>NC_044244.1:51496504-51825566 GCF_003957555.1 Calypte anna | reverse complement strand
TAGATATGCAAGGAGGAGAAGGAAACATAAGGTCAAGAGAGAGGGAACTTTCTCTGCCACTTTGGTCTCCTTGTATCCTGGTTCTCAAATGCTCCAAGTGCTCTGTCCACACATTTCCACCTGCTCACTGCATCCTGGCCTCCAGCTTTGCCACAGCAAGTCCTTGGAGGAGCAGTGCTGCCCCTCTGCTGCTACAGCCCAGAACCCAGGCTTGTAGGACCCTCACTGTCCTCCCACTTTCCCCAGGCAGGTCTGCCAAGAAGCAAGCAGCTCAGAAACAGCAAACAGAGGCAAAAAAAAGACCAACCCCCCACCCAAAAAAAAGAAAAAAAAAAAAAAAAAAAAAAAGCCAAGAGGGGAATGGGGTGGCGGGAGGGAGGGGTGCTATCCAGCAATGTACTCCTGATGTTTAAACAAGGGACTCCCTGGGTTCATGCCTGATAAGGTTGGGTGTCAGGGGAATCTATTCATTTGTTTTCCTCCTTAGACAAAAAGACCTTTCCAGAACCATAGTGAGAAGGGAGCCAACACCTCTTGATGAGCACCGGAAGCCTTTCTGTCTTGCTCCTGGAGAGGAAAAAAAAACTAAGCTGTGAGTATTGACCACACCACTCCATGTAAGTGGAAAGGGGAGTGTGGGCCAGCAGTGTTTTCTGCATGAGGATGGACACCAGGAGCAAACTTGAGCTTGTCAGAACATCTGTGGGGTGGCTGGAAGTGCAGAGGTCCCTTCTGATGAGAGGAATCAGGCAGATGGGCTGGGGGTCTGCCTCAAAAGCAAGGAAAATTCCTCCTAGCCTCCTTCAGCTTTGAACAGTGTCTCCTGAGAGCCTTGTCCAGTCCTCCCTGGCTTGGTGGCTGAGTCCATGAGCAGGTGGAGAAGGGCTTTGAGGCCAGCCAGGCTCTCCCACACTTCTCTATCTTTCTCTGGCTGTGCAATCTAGGGAAGGGAGGGCGGGCAGAATTATGAGTCTTTTTTTTTTTTTTTTTTTTTTTTTTTCTTTAAATGACTATTATTAACTCCCCTTTTTCCAAGAGTTTGGGGACAAGTTTTTTGGAATGATGCTCACATGCGCCAAGGATATCAGACCGCGCATGTTGGGGTTGTATGTTGGACAAGATGGGGAGAAGGAGAAGCACTAAGTGCTCAATAGGGAGGGGGAGAGCTGCCATGGCCACATCCCTGCCCAACATCATGTGAACAGGCAGAGAAACTGAGAGGAGCTGGACCTGATGAAGCAGAGGGAATGTCCTCCTTCCCTCTTAGCCAGGGTGAATGACACACGGGACTCAAGAAATGAAAGGGAGAGCCAGGAGCCACTTGTTGGTGGAGACAATTTAATGCCTGTTCCCAGCTCGGACGAATTGGCAGAGACAGTGGCTGGGGAATGGAAAAGTTCAGGTCTCCTGTTCCATGTGCAGCCGCTGCCAGAAAACATCAGGCTAATGGATGCAGCAGGGTGGGAAGGGAAAAAATAGCCTCAAGGCCACTGGAGATGAGGCCTCCTACTATCCTCTGGCTTGTCATGTGTGTGAGGGAGCAGCAAGAACAGGGCTGCTCCACAAGAGAGGACAAGCCAGGAACAAGGAGTGCCCTCAGCCCAGGTGGCGACCCTGTAGATCCAGGTACGGTCCCTCAGTACCTAAGCAGAGACAGAGATGGGACTGAAGATAAAGTGACTACAATGTGGTTCCCAAGCAGAGAAACTGATCAAAAAGCCAAGACAGCAGGAGACAGGACCAGGCAGGGGTATATCTGCAGCATAACTGGGGATAAATGAAGATCCTGCACCATGAGGATCTCTGGGTGCAAGGCCCAGGTGAGGTTTTTGAGGACAGATAAAGCTCAGAAATGCACTCTGAGTCTTGACAACCATCAAGGTATGGACTTGTTGGATGTCTCCTTGTGAAATACCCTGGCTCCTGTTGGTTGGGTAACACACACCTGGGGCAGGGATATGTAGCTGGATCAGGATGGTGGCACAGAATGAGGGCAGGGTCCCAGAACAGGGACAGTGACCTTGAAGGCAGGCTAAGATCATAACTTGGAAGCAAGGCAGGAACATGAATCTTCTTTAGAGGCACAGAGATGAAAAAGGGGTCCCAGAGACAGGCAGATATGGGGCAGGGTCCCAAGCACCCACTGCAGAGAAATCAGGTAGTGGTAGGTGGCAACAGTGCTGGAAAGCTGCAAGGACAGAAAAAAAGATGGTGTAGTGTCCTAGAGTTGCTGGGGACACAGTGGGTACAAGGTCTGTGGCCTTCACCAGAGGAGAAGGCATGGGACCAGGTCCTGCTCAGCCTGAAGACAGAGAGTAAGAAGCAGGAGTGGTGCTGCCCCACACAGGGGACCTGCCCAGGGCCAAGCACAACTCCAACATGGTCCCACAGGTGATCAGCACCCCCAAGGTGAGGACTGTGACAAATTCCAGTCACAGCCTTAGATGAGGCAAAGTCTGGTCAGGAGAGGCAGTAGACAAGGCTGCAGTGTAGGTTGAAGCCACAACCTGAGGAAAAACTACAATCATGTAAGGTCTGGAGTCCACCTCAGACAACCAGTCTGGAAACCAGGAGAGCAGAGAACAAGGCCAGGCACAAGGTACAGCCACAACATAACACAGCCAGAAGCAGGCACCTAGACCTGAGCTTAAATGGAGCCCATGGACGGAGGGGCAGTGGTCCCAAGTGTGCCTGGTTGGGTCCATGAAGCCCCACTGATGAAGCCCCATGGCAGGAGTTTTCCACCTCTTCAGGGAGTGGGGACTGTAAATCTGTACCTGCTGAGGCTCAGCATCCAGGCAGGATGTTGATTACCTAAACCAGCCAGAGGGAAAAGATGCTTGAAAGCCAAGACACACCTGAGCAACACGTAGCAAGCTGAACTATCCTTGCCTGGCCTCGTGCTTCTTTCATTCGCTCTCCCTTTCACTCTGGAATGACAACGCAAAATACTGCCTCCATCTCTCTGAAATCTATGCCAAGAAACTTTTATTTTTAAATTCACAAACAATGACCTAGCAGCTGCTCCAAGGCTTTTTTTTTCCTCACTAACAGAGTGGAAATTATATATATATTTAATTAGCTCATCGGAGCTAAATTTCCCTTCCCACCATTCTTCATTAAAAGCAGATGTAAAATGACCCCCGACTCCAATCTCTATTGAAGGAGGTGTGACCCCTCTCCATCTAACAGAAGTTTCCAGAGAGCCAGTTTCTCCCATCCTGCCTCTTTGCTTTGTCCAATTGTTGGTAGAGAGAGCCAAGAGTTTAAAATGCCATTTCAGCTGCCTCTCCATTATCTTGGGCAGAGGGAGGGTTGAGATACCTCAGAGAATGGAAAAGTCCCGATAAAGGAGACGAGAGTGGTACAGATATACCCTCAAGTCTTGCAGGCCCTTGGACCCACACAGGATCCAAGGATGGTTTTTGCTGTTAAAAAAACCAAGCCAACATTTTTTTTTTACATAAACACCATCCCTCCCAAGTTCTTACTGAACCTGAAGTCAAGCCTAGCCTGCAGGTCTTTACGTTCTGCACACAAGGACTATATTCCTTCCCTGTGTATTGGCCATGTGTCCCTCCAGGGCAGCTCTCCTGACCTCATGTAGGGCAAATGGTGCCCAGGGGCTCACTGCAGCCTTGTGCTTCCCAGATGGGAAGCCACACAGGCACACTGTGCTGCGGGCAGCAAAGCTTGCATTTGACACCAAGCCCTTGACCTAGGTGGCTGGCTTTTTCTTCAAGAGGTGTTCTATGGGATTTTGTGATCAACAGTCACTGGATGCATAAGCAGTGAGTTAGACACCTCCAGGTGCCCCAGCATCCCAGGACAGGAGATGCCAGACTGGCTGTTTTAGAGCTGCTGGCGAGTTTGGACTTCCCCACACCACCCCAACCCCACACTGGGTATGCCTCAAAGTTTAGAAGTTGATTGCTGCCTTAATCTCCTCCAGTGTCACAATAGAAGGTCAAGTCAGACGTAAAGGCCAGCTCCTGCTGCTGATCCAGAGTGACTGAGAATAGATCAGACTTATCTCAAGAAAACACAGCCAGAGGAATGGTGCTTGTCAGTCTGTCTGGCCCTTCTTTCTCCTTCCCTCAAGCCCCTCCCATCATCTGGTGGGGTCTGCAGGGCTACTGAGACCACAGAAATCTCGGCAGTGCTGGTTCATTGCACAAAGCCTTCTCCAGTGATAACAGCTCCTTTCTTCCATCCTTCCCTGGTTCCTCCTTCCACCTCTGCAGCTCTCGTGTTCCCAGAACCACGTCTGGGTCTTTCCAGGAGGTCCTGAGTAAAACCCTGCCCTCCTCCCCCAGCCCGGCCATGCAGGGCAGCCCAGTGGGTGTTTTGGGGGAGGACAGATGTCCACACGATGTGGCTCTGCTTGGGAACAGACTCTGTTCCCAATATTTACAGCCCTGTCTGTGATGGAGGGTGTGGTTTCAAAATTGGCGCGAGATGCTTGGAAAAAAGTTTCTGGAGAAGGAGGCTCTCCTGCCTTCTCCCCTCTCACTCCAGCTGTGCATTCCCTCTTTTTTTTTTTCCTCGCTTGTTCATTTTACTGGGATCATTTTCAGTCTGGATCAGCTCCAGATTGCCACCCTGTCACCTCCTCTCTCACACTGGTGCTGGAAGCTGGAGAAGGCAAGGCCAGGATGGAGGCACCAGCCCTTTTGCTGGCAGCAGCAGCTTAGACCAGTGGAAACCAATCCTGAAACCACTCACTCCAAGACTCCCTCTCCATACTGGGAAACATCCCTACAGCTATGTGGGATGTATGTAACTATGGCTCTGCTTCTACGCAAGGGAAAATCCACACATCTCCAGAAGGCCACATGAGTGTGTGCAGGGAGGTTTTTGTTGTATAAATTCTTGCATGGGAATAGATGCAATGCAAATGGCCCGGAGGTTCTCTACGGACCTGCACGTGTCCCCATATCCGTGCCTGTGGGATCATCTCTGTTTCTAACATGAGGTGGCCATGCATCACATCACAGCTTTGCCTTTTCCTTGCCCACCTGGAGTTTGACAGGCCCAGAGCAGTAACCCACTCTCTTCTCCCCCTCCTCCTCAGCCTATTTCCTGACACAGTTCCTATATAGGACAAGTTTCTGTTGCAATCAACTGTTAGGTTAATGAAACCCTGAATTAACCATCCCCCTTCTCTCCCCGCCTCTGCAGGGAAACCATCCCAGTGGGCAAAGCAAATCCTGGGTATCTCTTATCCACTCTGAGGGAGGCACATTCCCAAGGACACATGTGGGAACTCAAGCTGGAGTGGCCTACAGGGAGAGGGATGGTTGATATGGAATTTAAACACACACACACAGACACAAACACCGCATGTGTGTGCAGGGACACTCATGCACACTTTCCCACCTCCACCGAGGATGGTAGGAAGAGGGGGAGGGAGAGGTGGGCTTTCCTAATTGGAATTTGTTGATTTGTTCTACCTGACACACAGCAACCCCCACCAGCACCAGCAGATAACAGGGCAATGGCTGGTGAAGGAACCAGAGCTTTTGGGCACTGCCCACAGCAGTGTTTGCTGGCTACAGACAGGATGGTTGGGTG
Organism: Calypte anna; assembly: GCF_003957555.1. Lineage (NCBI taxonomy): Eukaryota > Metazoa > Chordata > Aves > Apodiformes > Trochilidae > Calypte > Calypte anna. The sequence goes on along the minus strand of NC_044244.1, from coordinate 51,819,992 downwards.
GTGATCTGGAGGGTCAGTTGTCTGCATGGCTTGAGAGAAATCATCGGAATGGGAGAGAGGCTGCTCCCTTCCTGTGGGAGAGTTTCTATCCAAAAAAGTGCAGGGCCACTCCAATGGCCAGCTTAAACAGGGGTGGTGAGCACCTTTTAAAACCTGCTGATACTGGAACTAATCAGTGTATTTTTCTAATGTTTCATTATTCAAGATTGACCCCGATGTTCCTGCCTCACACTACATTTCTAGAGACAAATTTTTTGCCTTTAGTGTTAATGAAAATTACTAATCTAAAGACTTAAGTAAATTAATACTCTATATTTGGTTCCCTGGTTCTTCTGGATTGAGGGATTGCATCTTAGTTCATGGTGGGCCTAGAAGACTCTTTTCCTTTGCTTTTATTGGAAAGTTATCACACTGAAGGAGCAAGCTTCCCACTCACTTGCACCTTCACTGCATTCCATCACTGGGGTGACCCTGGCCTCCTTCTGCAGAGGAACTGGACTCATCAGGAGATGGTGGCAACAGGGTGTCTCTCTGCTATAGCAATAAACAGAGATGCAGCAGAGGGCTCCGAATCATAAAGACCTTTGATTTTGCCAGGCGATGGTGCTGGGTGAAAATGCCAAACTCGGACTGATGTTTCTGTGAAAATGCAGGCGAGATGGAAGGGGCTGGGGGGAGGGAGCCTGAGTTATACAGAACAGATCCTTTAGTCCTGTCTGGCGCTAGCAATAATAGCAACAATAGTAATATTCATCATCATCACAGCATTCAGATATCAATTTCCATCTTGCAATTTCTGTGTGTGCACTGACTCATTTATTTTCCCTGGTGAGACAGGGAGGAATTGTTAGGCCATGGCAGATGTGGGGAAGCAGATATCCCAAGCCCTGCAGAGAGGGCCGGTAGTGGGCTTTAGTGGAGAAATCAGTTCTTGCCTTCTAGTTCTATGTCCATAAAACTCTGCCCACTAAAAGATGACTATCCCTTCATGGTGGCAGGAGGTTGCTGCTTCTTAGCAATGTTGGTAAGACCACAAAGGACTCAGTGAATCAAAGGAACTGTCTCTTCAAAACTATTTGAGATTAATTTTTTTTTTCCCTAGAATGGGTGTTAGGGCGTGTGGGCATGTGGGAAGGTATTTGCCACTACTGTAAGCTCCTGAAGTCATGCTAGGGACTTTCATTTCCATCTCTGAGGCTCTGGCACCTCGCAGTGGGTCTAAATCGGCTAAGAAGCATATCTAACCACGGAGCCGTATCCGTGTGACGCATGAGCCACTGAGTGCAATGAAAGGCAGCCTGGTGGCTGCAGCCTTTTTCCCAGGACAGCCTACCCCCTCTCCCAGCTGTGCTGGGCAGGACCCTCTTTGCAGCGAGAGGACTGCTGCGTCTGCAGCTCCGTGTCATCGCCAGCTATGCCTGCCTGGATTCAATAGCATCCATTGTCCCAGGGAAAGGTCACCCAAGCCAGGCACGCAGACAGTAGTGAACGTGGAGGCTGCTGCTGGAACAACTGAGCATGGGGAAGGGAAGCAGGGGCAGAGGGCAGAGGGGATAGAGGGGATGGAAGGGCGTGAGGACATCAGAAGAGGTCTGGATTGCCTCTTGCTCAGAGGAGGTTTTTGGGTCTGTATGCAGTGACGAACCGACCAGTTTCCACAGAGATAAGCATTTATACCTGGACCCTTGCTGGGAAATGTCCGACACCAGAAAGCTCACAGCTTCCCTGGGCAATCTGCTTTTCCCATAACTGGCTGCACTTTTCTTCCTGTCTTGAGAGCGGTGCTCCCAGGGCTCTAATGGTTTTAGCACCACACCTACAGCAGACATCACCCAGTCTCCCCTTACACGTTTCAGTCCTCAGACAGATGCTGTGATTTAGTCTGTCTGACCTTGTGGTGTGTGACATAATGAAGGAATGTCCTCCACACGGGATCCCAACGCCTTTGCCACCCCAACAAGGTGCTGCATTCGCGGTGCTGGGGATTTTTATGCCTTTTGAGCAAGACCCTCTCTCCCAAGCCTGTTATCATTGGGTCTTTTTGTGCTTCTTACTGAGGCGTCAAAAAGAAGCGGGGTCAGAGACATTCTGGCAGTTATTTTTTCCCCTCTTCCCCTCTCTCTGGAAAACACACTGGAATTTCACTAACAAATATTCCTCCAATTTCACGATCAGATGTCTGGGCCATGAGTCCCACCCTAATTTCTGTAGTAAGGCTTTTACCAGCCCAGGGTGGGATTCTGCCTCCACCAATTCCTGCCTGAGAGAATAACCATGAAACCACTCACAAAGTTAAAGCAATTGCCAGCATTTTTTCCTAATCTATTCACAGTTCTCTAAGGCTTTAGTCAATGTTTTGGAAGCATTTGCCATTAGGTGATCATCTTGCATTGGAACAGCTGCTTATCTCCGCAAATTTGCATTCAGCAGGGGTTTTTAGCCTCCTTGTTAGTCTTAGGGTATTTGGTTTTGGGGGTTCTATAAGAAGTATTTTTTAATTTTCAAAAGCAGTTCTCCTCCCATTATTGGAGGGATCACCCCAGGACAGTCATTCTCCAGGGAGAACAGAATGGAGATAAAATTGAGATGCATTTAATTGTAATCCATGTAACATGCCCAGGATGAGCTGGAGGGTGGGCAGGGCAAGAAAGAAAAGTGAGAGCAGGTTGCCCCCAGGTATGAATTGAGAAGGGCCTGGCCCATTACTTTGCGAAACATCCTCATTTAGGAAAGATCATAGGCCTGTGTTTTGCCTCAGACCCTCTGGAACATTATTGTGGCCCTGGATATGTCTGCACATCTCCAGGAGGTTCCTTGGTTTTGGAATCTGCTTCCCAAACTATCACCTCCCAGCCTTCTCCTTCTCCTTCTTCTGCCAGGCAGGAACCACGGGTGTGAAGGTAAAGCTACTTTTCCAAACTGCCTGCAAAAAGAGGTCCTTCAAAGCACGCTGCCTGCAGAAGACCCTGGGAGAGCAGGCTGTGCAGCACTGATTGCACCAATCTGGTAAAAGCCTCCAGAGCCCAACTTCCCCTGGCTGAACCTGCTTGAACCTGCCCTCATTTTCTGCCAGGCTTCTTTACGTTGGCACCAGTTCCTCTTCAACGAAAAATATAAGGGGACTTTCCCAGACACCCTGCTTTAGAGGTACCAAAATGAGACAGCTTTGAGACTGGACTGCTCTGAGCTGCACATATCCCTCTGCCTTCACTGGGCTTGACTCTGCAAGGAGCTTTGGTGGCTGTTGCTATTTGGGTCAGAGTTCCTGTCTTTGACCAATTTCTTCTTCAGACTCCAGTTATGATTTCTGGTCAATTTTATTTTGAATCAGCATGTCAGTGACAGGCAAGTTCTCAAGATCTTCAGAGATGTGCTTTTGTGAGAGAACTCAGTTACTGAGAGAAGGGTCCTTGCAATCTCCAACCTGAGAACAGAGAGTGGAAATATTTGCACTTTCTTTGCCTTTAGGTCTACAAAGACTTTTGTCCTCCAACCTGCTGAACAGACCTTTTAATTTAAGTGCCTTACAACCACTTCTTCAGAGATTTGTCTATGCTACCAAAAATCTCCAAACAATATCACAAAAAGGAGTAAGGTGCAAAACTATTTTCTTCAATATATCCATAATCCTGGGACCCTGTTGACAAAACAGAATTGTTTAGAGCCTCTTGAGATGTTTTAGGCTATCTGAGACACATGAAGGGGCCTGGTAGGTCTTTCACGGGACTTACTGTAGACCAACACCCATCTGGAGTAGCAGCTGGAGGCGAGGCAGGATATGCTACTGCATCTAAAATGAAACTGGATAGCAATATTTGGGCAACTCCATCAAGCCAGAGCTGAGTTGTGTGTGAGTGCATCTCCAACTTGAGTGAAACAATCTCAGGATGAATAAAAATTTGAGAGATGAATAAATGTGGCACTACCAAGCCTTGCAAGCACCCTGTCTTCTCTGCCAAATCAAATCCAGTTCTTGTGCTAACACTGAATCAAGCTGCTTGTCAGTTCTGCAACAAAATAATCCCATCCCTGCTCAGGCTGGCCATCTGTTCACTCTTTGGATTCACATGATTTTACGCCGTAGCTCTGTAACCTGATGATCAATAGCTTCGCCATTTCTGGCAGCTGGCATGCTGCATAAAATCTTTCCCAAGTGCTCTTCTTACATGGATGGGTGGAAGGAGCCTTGAGATTTCACAATATTATTGACCAGCAGTTTCTTCCTGCTGCCACCAGCACGGGGCACAGGGCTGTGCCATCTCTGCCTCCCCCATTTATGGTGGCACAGGCTATTTCAGCTCTTCTGCCTGCCCTTGATGATTTCGCTGCTCCAGGGGCATCCAACCACCTGTGGCTACCTCCTCTTATCCTCAGCCCTGCTCAACCTGCTCTGGTTCTGCTGGAGTTTTAATTGACTTCGGTCACTGTGTAAGCGTGCTGAGACTCACGGCAGGGCTGATAAGAGCCTGGGTTTTATATCTCAGCCTTAATTACATGACGCTGATCAAGGTTGTGGTGAATTATATCACCATCACGTGGCTGGGGCCACCATGCACTGCCCATGGTGGCTACACAGCTGAGCATGTGCTGGGACTGGCATGAAACCTTGGTAGCCCCAAAGCAAAGCAAACTGTTCTTAATTCACTGAGGGATCTATGGTGTGTTTGATGAGGGATGCAAAGCCCAAAGGTGCTGTGATGGGCTCAGAGGTGAGGATGGAGGTGCAAGCAGTGCTTGCACATTGGCGTGGTCTGATCTAGTTGGGGGTGTCCCTGCTCACTGCAGGGGGGTTGGACTAGATAACCTTTAGAGGTCCCTTCAAACCCAAGTTATTCTATGATTCTATGGCCTGGAGCACATGCTTAGGGTGCCTACTGAGCTGTGGGTCAGGGAGCACTGTGGGGCAATGAGCCCTTGTCACATGCCCATGCAGTCGGGGTTAGGGTAGCAGAGGCCCCCTGAGGAACAACAGAGCATTGAGCTGCCCTATCTCTCCGGGGCGAGGGAAGCGGAAAAGTGATAAGAGCCCTCTCGGATGAGGAATTCCTTCTCACTTTCCCCTTTCTGTTTGCCTTTCATCAGAGATAACATGAGTCTGGGGCAGCTTACCAGGACGAAGAGCAGCCAGAACAAGGAGGGACAAGGGCCACAGCTACCCCTGCATCCATCCACCTGGGCACATGTACCTGTACCTGCCACCCCCTCTGGTCAGTTCCCACAGGAGCAGCCTGGCCATGGACACTTCTCTTTTCCCACCTCCAGACTTGTGTTCTCTGGTTCCCTTGCGTGACGCCCCATTGATTCCAATCAGGAGCTGTAACCTGAGGAGCAATTCGGAAAAGGGGAGAGAGATTATGGGCAGCAGAGCCAAAGCTGATAAAAGTGGTAGGATATTTGGATAACATTTCACTGCTGCACTACCTGCCTAGAAGGGAGTGGGGAGCACCTGAACACCTGACACCATCAGGCTGTCTCCAACCTGGGCTGTTCACTCTGTCAGGAGAATTGAGTTCCTCCTGGCTCTCCAACCCTCCTGCTTGGTTGCTTGGTGGTAGTCTTTCCAGCTACCACTGCCCTCTCTCTGCTGGCCCCTGCAGGTTTCACAGCTCACCACTGAGGAACTTTGAGTCTCTCCAGTGCTTTACCATAGTGGTGATCAGCCGTTTTCACACTCATGGTACCAAGCATGGACCCGCACCACAACCAGGTAGCAGAGTACCCCAAGTAATTCAGAGCGCAAGTGAAAACTTAAACTTGGTGATGTACACAGGCCAAGGACAACAGCCAAGGATCAATACCTCTGATGTTGACCAAATGTAGGACCTCTGTACATGATCCTGCAGGCTTTGCTTAGTGAGGCCACATTCCTAATGCTTCAAGGACCTGAGTCTGCCTCCTGCCTCCACAAGTGTGGTGGGTTTGAAAAGAGCAGAGCTCTAGGAAGAAAGGCTCAGAGGAGCGGTGTTACCAAACCACAAGTCTTTTGTGACTACATGAACCATCTCTAGAAAAGGCTGATTTCCAGCTGCCCTTCCTAAATTCAAAGACAGCCATTCTGACAGCTTCATCTGACCCTCTTTTTCCCTGCTCTGCATGACAACGTCCAGAAAATCTTGCTTGCCAAACCTTCTCCCCAGCCCATGTTGCTGTGTAGGTGACACCCTCACTGACCAGTCCTAGCTTTTTTCCACAGTGAGGGACAAGCACGTCATGAGCTCAGTGGGAGTTCTCTGGGAGATGGGAAGAAGACAGAAAAGTTGCAAATGGTTGGTTCCAGTGAGACTCAGCCTCTTGCCAGATTTTGAGAGGCTCAGCTGCATAGCACTTGGGAATCCCAGAGCATGACTAGGCTTGCTGGTTGCCTCCTTAGCAGATGTGACTGACAAGCAGCTTAGCTGTGGTGGCAGATATGGTTTGTGGTGGTGTCCCAGCTCCACACCTTCCTGCCAACACCCCCTTGCCAGCAGGGGGGAGATTGGCCATTTGCTCTGGCAGTTCAAGAGGAATAACCTGGCAACACTTCAAGGCAGGCACAGACATCCAGGCCAGGGCCTACCCATTGGTGTGAAGAAGCAAATGAGAGAAAAAAACAAGGAGAAAAGGCTTCATGGTGTTGCAAGAAAGCCAAAGCATGGAGCTGGTGTTTTACCCTTGGCCTGGGCACAAATTCTTGGGGTGGGAGAGGGAAAGCTGCTCTGTCCAGATCAGGATCTGGGAACATGGTCTTGGTGCTGGACAAGACCACAACGAAAATGCAGTCCCTTTAGGCAGGGCACCTGAGTACAGATTCCATTGAGATGACTTGGAGATTTCTCTGTGCCCTGAGGCCACTATCTTGTGCCACACAACCGTGGGCAGTGCCCAGTCCTCTGTGGTGCTGCATCTGGGGCACACATACATGGATGCCCAGAGGTGGGATGCTGATCCCTCAGCTATCCGAGCCTCTGATTCATTCCTGCTGTTTGTGGCCTGTCCTTGCCAAGGGGAAGGCTGAGGAGAGCACGGAAAGAGGGGTGACTCATCTCAAAGCCCAGGTGGCTGTCCAAGCTGAGGGACACCTGAGGGCTTCCGCTGTGGCAGGAAAGCAGCAAGAAGGGCAAACATTCCCAGAGGAGCTATGCAGAATAACCACAGTAGAATAAGGGTTTCCCTACCACATTGTGTGCCTCGACATCTGGGAATCTCATCAAGCCCACGCGGCAAAGTGAGCTCATAGCCAGGGTGGGAAGGAAAACCCAGGGCTTTGTCTGCCATGAGGTACCCTCCAGCCATTGCTTTGTCTCCTTTTGCGCTTCCAGCATAGGTGGTTATTACCTCCACAAGTGTGTCTGGACACTGCCTGGTAGGATGATTTTGAAGGTACAGGTACACATTCAGTAGCATCAATCAACTCCTTGTGCCCAACATGCCCCTGTGTCAACACCTCCAAGTCCAAGCACCCAGGGGAAAGTGGGAAAAGAGAGCACTTAGGAGAGCAGGAAAAAGAAAGAAGGGGCTATGGTTGAGGGCAGAGGTGATGGTGGTCCAGACAAAAGAAGTTGGAGTTGGGACTGGGTTTTGGAGAAGTAGGTGAGATGGAGGTGGAATGGATTTTAATGAATACTGTACTCGACCTGGCAGTTAAGATAGATTGTACAGCAAGATTAGAGGTCATGGAAAGTGTATTACAAACCCTGCATTGCTTTTATTCACTGGAGACTGTTGGAAAAACAAGCAGGAAGGCAGCACAATGGGTTCTCCAGCTACAGACATCTCAGCACACATTTGAAAGACAATGGAGAAAACGATTAACTCCAAGAGTCCTCTATCCTGTCTCCAGTAAGATGCATGCCTTGTTTTGCATGGCTAGGAACTAGGGATCAGACAGACAATGCCACTTTACAAAAACAAACAAACCAACAAACAAACCACACACACAAACAAACAAAACCAACAAAAACCCCAAAAAACACAACAAAGACACAACAAAAAAATTCATAGACTTTTCTTCAAGGGAAAATGGGCGTAGGTAGAGGGAAAGAATGAAACAGACATTGGAATCAAGCACAGTCTGAGTAAACTGGACCTTCAGATGATGTTGCCCTGCAAGGGAAAGTGGGTTTGTGCATGGCCTGGCCTGTTGCTGAGGGATCTCTCAGTCCTAGATGAAAGGTGCTTTGTTTCAAGGACATGGTCTGGCCACTGGTTCCCACCACCTCTGGGTGCTGATGACCACCCAGGTCTGTAGACACATCCCACTTGGACACTGACAACTGCAATCAACGTCTTGGCTTGCAAGCATCACATCTCCATCCCAGCAGAGGGGAGGGCTGTAAATCCAGACACTGCAGATGGGAGGGAACTTACAGGGGGTGAGAGCACTGGGAGACGAGTAGAGCCCAGCTCCTGCTCCTCCACAAGCAGCTGGGGGGACCATGTATCTATCATCAGCCCTTCCCCATGAGGGGGGATGGCAGCCAGTGGGATCCAGCACTGGGGAGCAGAGAAGGTGGCTGGGGACCTGAAGCTACTCTTCCCAGTCTGGGACTTGGCCTTAGCTAAAAGGACAAGGTCAGGAGCATCCTAGCTTGAGGTGTCTCCAAAAGCCTCTCCAGGAGGGAAATTTGCATCCTGTCACCTGTCTTAATTAGGTATTTAATTAAGTTGCTCTTCCATTGGTATTCATATTTCTGGTAACAGATGGTGGCTTCCTTTCCTGGGAGCCAGGAAAGCTGTGCATCTCTCCTCGTGTTCTGCCATATTCCCACTCATGACCACATCACCCCTCTTTGGAAAAACATCAGCAGTTCACAGGACTCTACTGAAGAATTTAAAGTTCACATTTGTCTGACCGATGAGCAGGAGGATCCTGAGGGTCTGCACCACCTCACAGGGTTCCCCTGTACCTCCCTGGGAAAGCACTGCCAGGGTTCACAGCTGACCTGAATGATGGGAAACTCCCACACAGATGAGCAGAGGAATTGGACAGGATGATGTGCATGTAAGATCCCTCAAAGACAACTAAGGCCTGGTGTGATGTTCAGCCTGGCCTCTTGCTTCTCCTGCTGACCCAACACCAGCTTGTTGGCTCTTCTAGACCTTCCAAAGCCCATCACATTGTCCCCATGGCCTCCCTTGGGTCAGCCATCTCACCCCTCTGCCACTATGCTGCTGCTCACTCAGTCCTGACCCATGTGTATCCTGTTTGTGTGGGCTTGGAAGGTTTCAAACGCTAATTCTTGGTTTAAAATGAAAAATGGGTGGCAGGAGGAAACAAATACTACTGGCAGAGGAAGGCTAGGAGAAATGGAGGAGGTGGGAAGCTGTGGGGCAACCCCTCCTGAGAACACCTGCTGCAAGCGACCCCCTCACCATCACTCTTCATGGAGCCCCAGGGGGCTGCTGTCACATCTTGGCTCTGGAAGAGAGGGGATATCCTTAACATCACTTCTTAAGGTATTTTGGCCAAGCATCCGGTCCCCTCTTCCTCTCCCTGAGTTCCTGTACTCTGCAATTAGTGGTGACCTCAGCTCGCTCAATGAGTTGTTGAATTCAGAGATATGAGATCTTGACATGGTCCTTTCTGGGCCAGTGGGTGCTTAGTTCATTTCCTAAATTGAGAAATAACCTGTTATTTCAAAAGATACTTCCCAATATTGAAATTAGCTTCCTTGAGTGTGTTGTTTTTGCTGCTTTGACCCCCTTCTCCTTCCTCCTCCTCCTCCTCCAGGCTGGAAGGGTCTCAGCCCCTAATTTTCCCATGAGTTAAATGAAGTGCTATGAGGCTGCAGAGAACTGGAGAGTCTCAAGTTGAACAGTTCTTCCCTGGAAGAAAACACAGCTTTACACATGGTGGTGAGGTTTTCCACTCCCTACCTTCTCATCTTCCCTTGGTGAACCTCAGCAATCCATTTCCATTGCTCTCTATCCCTCAAGCCTGTTTTGAGGAGGTACTTAAAGGTACTCTCAGCATCTATGCCCTTCGCCAGTACAGTCCCTGAAAGAGAAGCCTTCCCTGATCCCAAAAATATCCCTGCTCTAACCTCCATTCAACAAATATCATTACTCCTCTACCCTTTCTCAACATACCCTTCCATGTCCCCCTTCCCAGCCTTCCTTCTGGACATGTGTGACATCCCTATGTGTATTCTTCAGCAGAATGTGCCTCCATTCCCACTCCTACTCCCTGGGAACATGTTAGTTTTGTGATTCCCAGCCCTCCTGTCCTCGGCATCCTCATCCCCTCCACCACCTGCCCTAGGAAATGCTGTTCAATATGAAGAGCAGCAGTGCTGGATCCTGTTCCCAGATCAGCATTTATCTCATGCTGGGGTCCCTCTCTCAGTATTCAACATACATCCTTAATCCTTTTGTATTCTGCATAAACATCTTTGCCTAGATCTTCTAAAGGGAGGAGGAAGAGAGGAAGCAATAGTCTACAAAGGACATGAAACTTTTGCATCAGGGTCCTATTCACTCATCCTTCACGGATACCGACCAGTCTAGTTGTGTGACACTGGGTGAGGCAGGGGGATGCACAGGGTGCAAACTGAGATATTTAGGATTTGAATGTGCTGTGAAAGGCCAACATGTGTCAGTGATACATGCAGAGCCCAAATTTCCTGCTTCCTGAGTCCTCAGTTTCCAAACTGGGTCCCACAGAGCATCCCACATGCCACCCCACACCTGCAGCATCCTCCCCATAATTAGAAGCCCAAAAATCACCCCACCTGCCATGGTTTTCCCTGCTTTCCTGAACTGGCAGAGCCCTGTGGCCATGCAGAGATGGGCTCCTGGACCTATGTGCAGGGACCAAATATTATCCATCCAGGAGAAAGAGCAGGTGTGGATAAATTTGGAGCCTAAGGAGGCGGAAGAGGACTTTCAGCCCAGAGGAAGCCAGCTGCTCCTGCCTGGGTAGCTCAGAGGAGAGGCAGCACCAGCAACATGGCAAAGAGCAGGGCTGCAGGAGCTGGGGAGGTAGGGAAGCTCAAATGATGAAGGGGGGTGAAGCTGGTGAAGAGCATCCGGAGATATAAGTGAGGTCAGGTAACTCCGCTTATAGCAGTTCCTGCACTGCTCTGGGAACAGACAAACAAGGCCTTCCTTCCTCCCAGCTTCCTTCTCCTCAGCAGCATTCCTATTCAGGAGAGCCAACCAGCTGGCCTACTCCTCCTCCATCCCTGCCTGCATCCCTGGGGGTGACTCACCTGGTCCTTGCTGTGCTCCATGGCTTCACACCTCCCTGCCCTGATGTGGGCAGCATGGGCAGAGGGGTTTCACCATGCAGGGTGATCACCCACTAGTAGTGTCCAGGGATGGCTCAAAGCAGCCAGGTGGCAGCTGCTGTTGCCTTGGGCAGAGGTTGCAAAGCTACGATGAGGTCGTAGCTGCTATTTTAAGCTTGGGAAAGTGCAGGAAAATAGACTTGAAATCTCCCTGCAAAGCTGCGATGGGCACTTGACCAGGTGTCAGCTCCAGCTCTGGCGAGCCTGACTGGCGGTGCTATTTTGGGGATGTATTCTTTCCCTCTGCTGGAGTTATTTTTGGAGGCTGAGTGGGTACCAAAAAGGACCTGGATGTGTTGCAGATAAGGGGCCAGTGACATTTTGGTGCTTGTGTTCCAGTCACAAAGTCTGCTCAAAAAGGCAGACCCTGGGAATAGCAGTGCTCCTGGTGGCAGCAGCATCCTGACTGTGCCACTCTTGCCACAGGCAGCAGGGTAGGGATGCTGTGAGCTTCCTTGCAGAAGGGCCATCCTGTGTGGCTCTATGGTCCCTGGTACTCTCCCAGTTGTCAGCAGTGCACTGCAGCAGCATTGAAACTCATGGCATCTCTGAAAGACCATCTCCCTGGCTCTGGAGCAGGCAGTACATGTGACATGAGGATGGTATTATGGACCAAGAGGATCTGCATCTTATGGGGCCGGGGCAGACTTTTCCTCCCCAGCCACAGAAGGGTCTGAGTAACACCAAAAAAGCGGGTCTTAATTTGCAGGCAGCTGGGATACACATAATTTTCTTGGAATGAGGGATATAGGAACCGGACTTCCTTAGCACAAGTGTGTTGAGGAGAAGGCTGCAACTACTGTCGTTGTTATTCACTGCTTTGCACAAGAAGAGGGTTTTTAGCGAGCTCTTCAGCCAAGCTTGGTGAGGACAGCTGCATCCCACAGGACCAGGGCTGGGAGACTCAAAGGTTCTGTCTCGTGCCAGGAGAGCAGGTTTCCTGACTCAGAGCCACCCAGAAGAGCCCCTTGCACTTGGGCTGTGGCTCTGCTGACCCACATCTTCAGGAGAGGAAGTGCATAGGGGTTTCCTCAAGACAATAAGGGCACAGTGGATGGGGACATGGACAGGATGGACAGGGACATGGACAGGAGCTTGCACGCTCCTCCCGGCCTCGGGTGAGACCAGCGGCCAGGCCCTCTGGGCTTTTTACTCAAAGTTTCCATTCGTGCCCATGGGACAGAGGCCCCGTTGTGCACATGGGGCATGCGGGCAGCCCCCCCGGCATTTCAGGGTGGTGGAAGGGTGAGCTTTGAGACAGAGTCCAGGCTGGCACCCACACCACCACTGCACACTGCTCTGTTCCCACGGCTGCCCTCACTCTGCTGCACTAGCCAAAGCTTCAGCATCTGGAGCTGGGCTAGAGGACATCCCCCTGGGTAGACCTCCTTGGAGTTTCTCCTTCCCAAAAGCATTGACTGCTTCCTTCTCTTCCCACCCTGCCCCCCCTCCAAAGTCTCCTTGCACCCCAGAGCTCACCACAGGGGGCTCAGACTGGGGGAGATGGAGAAGCAGCATGCTGGAGTTGTGCCCTAAGCTGAGACTGAGACAACTTGTCCAGGCTGTCTCCAGCACAAGCCCGTGCAGAAGCCTCCCTGAATCTCTGTCTTTGTTCCCCCTCAGTGGCGTCAGCAGCTCTTCGCTCCCTCCAGGAGATGATTCTGCTTCCGTCGCTGCCGTTTCCTGTGTTTCTCTCTCCCCCCTCACTCCCGTAGAGCCAGGCAACACCAGCACAAAAACAGGATTCGAACTGCTGGAGAATTACTCTGATAACAATGACCAAGGAGACAGTCTGCTGGACAGGACCCTCCCCGGAGCCAGACTGAGCTGGGGCCCTGGCTGGCTCACGACAACCTTTGGCACCCCCCTCTTGCCCATCTCCTGGGGCCACTGATGCAAAGAGAGAATTTCAGGCAGGAGAATGGGCAGAAAGAAAGGGAAAATCCTGGGTGATTCACTGCCTGCCAGCAGTTCCATCTATCCCCACACCTTGGCCCTTGAGGCCAGGCAAAGCAGCTCTGATGCCATCCCTAGGAAGACTTCCATGCCCACCAGTGGCCAGCAGAACAGCAGGGATCATGCTGTGCTCTCCCTTGCCAACCCAGCTCCATTTCCTAGGGCACAGAGCATTTTCAAGGAGCAGACAAAGGCAATTTCTATCCAGCTTCATCTGTGAGGAGAGGAGAAGGCAGATCTAGCCTTCAGGCAGGATCAAGAGATGTAATGTCTGCAGACATACTCCTGTGCAGCAGTAGCCCTGGACCTGAATGTCCATCCATCTGCCCTGGGCATCCCTAAGGGAGAACTGGGATTGCTTAGCATCTCAAATGAAGATTTGAAATTCAGGGAACCCCCATCTGTAGTCCAAAATTTCCTCCTGGATCTAGCTGTCCTTCTGTAGGAGATCCCAACCCTGGCTGCTTGCCACCTCTCCCTGCCAAGGAGCTGCCAGAATCCCAGTGCACTGGTGGAGCCATGGAGGGAAGCATCACTCCCTTCTCTTGGTGCAAAGCCAGGCAGCACAGCTGAGGCAGGGGAAAAAGGCCCTAAGATTGCCTGAACTGAGCTGGGAAACTCAGGCAAGGACCAATCCACTGGCAGGTCGGGAGGCAGCAACAAGTGCTGAGAAAAAGCTGCAGAGCAGGAGCACAGCTGGAGACCAAAGGAGAGGTCTATAACCTCACTCTGACTTGTCAAACAAGCTAAGTCCAGGTGCTCATGGGTGCCTGTGCTGTGCTCCCCATTGCAGGTGCTTTCTCACCTCTAACCAAGTGCTGCCTTCACCTCACACAGCAGTGACCTGCAGCTTGGGGGGCAGCAAAAACTGGCTGTGGGTGACACCATCTGGGTTTCCACCTGGAAACCATTCCACCAGGCCTTGGTTTAATGGGGCAACTGCTTCCAACTGGGGCTGTGGGTACCTTGGAGGTGGTGGAATGGAAGAGATGTCATGGAGGCAGAGGAACACAAAGAAGTCCTGCATCACTGAGCAAACATTCAGCCTTGCAGCACTGTCTCCAGCCATACAAATCTCTCCACCCTTAGCCCAGACCTTGCTGCTCTACAGGAAGATGACCACTACCTTGTAGACCTGTAGATGACTGCTGACCCTGTAGGCACCCAGAAGTTACACAGGACCTTGTAGAAACTGGTGGGACCAAGGCCAACCATAGGAATGAGTCTGCCTTGGTGAGGTCAGGGGGTTGTAATCCCCTCGTTTCCAGCAGTGCTGCTGATCTGTAAGTTCCTGACAGGGGAGGAAAAGTTGACTTTTGGCCAACACAGGAGGTCTCTGACCAACAGAAGCAGGAAATAGCTACGGTGAGCGAATAAATAAATGGTGCAACTGTAGTTCTGCCTTACATGGTCTTCATGGGGAGTTTTCCTTTGTTTTTCAGGTTGGCTATTTATACCATGGAGTGTGAAAATGATGTCAGCAAAGTCTCTGCTCTTCGCTGCAAAGAAAACCATTCCTTAGAATTTTTGCAGGGCTGAGAAACCTCCTTGAGCAGTGAGACTCAGAGGCTGTTTGGAAAGCTGGTAGAGCTAGCAGGAAACCCTGGGTGCCACATCATTCCTGAGAGGTCCCCCCCCACTTCCACACACCCAACTCAGGGTGCCAGTTGTCCCAAACCCATCTAGGATGGGGCTCTGCCCCTGTAAAAATCCATCTTGTCTCTGATAATGCCCTCCCAGAATATCTTCAGCTCACTCCCAGTTTTCTCTTTCTCAATACCTTTCTTTTTTGCCCCCTTTTTCTCTATCCTGCTTTCCATAGCAGCCTTTAAGGGTTTCAGCTCCAGCCTGCTCAGTTCAGTGGTGTTGCCCCAGATCTGCCCTGGGGCACAGGGGAAGTGGGAACCGGGTGTTCTGCTCTTTGAGAGGCTTCACCTCTCCACTGGGAAAGCCCAGGAGATATTTTTGGAAAGGCAAACTCTAAGCCAAGCCATCCCCACACTAGTACAAGGTGGGAAAGAACAGGCTCAGATTCAGTCCACCAAGTTCACGTTGAGATGGTGGGCAGCAATGGCCATGCTTTGGGAAAGGAGAGGAGGAACACACCCTTCCTTCCCACTGCATTTGTCCCCTGTGAAGCTCAGAAACCGCAAAGCCCCCACTGGCAGCACTGGTGCCCACGGGAAGGGGAGGCTGGTGGCGGGGTGGGAAGGGAAAAGCCAAGGCAAGTTCAAGGGTTGCCGGTGTACTTGAGACCAGAAAAACTCTTGCTAGTGACACATGCATCAGGTGTTTCCAGACGATAACAAAACCTGCCTGAGGTCATCGATATTTAATTAGCAATGGGCTTGGTTAAACATTATCCCGGGGGCAGAAGGGAGGGGAAAAGTGTTGAATTGAAGAGAGAGGTTTAACTCTTTGGAGAGAAAGGAGAAGAAGAGGGAAGGTTGCCTTCAAGGAGAAGGGGTGTTCATGGTTGGACCCCACGAGATTCTGACATGAAGCTGGCCAGAGGGGGAGAAAAAACATGGGATACACACATCTCTCAGGTCTCCAAGAGGTCCTTTGCCCCATGAAAATGAAATGAGCTAAAATTAGAAGCTCAGGATTCCTGCACCCCAACAGCCCCGGGTCATGAGAGCACAGCTACTGGATCAGAACATTGGTGAGCAGCTGGGCCAGTGGCTTGTCTGGTTTCCCTGCTGGAATGGCCGTCCTGGCAGCTGGGGCACCAGGGTGCTTTTGAATGTCTGAGTCACAGCCCTGCTACCTGCCTGGGTTCACACCTGGGTCCTTGCCTCACCACCGTCTCCTCTGTTTCCTCCATTGTCTGAACTCCTGTCCCTCACCCTGTGCCCTTGCCCCAGGGAGACACAGCTCAGAGCCCTGGGACAAGGAGGAGCTGGGAGGCATGGGAGGGCCTTACCCAGAGTTTCCCATGGGGAAGAAGGCTCGAGTTGAAGAAGGGATGCCAAAATCTGGGAGTTGGGGTGGGGAAGATGTGAGCATTTTGGCTCTCCAAGCACAGCCTGGCTCAACCTGGGGCACAAGAAGCAAAGCAGCATGTGGTGGAGGGGGTTAGACATGTCCTCAAGGGAAGGAAATGCTTTGGGTGGGCAGGTTTTGTATTGTCCCACTCCCCATCCCTGGCTGGTGCTGAGTGAGAGCTGCATGGGTGCATGGAGCCAGGCTGAGTACGAGGAGATGAGATTAATGGAGCTAGATGATCCCAATCTCCACAAGGACTGCGTATGGCTGTGGGGGAGAATCTGCAGACCCTAAAACAGGGCCAGCACCCAACTGCATGGGCCGTGGCACCTGGACAGAGAGCAGGGCAAGACGTTGGTGAAACAGCACTGAAATCCCACCAGCACCCACCCTATTCCATCCTTCTCTGGCCCCTCACTGTTCCCCTGCTGCTCCCTGCCACCTCCCCCCCCTCCAGAACCCCCTCTTGGCTGCCCCGAATCTGACACCCATAATTACCCCCAAGATCACAGGCACCTGCTGATAGAGGGAGCCTGAGCCAGGCAGGGAGGGGGGACATGAAAAGCAGCCGCAAGCCCCTGCCCGCAGCCAGCCCCCCCGCCACACCATCAGCCCCCCCGGCACTGGGGACACCTGGGGAAGGCACCTGCTGGGAGAGGGGAGTGAGAACCTGCTTGGGAGAAGAAGAGGACAGCACAGCCCAGCTTGGGATGTGGATGTGGCCAGCCACACCTCCCACCAACTGCTGCTGCTGCCTTCCTGGGAAGCCCCTCTCAGCGTGGGTGGGAGGAGGCTGGAGCTGGGTGGGCATTTGCCCACCACACTTTTTCTTGCAGGTGGACAGTGCTTGGATGCTTTTACTCCACCCCAAACAAAACCTGAGGTATGGTTGTCCTATGCTGGTATTGGGTGTCACCTCCTGAGGGTTGCTGTACACTGTCCATCCTGCAGCCCTGGCAGTGGTGGTGGTGGTCTCCCACCCAGCGAGCCCTTGAGAGAGATCCCCAGAGCAAAATGGAGAAAGGGTCTGCACAGACCCCCAGTGGGGCAGCACAGCCAAAGCCCTCAGTCGGAATAGGGTGAACAGGATCAGGTGCCCACAGCAAGGTTGTCACCTGTCTCCACATCACTAGTGACACGGACAACCCAGCCATCTCAGCTGTATTGTGCTTCTGAGACCTCAGCCTTTCCTTATCCCTGCTCATCACGGGGGCCCGGCGCTGAGGAAGAGGAGAGAAGTGGGGGACAGAGAAATAAAATCCTGCTGGACACCAACCCCTTACCAGGAGCAGGTGCATTTCTACTTTCTTGTCCCTGGCAGTGGTGACACCCATGGGCACAGCGTGCATGCCCTGCATGGGAGCCCTCAGACTCTGTATGTCCTCAGTGAGGTGTCAGAAATAGGAGAGGGGATAAAGCTGAGGTGGGGAAGGTGCCACAGTCACAGTGCCCCATCGCCTCTCGCCCACAGCCTCTGAAAATGGAGGGAGGTGGGAAAAACAAGGAAATCCCCCATTTTAAGGTGGAAGAAACAGCAGCAGCGACTCCTCAAGTCTTTGAGAGAAGGAAGAGGCTGCAGCCCTGGGCAGGGCGGAGTGGGGCGAGAGATACAGGGATTTCATCTGTGAGGAGCGAGGAAATGTCCCAGAGCTGTTTGATCTTATTGTATGGAGGGAAGCGGGAGTGGGCGTCCAGCCTTGCTGGAACCAAACAAAGATTATAAATACCTCCTGCCATCAAGAGCTCCTCACCGACCCGGCCCCACCGGGGCCTCAGTTACTGGCTGATTCCCAAGGGGAAAAATGAACTTTGGTTTCCATCCAGCCCTCGAACACAGTGACAGATAGGAGTGGAACACAAGGCAGATGGCTCCAGCCATAAAGCTGGGGAGGGGAATTGTCTCCACGGAAGGATGAGCCGGGGAGGGAACCTCTCTCACCAGCCACACACAATAGGAACAGCCAGCACCGGTCTGATTCAGTCTCCAGCACCGCTCATGTCAAGAAAGAAGTAAAAATATATATATCTCTAAAGCCCTGTAATATGGTGGCTGGGTGTGAAGTGATGCCTGGTGGTCAGCCTTGGAGAGTTGTCCTCATGTCACTTAGGCCACCATACTGAACCTGGACATGTGGCTCCAGTCCTTGCTTTTGAATTTGGTGCCACACATGCCACCTGGCATCAGGGTGCTTTGGGACTGGCAGGGGTCTGATCCTTGTCAAGCCCTCTCAAGAGGCAGCTGGTAGCCCTGGGGACCTTGGGATGGTGGCCATCCCCACTGGGAAGGGAGGGCAGCCCCACACCACATTTTGGGGAAGTTGGGAAGCAGTAGGAGATAAATATAGTCTTCTCTGCTGTGCCTAGTGATTGCCACAGAAACACATGGTTCCCCAACACCAGGCTGGGCACAGGGAGTGAGAGGATTTCCCAAAAGCCATGTGAGCTCCTGTAAGACCCATTCCTGACCAGGGAGCAGTGCTGAACTGGGACCACTGACACCCAATGGCATGGAGGCTGTGGTGGCTATGGGGTTGGGAGGGCTTTGGCTGTGGGGCTGTGGTCCCAGACCAAGGTTGCCCAGCACCACTTCACCTCTCACTGGGAGGGCCTGACCTCTCTAGCGACCCATCTTCCCCTCACATCCATCCCCCCACCAGGTCCCACAGGCACTTCCAAGGCTTGATGAGAAGCCAGAGTTGTTCAGGTATGAAAGCAGTCCTTAGGCGGTGGAGGGAGGGGGAGGTGGCTGCAAATCAAACACATGCAGCACTCCAAAAAGTGGAGCTGCTCCAGCAGAAAAGCCACCGCGCAGCGTGTGAACCCGGCTGTGGCTCCCCCGGGGCAACTTCGTCAGCACCGTCAAACATAGCTGAAGCTCTCTGCCTGTCACTGGGATCAAAGGCAGGGGCCGGGGTGGGAGGCAGGGGTGTCAGCTGGGCCACTTGTGAAGCTGATTGCGGGAGCCAAGACCTCCAACTTGAACCCACAGGTTTTTTTCCCCACCCCCCACCCCAGGCGTCTTCATGCGCTTCTAACATCTCTGCTCCAGCGTCCACAGCTGCACCTCGTTTCATCTCCGGAGAGGGGAAGAGGCAACACTGGAGCCAGATGTGCCCTGAGAAGGCTGTGCACCCCCCACACTCTCCCAAGGGAGCACTGGGTCCCAGCTCCTTTGCCACTGGCAGCTGGGGAGCACCGGGTGCTGGGGGTGCAACCCAGCCCTGCTTCCCAGCCGCGGCCATCCCAGCACCAGCTGGGACAAGGCACGTTCCCACGGTGCCCAGAGCTATTTTGGAGGGGTCAGGGCTATCCCTCCTGTGGCTCTCGGGTTGGTCTGGGCACCATCCGGGGCGCGGGATCTTTTCTGAATGGATAGGGATGTTGTTGGTCATTTTGGAGCAGGGAAGATGCACCCAAGCAATGCCTCAGCAGCACTTTAGGGTGTGAGATGACTGTGCAAAAAGAAAAAGCTCAATGTTAAGAGAAAGTGATTTAAAAAACCCACATAAGCCACGATAAACCCAGTTTCTAGGTTCTTAGGAGCTGCTTTACTGATGCAAGAGCTGCTGCACTCTGCTGCCTGTTGCACTGAGGATTGTCCCCAAAGCAGAGGATGGATGGCCTGCAGGAGCTGGAAGACCAGGGGAAACAAGGGCTACCAGGCAGACCCAATCATTGGGAGCCAGGTTTGCCAAACCCAGCTCCCTGTCCTCTGGCTTCCTCCCTTGCCTGAACAGCTTGGCAGGGACCTCCAAAACCTGGATCTCAGGAGCTCTCCAGCAAAGTGCCCAGGCAGCATCATGAGACTTCAGGGAACCCTTGGAGGGGCCAAGAGGTACACCTCGGTGGCTTGGCCTCAGCTAAGCAGGGTTTTCCTCCAGACCAGCCCCACCAGCACGCCCTTGGGGACAAGTGTCCCACACATCATCTACAGAGGGAGGAGCGCCACCTCCTGACATGGATTTTCCTCATGTCCTCAGGATAAAAAAGTATTTAAAACTGCTCTTGCGGTTCCTCACCCCCATCCAGCATGTTACCACCCAGCAACCATCACTTTAAGAATAAATAACCTAAACTTGGGTCCCAAGCTGAAGCAGCTGCTCCTGATAGACATACACCAAGTGTCTTCAACAAGGACAGCATTTCTTCAGGCTTCTTCCTTCTAATTAGGTGCTAATTTAACTGAAAAATCCCACCAGTACCATTGCCACTTGAAAAACACATTCACCAGCTTCACAGCCTCCAATGAAGCCCTCACCACAAGACTGAATTTTGTAAAATTCGGTGCTTTTACAGAATTTAATCTAGGTGGCACATAGCTTGTCACAGGTGATCATCCCAAACAACCTAAACAATTACCCCAATAATCCCAGTTCTCCCTGACACACCTTGAGTGGCTTGATGGGAGCAGCAGTGGCACAGAGCTGGCTTAGAGCTGGGTACTTGCCAGCCAGCTCGTATATACATGGGGTTTAAAATGCCTATCTTGGAGCCAAGCATAAAGACCACCCAAGGCTCCTTAATGGGCAGGAAATCTGTTTTAAGAGCTGCTCTTAAAACCCTGGCCTCCAAAGTGATCAAGGTTAGAAGTTCCACTTGCCAGTACTGGGGGAATACCAGTCCAGGGCTCTTCTCTATCTACCTGCTGATTTGAGACTTGGAGGGGGGCAGTGGTGGGGAATAAAAAATAAAATTAGTGGGTGAGACCTCTCTTGTTACACTTGGCTGAAACGAGACAGCAGGTTCATGTGCTAAACAAGGCTGACAGAGAGCCAGCCAGCTTGTGCAGTCATGGAGTCCAGTTTCTAGGGAAACAAGGTAAATGTTTTTCCTCCTTTTTGCCACCTTTTAACTCTTAAAAGGCCCTTACACATCACCACTGCAAACGTTCTGTATCTCAATTAGGAGTCAATGGCAAGAAATTGGGTCCCTCTCAGAGCAGCACACGCTCAATCTGGAGGGTTATCGCCTCAATCTCTGCCACTTCTCCAATTATGGTCAATGTAGGCTACACCAGTGCAGTTCTCCAAATTAACACGGAGCCTTCTGTGAGGCTGCAGCCCCAAGCCCGAGTGATCTCACTGCTGGGGCTGGAGCCAATCACCCTGGGGCTGCTGCTGCCTTTCTTGGTGTAAGGGCTCAGCTCCCCCGGAGCTTCGGAGGGGACTGGCCCCGCAGAGCCGCTCCCACGCACATGCAGAGTGCCCTTCACCTCCTGACTCTGCCGGGATCATCACCCAAACCCTTACCCCAGGAGCCGAGGGGGTATTTTGGGCCACACAGTAATGCAACACCGGTACCACCCCCTCCTCCCTGGAGGGTGGGAGGCAAAACGAGTCACCCCCTCCGCCCCCCTGCCAGGCAGGCTCCATTCCCTGTCACCGGGCAGGGCCACCTTGTTACCTGCTGCAATCTGCAGCTCTGCAGAACAGCACGCAGGTCACATCCCCTGTGTCATATGGAAACTGGGAGGTTACCATGGCAACAGCAAGCCTCAATCACAAAATTTAAGTGATTTTCAGTGTTTTATCTGTCTGAAGCTGCTTCATTAGTTCTGAAACCTGTTTGATGCAAAGGCCCTCTCCAGCCACCCAGCAGAGGACTGACACAGAATCATTACTTGAGAACTGAAAATTACTCCTGCTGCTTTTTGATTTCACACAACCACATCTTCGTGGAGCCTTCCTCTGCCCCCAGCACCTTTGCTCTGCAAAACCAGCAACAGCTTCTTCTGCCACTACAGGAGCTCTGCTGAGCCAGATATGCTGATGAAATTGAGCTTTACTTGCTTTGACACTCTGCTTTGAAAGAGCACCTGCAGCATGAGTACCAGGCTTGAGGCAGGTATGTTGGAAACAAGAGGCAGCACTGATTTCTTTAAAATATTTATTTTTTGGTCTGAGCGCACACAGGCCACAGGACACAAGACTGTTCCACACATTAAGCTGTCTCCTCTTTTGCAATACGATCTTTCTTGAGTGGTCCCTGAAACAAAGAACAGACTGTGAAGAGCGGCATGAAGACCACATCACTTTGCAACTACAGCACTAAGTTCTTCTCCTCGAGGCACACAGAAAATAACACAGAAAAGCACTGATGATGCTGCAGCCTGCTGCACATCCCCAGGTTTCAGGGAAAGCTGAACTCAGCCAAGCCACATGGCTCACAATGGGTGACTTCAGATGCAAGGTAAGAAATGCTGGTGCCACCTTGTGGGGAAGCTCCTGAACAGCATCTTAGCAGCAGAACTGCTCTGACTGGAGACAAGGACCTCACACCTAAGATTCCCAGACTGCTTTCTCCAGGAGTGACAACATGCAGGCACCATCCAGAGCTGATCTCAGAAGAGAGCCACTCCCCACGGGTCCCAGATACTGCTCCTTGTTTGTTCCACACCTCAATGAATGACTTGTGCCCAAACTGTGCACCACCAACCCCCTCCCTTACTGTGGTTACAGCCAAGCTGGTAAAGTGAACCATCTCAAGTAGGCTGTGGGGGGGAGGTTTAGGCTAGGAGTTAGGAAACATTTTTTCACTGAGAGCGCAGACAGGCATTGGAATGGCCTGCCAGGACAGTGGTGGAGTCGACATCCCTGGTGGCATTTAAAAGGCATTTGGACCTGGTCCTTAAGGATATGGTTTAGAAGTTAATTATGGTGTTGGTCAAAGGTTGGACTGGATGACCTTGGACATCTCTTTCAACGTAAGTATTCTGTGATTCTGTGACTAAAGCTACACACTGTATAAATGCTGATCCTGGGGTAGTCCCTAGGTCAAGCTACCAACAGCTGTTAGCTGAAAGGCAATAGGTAAGCAATACAAATACACCCTTACCATGAAAGCCTTCTTCTCTTCAGCTGTCTGGAAGCGGCCATGACCGAATTTGGAAGTTGTGTCAATGAACTTCAAGTCAATCTTCTCCAGGGCCCGGCGCTTGGTCTGCACAAGCAGGGACTACAAGAGAGATGCCAGATCAGTGTGCAGCAGCACACTTTCAAACCTGCCAGTATGCTGGCTACTTCTTATCACCTCCCACAGATTACACCTCCTAAGCCACTATGACATCATGCTTTTGCTGCTTACATGTGCAAGAAACTCTGCAACAAGCCAACAGTCTTCTTGGCTTTTCTTTCTGTCTGCCTACATGAATCCCCTCGGCAGCAGGCAACAATACCTGTGCCAGACACAATGCAGCCAACCCAAGCTGTCCCAGCCCGTGTGGCAGCAAGCTGCTCTACTCACCTTGCGCAGGGTCAGGACCCTCTTCTTGGTCCCAACAACACAGCCTTTCAGCATGATGAAGTCATTGGTCACCTCACCATAGTGGACAAAGCCTCCCTGAGAAAGGAGAGATCAGCAGTCTATATAAAGCAGGACCAGTAATCTGCCTGCACTGAGGTTCTCAAAACACTTCTGGGTCTTGGCCATTCCCACATTCTCCGGCGTTGTATTTCACTGTCCAAGTTTCCTGATACAGCAATTCACTTACTGCTGTTAAAATGAGACCAACAGCACAGCAAAACCTGGTCTCCCTGTTAAGTTATTCCTTATTTACAAGTATCACCTCCAAGTTTTAACATCTCTCTATACTACTGCCACACATCAAATGCAATTACCAAGTTATACAAGTCAACACTGAGAATGACTAAGCAACACCACCTCCCACAGCATTTAAGTTTTTCTTCAAGATTTTCTCATTCAACTCATACCAGGCCCATTTGAAGACTACAGCTCACAAACTGATTCTCTCCACAGAGCTGCAAAAACTTACCAGAGGATTAATACTCTTGTCAGACAAGTCATAATCAGTTGATGCGTTGTTTTTGATCAGCTTTCCATCCTTGATTTGGTAACCCTGGCCAATCTTGTAGATCTAAAAACATCAAGAATTGCTACTTAGTAGAAGATGGGAGAAAGGGCCTTTCATCAGTCCAAATTCAAAGAATTCTACAGAGCTGGAGAAAAACATCTGTTGTGTTTTGAAAACACGTGGCCATACATGAATTCTATGGGTAACAACACAATGAGGGTTACTGTCCCCAAGATGACATGCAGACTGAAACATGTAAAGCAAAACTCTCCGCTCTATTTAACGTCACCCAGCAAGTGACCTGGGCCAACTCGTGTTTCTTCTCAGCAGTTCCAAGACACAAACCTTTTTATTGATTTCAGTCCGATGGTGATAGCCCTTCTGACCAGCCCGGGCCACAGAGAAGGCCACACGGGCAGGGTGCCAGGCACCGATACAGGCCACTTTGCGCAGACCCCTGTGAGTCTTGCGGGGCAGCTTTTTGGTGTGCCAGCGGCTGGTAACACCTGAAAGAGAGAAAAAAAACCTAAAGTGTCAGCTGAGGGGTCACCGATCATTTGACTAGAGTTTACACCACCTTCCAAGCTGCTGTCCCCAGGCAACAAAAGGGAAGCCCAGATCCAGCACCCCAGGAATTAACAACATTTCCTGGTGAAACATCCTGCCCCAGCATGGCTCACACTCCCTCCCCAGCTGTCCCTAGGTTGTGTTCTCAGAAGGAAGGCAGCATGGAACGACTCCTCATGGATGTCAGGCGCCGTGCCCAGCGCTCATTCCATGGTCTCATCATTGAACCGTGACAGCAGTTATGGTTTTTACCTTCTCAGCTCTTGGACCACACCCTTGTGGAAACTCAAGGCCAGGACCTGTCCCTTGAGCACAAAGAGAAGAACTTCTACGTGCTTACCTTTATATCCCTTGCCCTTGGTGACTCCAATAACATCTATCATCTCATCCTGGCCAAAAACAGATGACACAGGCACCTGCTGTTCCAGCTTCTCCCGGGCCCAATCCACCTTCTCAGCAACAGTACCACCATTCACCTGGATCTCCATCAGGTGAGACTTCTTCTGTCTCAGAGGAAGTAAACGCATCTAGGAAAGAAAAAAACATGAGAATTATCTCCTGCTCTTCCATGATGGACCTACTAATTACACCAGCAATCTTTTAGTCCTGGTCTAACCTGGCTTTTTTTCAAACAGATTTTTTTCCCAAATTATAAAAATTCCACATACTGAAATAAAAGGCCCTATGCTAACGAGAAAGGCTATGCCACCAACAAAAAAACAGAATAAACCAGTGCTTTTGACCCCACAGCCACCAGCTGAACTCCATTCAGAACAAGAGATAACAAGGGGCAATGGTTTCAAGCTGCAAGACATTTGGACTGGGCATAAGCCCTATCACACGGGCTGCGAGGCAGTTCAACAGGTTGCCTAGTGGAGTTGTGGCTGCCCCCTCCCTGGAATTGTTGAAGGTCAGGTTGGATGGGGCTTGGAGCAACCTGGTGTGTCGGGGGGTGGTGTCCCTTTCCATGGCAGGGGGGTTGGAACTGGTTGATCTTTAAGGTCCCTTCCAACCCAAACCAATCTAGTCCTGCAGCACAGGACTAGGAGATACTGTTACTACTACACTGGACACTTTTGGATGGGGTCACATTTAGTTATTTCTGCTGCTTTTAGCACAGAGAGACTTCTATGAGTGTTAAGGGCAGCTGCAATCCTACCTTTGCTGTCCAGTACAAGATACAAATTCTAGTGAAATTAGTCATGTCATAACAAGACATCTTACTGCACTTACAGCCAACTGGAAGATTTATCTGCATCTCCCAGAGAAGTCCAGCATGCTCTGCTAAGGCAGACACCACCACACCACTCAGTAGTACCCCTCCTCCAGCTGAGAACAGAAGCCACTAAAAGCCTGAGTGTTCGCAGACCCTATAGAAACAACCTGGAACTATGGTGACCACACAAAATGCACTTAGGCGTTCAGCTGGTTTTCATTTGTAGCTGGAAGTAGTAGAGCCCAGGCCAACATGGAATCAACAGAGGGCTGATTCCATGAAGCTCCTACTGTGGTTCAGTCTCTACCAGACACTGCTTCAGAGGCTAGCCAGCAGTTGCTCCTCAAGCATCCTGAGCACACACTTTCATACAGAATGAAGACTACTAATACTTGTAATGTGGGCAGAAGCCTCCTTACAGTGACAGATCAAGTTTTATGCTTGTTCCCTTAGCAGTTTCCACTCTACACCTCAATCCTGCAGACACTTACCTGAGTGTGGGCCATGACTCTAATAACCTGGCAGTACTTCTTCATGCTGTTGAAATCTTTCTCCAACTGCTTCTTGCCCTCCTCATCTTGCCATTTCTTGCAGTATTTGGTGAAGGCCTTCTTCTTGGACTTGTGCCTTCAGGAGCAGAGCACAGACAAGGTTTGGCTAAGCCCTTCATCAGTCCCCTGGGAAGTGGGGATGAGCGGAAGGAGCTGCCACCTCAGCTTGTTTCGGCTCATTGCCAGCTTCTAAGGACTCTTTTCCACCGGCAAGCGGAGCCCGGAGCTCATCAGACAGAGGCAAAGTTGCCAGAGCTGAGCGGAGCTGCCGTGAATTCCAAAGCACATTTAATAATCACAGTACAGAAGACAAAAGACTGTAGAGAGATGCCAAACAATAACAGAAAAAAACAGATCTTTAAAGCAATTGTCACATGACTGCTATGTGCTTCAGAGGACTGCAATTTCCCCCTCACAAGCCCAAGCCCGACAGTGAGGTTGTTATTTTAACACCCTTGAGATCGTTTATTGCTCTGCTCTGACATCCTCTCAGCCTGCAGAGTTCATTACCAGGCTGCAAGCTCTAGACAAGCTGGAGCCTCCATCAGGTAAATGCGCATACTTTGAATCACAACAGTGCCTGGAAACAGTAATCAGAAGTAACAATATCTTCCCCTTTCCTGAGAAAACAGGGCTACAGTCAGGGTTCGACACTCAACAACAAACACCAGAGGCGTTTTCCTTATGTCCGCCCGTCGAAGTATCATCACTTGTAGCCTGCTCAGGAGATCCCGGGCAAAAACTAGGGATCACCAGCCCCACACGCCAAGGGAGACATCACCTTCCTAGAACCATTCCTACAGCCTATCCCATTATTATGCCAGTTCATCAAGGACACACCCCTAATAGCTAAAAAGCCTCTTCAAAAAGCTGTCCTTGTGTAATCTACAACCCAACAGAAAAAAACAAAACAACCCAACTGTGAGGTTGCATGAACAAGTAGAATCCCTGCTCTCTTCTTACCAGTTCTTGTAGAAGCGACGCTTGCACTCATCACTGATGTGCTCAGCAAACACCGTCTTGAAGCTGCGGAGACCACGAGGAGTCTGCACGTAGCCCACGATGCCCACAATGACCATGGGCGGGGTCTCCACTATGGTCACTGCCTCAACCACCTCCTTCTTGTTCACCTCTGGATGAGGACAGAAAGACAGCACAGCAGTTAACACCAGTAACAGCTGTTAAATGCCACCTGTTCCTTCTCCCTCACAAATCCTTCACCTGAAAGGTTACACCACTCAACCTTTTCACAGGCAAAGATGATGGTTGGTAAAACAACCAATTATAAGTCATAATTTAAAGCCTCGGAAAAATATGAGGCTGGGTCAGTGAGGAGTACAAAGCTTGACAGACAAAATGGATGGTGGTAACACAACTGGATTCAGGACTCCACAAGCCAGCAAAAAAAATCCCTAAAGCAATTTTACTTATGTCTGTCCATTGAGAACTCATGAAGAGTAGCCTGGCACAGTACAACTAGATCAAGCCATCAAGTCGCTGCACATCTCAGACAGGACCATTAACAAAACAGCCACTGCCAGAATTTAAAGTTCTGCAGGCAGGAAATCACTCTCTTTTGAAGTGGGAGGTGCGTTATACTCCACCCACTTAAGGACTGTGAATGGGGTGGAGTCAAGCCAGGAGTGAACTCCAGAGCTACTAAAACACAGCTGATCTTTTAACATTTATACAGAAAACTGTCTCCTCTAAGAAGAGGAACACCTACTGGATCCAGGTCTGTCGACTTCACGGACAATGTGGGTCATGCCAGCTTTGTACCCCAAGAAGGCAGTGAGATGGACAGGCTTGCTGGGGTCATCTTTGGGAAAGCTCTTCACCTTGCCCCTGTGCCTGCTGCTGCGCTTGCGGGGCAGGAAGCCCAGAGACCCGTGTCTGGGAGCTGAGAACTTGCGGTGAGACTAGAGAGGGGAAAATAAACACTTAGTGCTTGCTTCTATCACTTATATCCACTCAAAAGTCAAGGCCAATTCTCTTCTTGCCTTGAAACAACGTTACAAACACATGGCATTTTGCATTCGAGAAGCATCAGCTGTCTGGGTTCTGAATTCCCCATATGCTTTAGGAATGTAACGCTCATGCTACAACTTTGACAATCCCAGATGTCCTGAAGGCACCCCCCAAATAAAGTTAATTTTAAGAAACCAAGTCACTCTAGCAAAAGGAACCACACAAACTGCAGCTTGGCCTCAGCATACCACCAGAATTTATATGCACCCCAGAAGCCTAGAAATTACACAACACAAGTAACTTTATAATTATTTCAGTATGTGTTGGTAGCACTGTGAAAATAAGCATTATAGAAAAATTTCATCCTGCAATACTGCAGAAAAACAGTATTTTAACATCCATCTTTGAGTCAGTCACACTGAGTAGAAATGCAGTCTATGTGTTTAGCTCCCAGCTCTGCAGCCTGAGCCACATGAGGCTGGGTTCTACCGCAGGAATACACAGCTCAACAAAAAATTACCCTTCCAATCTCACACCCAAGTTTAAGGAAAATATTGCACAGCTAAACACGGTGCTAACACGATTGATGCAAAAAAAATACTGAATACATGTTGCCTCCAACGAAGTCTACCGGTCTCGGTAAGGATGGTTTTGTTAGAACTAGACCTCGTGGCGGGGTCCAGAGCAACCTAATTCAGACACTAAGATAAAGCTGCGAGCTACCAGCAAAATGCTTCCTCATCGGATTAACAGTCAGTCAGACAAGAAACTTGACCCTACAGACGAAACGCGGTGAACTCTGTCACTAAACGGACTGCTCCGGCTGCTCGCAGCCCCCAGCGCGGCCTCACTTCCCCACTCCCCCACAAAACACCCACGCCTCACCACGACCACGCTCCTTTATACCCGAGTGCCCGGTCACACCCACAGCGCTATCGCACACCCCCTGTAACAACCCCCTGCTTCTAAAAACAGGAACCCTAAATCCCGACGCGAAGAAAACCACCGCCCGCGGCTCCCCGTCCCCCAGGCCCCCATCACCCTTGTGGACCAAGCAGGCCCAGCCAGCGTCCCCAGGGCAAGGCCTCTCCCGCCCACGTCCCCTGCCGCGGCCCAGCCCTGAAATAAGCCCCGCGTCGCCTCCGGTAGTGCCTCGGCGGCGGGGGGAGTGGGGCCCGGCGGCCGCCGAAGACGGGATGGCGTTGATACCCATGGGATGGCGCGACCGGGCCCGGATGGTGCCAGCAGTACCCACCATCTTGTCCCAGCGCCGGGCCGGAAGGGGCGGGCAGAGCTGTGCGCGCAGTTTTTATATCTGCCCCGCCCCCCGCGGTGACGTGTGGCGCAGGTGCGTTCCGCGCGCCGGTCTCGCGAGAGGTGGGGCGGGGCGGCGGGGCGGCGGCGGGGCGGTGGCGCCGTGCGCTACGGGAGCGTAGCGGGTCCAAAAAGGGGTGGTGGTGGTGGTCCGCGATCTGCCGAGGTGGGAGGGGAAAAAATGTTGTGTGTATAATAGCAGTGCTCGTAGCGAGAGGGCAGAGCGGGCACGGTGGTACTAGCGCTGATAAAAAGCACAAGGGAGGGGAGGAACGTAATAAATAGCTCCTTACATAAGTTACCATAGAATTGTTTTGGTTGGGAAAGATCTTTCTGATCACGTCCATCCCTTAGAATCATAGAATCATAGAATTGGCTGGGTTGGAAGGGACCTCAGAGATCATCGAGTCCAACCCTTGAACCACCGTTGCGGTTGCTAGACCATGGCACTGAGTGCCACATCCAGTCTCTTTTTAAATATCTCCAGGGACGGAGAATCCACTACTTCCCTGGGCAGCCCATTCCAATGCCGGATCACTCTCTCCGTAAAGAAATTCTTTCTAATATCTAACCCAAACTTCCCCTGGCACAACTTAAGACCGTGCCCTCTTGCCTTGTTGAAAGTCGTCTGGCAAAAGAGCCCAACCCCCACCTGGCTACCCCCTCCTTTCAGGGAGTTGTAGAGAGCGATGAGGTCTCCCCTGAGCCTCCTCTTCTCCAGGCTGAACAGCCCCAGCTCCCTCAGCCTCTCCTCATAGGGTCTGTGCTCGACCCTTATCCCACCGCTGCCAAGCCCACCCTAAAACGCGTCCCTCAGCACCGCATCTACACGGCTTTTAAACACCTCCAGGGATGGCGACTCCACCACCTCCCTGGGCAGCCTCTTCCAGTGCCTGACAACCCTTTCAGTGAAGGAATTGTTCCTAATATCCAATCAAAAACTCCCCCGGCACAACTGGAGGACATTTCCTCCCCTTCTACTGCTTGTTACTGGGGACGAGGGGCCAGCCCCTCCCTCGCTACAAACTCCTGTCAGATACTTGTAGAGAGCAGTAAGGTCTTCCCCCAGACCCCTTTTCTGCAGATTAAACTGCCTCTCTCAGACACTCCTCATGAGGCTGGGGCTCTGGATCCTTCACTGGCTTCGTTTCTCTTCTCTGGACACCCTCCATCACCTTGTAATAATTTACATATAAAGTTATATTTGTTCATTTAACCTGTGTAACTTTGTTTATAAAATAGAAGTATTAAACTGCAAAGTTATGTGCCAAAAACATTGTGTGACTGTGACAAATTGTAATAACTTATGTTTGTTCGTTTAACCTCAGTGGAAAATTTTTAGTGTATTTACTTATAAAGGCAAAATAGAAGTAGTGAAAGAAGATAAGGATGTTAACTGCAGAATGTACTTTAGAGAGAAAAAGTGTGTTGTGACAAAATGCTGTGTAATCATGTTTAAACGTTCCTATAGACAACCTTTGTTGAAAGGGGTTAACCAAAACACAGGCTGTGGTTGCATAAGAAGAATTAGTGTAGAAAGGGGTTAACCAAACACAAGATGTGTCTGTATAAGAAGAATTAGTATTGTCAGCTGTGTCTGCTCAAGAAGAATTAGTATCCTCGACAGATTTCGAGCTTTCCCAGCAACAAGGGGCTCACACGGCCATAAAGGACTATAAATACCTAAGAAACTTTAAGGAAGTTGTGCTGTCTTGTCGGAGCAGAGACTCCCGAGCACCCAGCGCTGTTTTTGCTTGTTGTCGCTTGCTAATAAATTCTAATTGGTTTTTTTAATTGGCGTGTCCTGGTCAATTTTTAGGACCCCTAATTTATAATAACCTCAATGTCCCACTTGAAGTGAGGGGCCCAGAACTGAACACAGTGCTCAAGGTGTGGCCTCAGCTGTGCCAAGTCCAGGAGAAGAATCACTGCCCCAGTCCTGCTGGCCACACTGTTCCTGATACAGGCCAGGATGCCCTTGGCCTTCTTGGCCACCTGGGCACACTGCTGGCTCATGTTCAGAGAGCCGTCAAACAATACCCCCAGGTCCTTTTCCACTAGACATCACATCATGCAAATCTATGGTGTTCAGGTGTCATTGTTCAGATAAAAATATCACAAAGCATGTCCCACTCCCATTCTTCTCCTAGAATACGCTAGATATTTCCTTTCCATGAAAATAATGTAAGCTGGCAGTTACTATAAGCTGGGAGTGAGTACCTGCCCTGGAAGAGCATCCCGACACAGCATTCACCTGGTTTTATTAAATAGCTCTGAAGTTTGCAGAAGTTGCAAGTTTGCAGAAGATGTTAACCAATGTGAAAAAAAAAAGAATAAGCAAGGAAGAAAAAACACCTTCTAAATTAGAAAGATAAAATAAATCTTGCTGCTAACATTGCCACCCGTTACTTTTTCGTGTATCTCAAAACATAAAAAACCATCAAATAACTTTTTGTGTTCTTCAGGAGCTGTATCCTGCTGTGTATCCCCGCAGTGCTTGGTACAGTGCAGCTCCAACCTCAATCAGGGCCTCTGTGTGCTACTGGTGAATTAATAATAAACAATAAAGCCAATGTGGATGCTAAAGTTATGCTGTGAAAAAGGAATTGAAAATAAGACTTGCTGTGGAACCTGTCTGGAGCTGTTGTTGTTCACACTATTGTTTGTCTTGCTCCATTTACTGCTGTTCTGGAACATGGATCAGCCCCACCAGGACCAGCTGTGTTTCTGGAAGATGTTGATGACCTCGGCTCAGGTAGAAAACTCTTCTTTTTGGCATATGGGCAGGGTCAGCAAAGAGGACACAAGCACCCAAATGAAGAAGTTAGTTTATCTTCACTGATGTTTTCAGTGATGCAATAACCACTAAAGAGGGGTACAACAAAACTAAAATGCCATGGCAAAACACAGCAATGCATCTAATCAATACTACACAAACACAGAGATAAGGATTAAGAAAAATGTGTCACCAGCTGCCACAATTCTTTAGCATCACCCAGGTCTGCAGTTGCTGGGGAATCCCAGCTGCAGCAAGGATCTGGAGAGCCCTTCCCAGCAACTGGGAAATCCTACACAGTACATCCACTCGTAGGTGAGGTCTCCAAAGTTTGCTGCAAGAGGGCCCAGCTTTTATAATATCAAATTTCAGCAGGTCAGAATTAGTTGCATTTTTCTTTTTGTGAACACCCCCAACCAACCTAGACAAGGGCTTGGCCAGGGCCAGAGCACAGTTAGTAAGGTTCCCTAGAATATCTCGTCTAGATATTTTATTAGAATTTCTCTAAAACATCTGGATTCCTTAAAATGTCTGGACACTTTATCAGCATAAGCAGGTTTTTTTTTGGTGGTCAATTGCACACAGTCATGGAGAGTTACAAGCTGACACAAAGCTCATTATAAAATACAGTACAGAGTAATACAAATACCATTGATTACAAAATACAGAATTACAGGGTTCATCTGGAGGTCAGTTCTGGGTTGGGTTTACTGTCCAAGCCCTAACACTTCTACTTGCCAATGCAGGAGTTCTCTTCCAGTCCAATGCTGGATCTCTTCAGGGGAAAGCAGAGCCAAGGTGAAACCTGAATAGGGAAGGAGCTGGGGTACAGGAGATAAATTATTCATCTCTGTTGATGCCTGGCAATTGGATAGGACCCAGCTGAAGAAGCTTAAGAAGCTCCCTCAGACTTCCCTGGATTGGAAACTGTGCAAATGCCCTTGTGGGATAACTGATGCAATGCACAGCTCTGGATTAAATATACCCTGAAACATGTCTGGTCCTCACCCAGAATTTCTGCACATCCTGACAGAGGAGGGTGAAGCAGGACCATCCCAAAGTACCACAAGTGGACCCACATCTAAGGGGCAGGAGAGGGAAATAGCATCACAGCTCCCCTCTTTGCCCAGCTACCTACCCAGTGGGTCTGGCCTGGCCAAAGACCATGTGAGGAGGTGTCAAGAAAGCCATGCTGTGAGACACAGTCCCTCACAGGACCACCACGAGATGATGTATGGACAGACACCCTCTTTTCCTCACGAGATGCCCACCTGGTTTTTCACATTGCTGAAGACACGGGACACACACCAAGGCTTCATCCAGCCCATGCTCCAGCAGATGTTGGAGTGTCACATCAGCTGAGGTAACACAGGCTGAACCCAGGCTTTGGATATCTGGCATGGCATCAGGCATCCAGCCGGCTAGTAAACCTAAGAGCCCAGCCATCCCTGATGATGGCCACACCCTGCTACCTACAGCACCTCTCTGGGGTGAGGATGCAGGACACAAGCAAAGCAAGGAAGCCAGTGAAGCCACCAGAGGGCTGAGATGGTGTATGTCTCACAGGGTCATCTGTGAAAAAGAAACAAACTGCTGAGTAATGAAATCCACCCCCACCACATCCAGAAGCTGAATAAATTGAGAGTAAGTAGATAATTTTGTGTTATTGTAAATAACAGAGTCCTTAATCCACAGCTACCCGTAGTACAAACCCAAAGACACAAACCCAAGGCCATGCCAGATCTGGGTATGCTGATGCTCCCCACACATGGAGTTTGCCCTCAGGATCTCCTGGGCCTTACAGAGAAGCATGTGTTTGACAGACACAACATGGCAGGGAGATGCAGTACCCACAGGGATGACTCCCACCCTGCCTCCTCCCTCCCTGTGAGGGATCTTGACACAGTATGGAAGCCATCCAAATTCCCATCACACATGCTGACCTGTAACACACGATGTAAGTGCTGCACATTACAGTTCTATCGAGTTACTGCAGGCATTAATTAAACAGTTCAAGCAACCTACAGAGCCAAATCCTGCTGCCAGCTGCGCAGGTATAACACAGCTAAGCCATTCGGCAAGGGGAAGCTGGATACTCAGGTAGCATGAAATAATGGAGGGCATACCCAAGGTTAAACACACTTTAATCAGCTCCCAGAGACCTTTCACTTTCCCATCCCAACACTGGACCCTGTAGGTTAAGTAAAATTCAACACTGGAAGCTTTGCTGGAGGGGATACATGTGGAAACCAGCATGAAGAAGCCCATATAGACCAAGAGGTGCTTTGTTTGGAGAATGTTTCATTGCCTGCCCTAACCTGGCAGTCAGTGTGAAGGGAACCAGTATGAAATGGAGGGCTGAGAGTCCAGCCATGTTGGCTGCAGCTTACCTTCCCAAAACAGAACTGCCACATCCCTGGAAATTCAAGGCCAGGTTGGATGGGGCTCTGTGCAACATCATCTAATGGAAGGTGTTCCTGCCCATGGCAGGAGGGTTGGAACTAGATGATTTAAGGCCTCTTTCACCTCAAACCATTTTATGATTCTATAGCTGGATGTGATGGGGCACAGTCCCCCCCCCACACCTCAAATGTGCCCCTCTGAAGATGCCTCACAAAGGATGAGGTACAGCTGTTCACTTTTTAGGGTCCTACTCCAAATGGGTACCAAGGGTGGGCTTTAAATGCTCTTTTAATCTCCCACATACATTTGCCTCTAGATCCAGCACCGAGCTCTGGAGCTGGAGAGCTGATTCTTAGACTATGGCAAGAGGATGAATTTGGACTCAGGAGGAACAAAGCAGTGCTAGAGGGCGTCAAGCACATTACCTATCCCACTGCTCCTCCTTTTGCTCACTGCTGCTAACCTTACTCTGCATCGGTGTGACCTGGGGGCAAACAGGATGTGAGCCATCCAACCCAACATTCTGCTTTGTCTTTGTCAGATGCTGCACCATCACTCCACCTAGGTCCAGAGCAGAAGCAACTGGTTTTGCTGTGTACCTGGCTGACTTGTTTAGCTGGATCCAATCCTTGTTCATTTAGAACACCAGAGCAGTTCAGACACCTATTTAATTAGCAAAACCAAACCTCTCCCCTCTTCACTTGTCTCCCCTCTTTCATTCGTTTCCCTTAGTTCATTGGGATTCAGCTTTCAGTGAGGGAACTTTTGTTTTTCTGAGACTTCTGAAGATGTCCTGGCACTATGACACTTTACCAAAGGCTCACCTCACTCTTTGGCTGGCTACTGCCCCCAAAGCTGCTGTCTTGCTTGAGGATCTCCTTAATGAGGAGCTGGAAATGTAACAATTTGAAACTGAGAGTAGATTTAGATAAGATGTTAGGAAGGAATTCTTCATTGTGAGGGTGCTGAGCCACTGAAACTGATTGCCCAGGGAAGTCATGCATTCCCCCTCCCTGAGCTTGGTCTAGTGGGAGAGTGTCTGGGCCCATGGCAGGGGGTTGGAACTGGGTCTTGGTCTTTAAGGTCCCTTCCAACCCAAAACTTTGTGATTCTATGTCCTGTGGTTTGCCCAGTGGAGCTGCAGTGCAAGGGTAGCTGAAGCCTTTGAACTTCAGCTTCAGCTGTGTTCAGTCTGAATTGGACAAGCAGACTCTGAACAGTTTTGGCTTCCACTGCTGAGCTCAGAGAACCTCGTTACAACTCCAGGGCTTGCTTTTAATTTCCCTCATACTAATATAGATTATTGAGGACTTCGCTGAAGCCAGCTGGTAGGCAGCTTTTCTGTGCAAAATGCACAGGCCAAAAAGCTTGAGCTGCCCCTGGGGCTGGATGGCTTCTTCCCATCCATCTCTACCTGGCTGTGCTGGTGGCAGTGACAGTGCTGTGGTCGCTGGAGAAGCCACAGCCTCAGGGATGCCGTGTGAATACCTTGCAGTCTCTGCCTCCCGCAATCAGGCTGTCTCCCCAGAGTCTGCACTCCCCATGTTTGCAAAAGGCCCTTTTTCCCTGCAGCCCCTTCCCCGGGACAGGGTATCTATGGGGTGAGGGATGTCATAAAGGAGAGCCTGAGGCTTTGCTGCAGTGGCGTTTTGGGTCTCACCAGGGAGCAGGAACCTGGCAGGAAGCATCACTGGCTGCTCCCCTTGGGCACCCGGGTCTCACCCATGGGGGGAAAGCCTAATTCCCCTATGGTGGCTGCAACACTCCCATGCGGAGGGGAGGCAGAGGGTGTGTGTAGGCAGAGGGTTCGACCCACACGTCTGCTAGGCCCTACCAAAACAAACTGGGGCAGCACCCCTGCCTCCCTCTCCCGGGAGGACTGGGCTGCCACCCCTTGCCCCGCCGCTCCCCACCCCACCCCTCCAGCCACGCCTTCCTCACACTCTACCCCACGGACACCCTCACTCTCCCCTCCCCACGATGTGGCGGTAGCGGCGGAGGGGCGTGGGGGGGAGGAAAGGGGGTGGGTGCTCGCTCCCGTCGCGGCGCGTCCCCGTGGGCGGGAGCGTGCGGCTCGTCGCCGCCGCCGGCGGGCTGCCAGGCAGGGCTCGGCGCGGCTCGGCTCGGCTCGGCTCGGCTAGGCTCGGCACGGCTCGGTGCAGCCCGGCACGGCTCGGTGCAGCCCGGCACCGCCCGCCGAGCCCCCCGCCCGCCTCCCGCCCAGCCCCGCGCCGCCATGGACGGGGGCGCCTTCGGAGCGGGGAAAGCCGGCGGAGCCTTCGACCCGCAAGCCTTCATCCGGCAGCCGCACACCCTCCTGCGGCTCGTCTCATGGGTAAGGCCCCGCCGACACCGGCACTGCCAATGACACTGGCACGGCACCGGGGCGGGGGCATGCCGCCGGGCTGTGGGGGGCGAGGGGCTCCCTCCGGGCGCCGCCAGCCCCAGCCTCGCTACATACCCGCGTATTTATATAAAATCATTATGTTCTATACCATTATATATTTTTATAATTATATGCTGCTAAGAAATATACGTTTATTAAATATTTTATATATGCTTGTATATGCATATGTATCCGCGTACATAGATATGTGTATGCCCATTTGTATGTCTCCACACATCTATATTTGTACACAGATATATACGCATATGCCCCCGTATATAAGCATTTATATCCATATATATATTTATGAATGTATGTTCAAATACATGGATTTATCTGTGGGTTTATGTATCTCCCTATATGTGTATCTCCATGTATATTTCCACATACATGTGTGCAGGCACAGATGTAAAGCCATATGTGTGTATATATCTGTATGGATATAGGGACATATAGGGACGTGTGGGGTGAGAGCTCTCTGGTTTGGGGTTTCTTCCCTGGGGAGGGAAGGGGTAAAAGAGAAGTTTGGCCGTGACCCTGTCTCCATATTTGCTGTTTCGAGGGTGGTGTTGGGGGGGTCTTCTCTCCCCCTCTTTCCCTCCAGTGGGTTTATGGTGGATGCAGGGAGAAAATGGGATGTAGGGGGAAGAGCGGAAGCTGGGGATGATGTCCTGGCGTGGCTCTGGGGTGCATGGGGGGCACTGGGTTTTAGCCATGCCGGGGAGAACTGCGGGGCTCTACGGGGGCTGGATGTTGCTCTGTATTTTATGCCTCCAACCTTCTCTCTAACGTAATGCTTCTCTCTCTCCACTTTAATGTTTCTCCCTCTGAAATTTGTGGGAAGGGGGCTTGGGTAAGGGGGGGGTGGGTCTAACTGGAGCGGTGGGGAGGGCGCAGGGTGCCGGGGGGAAGGTCTTTTCCCTCTTCCCGTGACGGCGATCCCATGGCTGGCCATGGGGCTGGTGCGTATGTACAAGAAGGTCATTGGGATTAAGGGAGCCGGAGCTGCAGCACCCAGCCAGCCGGGAGAGATTGAGGTCTCTGCCGAGAGCGGAGAAGGGAGGGCAAGGAGAGGGAGCCGAGGAGACACATGCGCACCGCGGCTGGGAGAAGAGGCGTCAGGCTGGCTTTGGGAAAATAAAAGCGGTGTCAGGCGAGGGAAACAAGGAGGGAAGGAGAAGGTGGCCCAGCTTGCTGCCAGCAGTGGGATGGCAGCCCTCGTGCTCCCAGCCGGGTTGGTGGGTGATGTCCCCTCTGGGTGACGTGACTCGGAGGGCAGCCAGAGAGCCCCGAGACAGCTGAGGACATGATTAATGCAGGCAATCTGTCCGTCCGTCCATCTGCCCAGGCTTGTTTATGGTACAGCACATCATGCTGGGAGTAGACAAGCCATACCCAGGGCTGCTGCTGCGTGCTGAATGAGGGGGTATACGTGCCCCCCGCTCCCATGCGGATGGAGCAGAGCCAGCCTGCATGCCTGGAGATGATGGACGTGGTGTGACCTACAAAAGCTTGCCCAGTGCTAATCTCTCTGGCAGAATTTCCTCTTTTTCTCTCGGTCTGATGGTTGTTTTTTTCCCCTTCATCCCAGCACTGCGGGATTTTGGCTTCCCAGAGGCACTGGCTGAGGGAGAGAGAACAGGAAATATGTTTCTTTTTTAATTAGGCACTAACTCTGCTTCAGAATATCTTAGACACTGTCAGCTCGCTCACAGAAGCTCAGCTCAGTGCCCCAAAAGGTCTCCCCAAACAAGAAGCACTTCTTGGGGATTGGCATCTCTGTGGGACCCCATATTGTTTCCCCCTGCCTGTCTGACCTTGACAGAGGACAGGACAGGATTTACCCACAGCATTTCACTCGCCTGTGGAAATTAAAGTCTTTTGCAGGAGCTGGAGGTGCTCCAGGTCAGCAGTCTAGCAAGGGAGGCTGGCCTGGCAGTTGTGGTGCAGGGCAGTGTGTGGACATCTTCTCTCCCAAAATACGAGTTCCTTCTGGAGCTTTTGCAGCATTTTGATCTTGTCTGTCCTCCAAAACATCTCTCCCTCTGCAAAGATGAGTAGTCACAAGCTCACCCTGGATACTTAGTTGTGGTTTCCTTTGGGTTTTTTTTTAACTTGAAACCAAGAGGGGTTGGTCCTCGTGGGCACTGAAGTCCTTTCTCAGGCTGTCACAAGCATCAGACCTTTTATGGCCCGTTCTGTGAACTGGTTGAACTTTGTTGGAAAAAAAGAAAATTCATGGGTTTTTTTCCCTTCTCACTCTCTTTGGGAGAGGGCTCAGTGGCTCCCCTGGTCAGGGCCTTCCACCATTAATCTGTCTGTGGCTGGGTTTTTATGCGTTTGCTTTTGTGCTCTTGTGCCCTTCAGTTTAATGGTGCTTTTCCCTCCCTGGTGTTTTCCCCAGGGGTATATTTATAGTCTGCAATCACATCCGCACTTAGCCTTTCTGTTGCCAGGCTCTATAAGCCAAACTTCTGGTGGTGAAGGGCTCTCCCTCCCTGTGGTCTCTATAATATGGAGTCCTTCCTTTCACCCACCTTGGCATCCACTTTGCCTGCCACCTCCTGAGAGCTCATTTGCCTTTATCCTCCTTGTGGTGTGGGTGGTTCATCAGAAATCTGGGGCAAGCTGGATACTCTTTGTGGCCCCTTTCATGTGATGAGCTTTCACTGAGGGCAGAAATTCTCATGATCGCTTTCCCAGACAGTGACCTTGTGCTCAGTTCATGCTGCTTTTTTAGCAGACTTCATGATGGCACAGAGATGTCTATGGCTTTCTCCTAACAGGCAGCAAAACTGTTTCCTGCCCATAGAGTTTGCAGCCCAACTGAGGTGGTAGCAAATCTCTAGGGAGAGCTGCAGAAACAGGAGCAAATGAGGTGACTGAAGGTTATTTGTGTTGCTGCTTGCTGAGGAGGAGATGGGATAGGTTTGACATGGAGGATGCTAAACTATGGAAAGAGGTCAGCAATTCTGGAGTATCTGTCCACTGTGACGGTGTTGTGAGGCAGCTTAGGTTTCTTAAGTGCTCTAGAGTTCAGGCACAGCTGAATACATATGCATCTCCCTACAGAAAAGTTGCCTGGCACGGGTGCTGGTAAGTGGTGGTGGTTCTGCAGGGCACCTGTGTAAGGTTTGGATATTCAGTGGCAGCATGAGCCATTTCTCTGCTGCTGCCTGCCCCAGATACACTTGCTTGGCTTAAAAAACACCTTGTAGCGCATGGAGAAAGTCCTATGGAGCAATCTCCTGAGCATCTCTGCTGAGGATGCCTCCAAGGGCATTTGGGTCTTGCAATGAGGAGACTTGTCCAGTTAGGCTAGACTGAGGCTTACACAACAAAAGCAATGCACTGTTGCAAGCTCCTGGAGGCTTTCCCACCTCTCTGTGGAGAAAGGAAGAACAACTCCCTCCCTATATTCAGTGGTAGTGAAGAGAAGACAAGCAAGCTGACTCTTAGTGTTGGTCGTTCAAGGCATTCCTCCACGCTGTGCCACAGCTGGCTGGTGTCTGCAGCACAGAGATGTGCTGCATTGTGCAATTGGTGCCCCACTGTAGACAGTTCATGGGTGCATGGATGGTTTTTTTTACCATATAAACCTGCCATATAAACCTGCTTTCAACCTGCTTAGCTGGGCCAGCAACTGGAGCTGGTGGTGCTACAGCTGGAACAAGTGGAGGTAGGTGACCCATATTGAGCTGGAGCTCTGCTATGGTACGTGGATCCAGGATCATTCTTGTAATAAAACGGGCATTCGTGGGCACATCCCTTCGTAATCCTGTTGTGCCCTGACCCACGGTGCTCTCCGCAGACAGTGTGGGGGAGCAGGGAGGCTCCTTTGCAACCCTCAGGCGTTGGATGTAGCACCGACTCCATAAATAAGTAAAATGCTAATTGAAACAGGTTGTTCCAGGCACTCCCGACTGCATGGAAGCCTGCTTGCTAGAGAAACGGAAGCACTGCCCAATGTAGAAGGCAAACAAGGCAAAATTAACTTGCTTTTTGGAAGTGGGCCCCGACTAGGCAGCACAGGCAAGGATTTCCAACCTCAGCCATGCAGGCAAAGCATCCCATTAAAACTTGACACACGGATTGAGACATCAAATCTCTCTGATGCCAGGGGCCTTCCGGAGGTATGTTCAGTGATGAGAGGTGCTGCCTGCCCTCCATCTCCTCCTCCATCAGCTACTGCCATTGCCACCATGTCCCCTGACTGGTAGGAACAGGCAGACATTTCGAGCTGTCCCATGTCTCTGCAGGCACGCTCCATCCCAGGCAGCTCTGGCTAAGCAGGCAAGGTAGGTGAGGGACAGGAACTGCATCTCCATCTATCTCCATCTCCATCCTCACCACAACAGGCTAGCACCAGAGAGATGGAGGACAGGAGCAAGCCCCAGCGTGGCAGGGAGCCTCATCACATACCTTGCTAGTGGGTCTTGGCTGGATCCATCACCACCCTGATGCCTGACTTGCAACACGCTTTGCCTCTTGACACCACACTGCACTTTGCTTCATGTGGGCTTGTGGTACAATTAAACAGAGCCTTATGGCCAGGATAGTCTGAAACCAGCTGCAGCCTCCTTCTTCCTTCCATCCTGGCTGAATTTAGCTGAGATGTTCCCCGTATTCATGGACCATAGCTTGTGCTCTCTGCCTCTTCTCCTCCAAGGGATTTTGTCCCCACCACCATGGTTGCTTGCTTGCAACATAGGTTGGCACATGATGAAATAAATGTGGTGGTTCAAAGCATGTGGTATGAGTCAGGCCCTAGGTATGGTTCTTCATAGGATCCCCTTCCTTGGATTGACTGCAGAAGGCTTTTTGTAGGGATCGCTGTTGCTGGAATTGAGTGAGAGGCCACGTCAGAAGGTGAGCAATAGATGTGCAGAGCCATGAGGTGATTCAGGGTTGGGTACAGAAGGGTGTGTTTTTTCAAGCATGGTGTTTCTAGGAAAGATACTGAAACAGGAATAAATCTCTTGTTAATGACATTTGTAGATAAAAATATGAGAAATAGCACATAGGGACCAAACGCAGTCAGAAATCTGACCAAAAATAAAAAGATAATATATAATCTGCTATTTCAAGACATGAGAGGCACATGAGTGAGTAGTGGAGAAACTTCATGGAGACGAGACATAGTTAAGGCAAGCATTTGTGACAGGACTAGTGTGGCTGTGAGAAGTACAGGTGACAGAGGATGTGGTCCTTCATGAATGCTGGCACAGCCAAGCTGAAGACGGAGAGATGTGTTTCTAGAAAGAAAACTGAACTCTTCCTCACAGAAAAAGATGAAACTTTTGGGAAGTCACTTTGCAGAGTGGTGACCTGGTTATGGGACCATCTGGGAAGCACAAAATCATAGAGTGATTTGGATTGCAAGGGACCTTAAAGATCATGTGGCTACAGCCCCCCTGCATGTGTAGGGACACCTCCCACTAGACCAGGTTGCTCCAAGCCCCATCCAACCTGGCCTTGAATGCTTCCAGGGAGGAGGAAGTCATGACTTATCTGGGCAACCTCTGCCAGTGTCTCACCACCCTCACAGTGAAGAGTTTATTCCTAACATCTGATCTAAATCTACCCTCTTTCAGCTTAAAACTGTTCTCCCTTGTCCCATCACTCCATGCCATTGCAAAAAGTCCCTCCCATCTTTCCTCCAGCCCCTTCAGGCACTGGAAAGCTTCTATCAGGTCTCTCAGGTCTTCTCTTCTCCAGAATGAACAACCCCAACTCTCTAAGCCTGTCTTCATAGGAGAGGTGTTCCACCCCTCATCTCTGTGGCCTTTTTGGATCCCACCATGGAGGTGTGGCCATGGGGACTGTCTCTAGTGGTGGTGGGACAGAAGATCCTATTTGACCATGAGAAGAGTGTAAGACCTGTGGAAAGGACAGTTTCCTGAAGTTGCTCCCTGGGACACAGCCTTTTGTTCTACCAGTGAACATCTTCGCATGACAAAGCTCTTTCTCCTTCCCTGGGATGTCAGGCATGGCTGCTCAACCCAACCCTGGCTTTCATCAGAGGCTTCTCAGCTGCTGGCTCCCAGGGGGAAGATTGACCCAAGCACAGGTCTGGATGGAGGTAGAAGGGTTAATGGCTCTCCTGTTGGCTGCCAAGCCATGTGTGAAATAAAGCCAGCTGGCCAGAAGTGCCTGTCCCAGATCCCGTGGCAGGAATTAGGGATGCAGAGCCTTTCTCCCCTCCATCACCTGCTTCGGCTCAGCCACAGTTAAGGACCTGGTGCTGCGTGGCTGCTGACCAGGGAGGGTGAGCTGGGAGGGAGGTGTTGGTGTATCTGTGCTTATCCCCCCTGCCATGCTTAGGGGAATTGGATAACAAAGGTTAAGGGGAGGCTGTCCCCCTCCAGCACCCACACAGAGCTCAGACACACCGTGGAGACCGTGGGCAGGAGTTGTTCTCTGCCTACATGGTGCCGGCTGGAGGGAATAAATAGAGGCCGCCTGTTTCCAAGCTGCCAGTCCCATGCTTATGAAAAGCTGCATATGTTTTCTTCAAAATGAACTAGATACAAGTAGATTTAATGATGATAATAATACATGTCTGTGCAGAGCTCTCCAAAGCTTTCCAGAGACTCCATTTGCAAGTGGCTGAATGAAAATGAAAGCCAGATCATCTCTGCCAGTTTATTGTTTGCACTCTCCCCTATTCTTCCTTTCTTTTTAAATAGATTTGTTCGTGGTCATTACCAGGTCAGACACAGAAGAGGTTTCTGCTTCACTCTGCCCAGGTTGAATTTGATTTGAAGCCCCACAAGGAATATGAAGTCACTAAACTATCTCCTCTCTATAATAGAATGAAAAAGGGAGAGGCCATGTGCAGTGAGACAGAGTCTGTGACCAGAGGGCACCACAGTGAGCCCAAGCAGGTGGCTCAATGAAAATCCTCTTCATCCTTACCCCTGCTATGACAAGTGGGAAGACCTCAGGGGTGAAGTCAGGAGACAATGCAAAAAAATCCTGGGATGAGGTGCAGGAAAATCCTAGTGCATCGCTGGAGGCTGGACATGCTGTGCATCCATCACATGATGCTCAGGGGCATCTGATGAATGGCTGGGGATGGGCATGGTGGAAAGTCTCACATGACACTCAGGAGGTTTTGTCTGGCTTTCTGCAGGGCTGAGCCTGCAGCGGGGAGGTGGGGAGGGACCCAAGAGCCTCTCCTCTGAGGGCTCATCTCTTGCTTTTGCCTTTGGAAAAATTCAGTCACCTAGTTTAGTGACAGAGAAAAAAATCACAAGGTCTTTTATGGTGGCATGCAGCCTTTTGCCTGTTCTGCACTTTTCAGCAGTGAGTTCTAACACTCCCAGAACAGCCAGCACCAGACCCTCAAGAAACTGGGACAGGGAAACTCTCAGCCTCTCCCCGTCTCGTCCCTGCACTGCTTAGCAATACATTCATTTTCTGTGTCTTTCAGTGAGCTGCTGTGTCTCCATCAGCTTTACAAAGTGACTGGTTCTGGGCTTTGCTTGGTGCCTTGGAACTCCTAGAAGCCTAGGGATATCATTCCAACAATCTGTGTGGATGCAGTGTTTAAGGAGCAGAGACATTGAGAAAACCCACATTCCAGCACCAACACTGTGTTTGTCAGATCTTCTCCACATGCTGTTTTCTGTCCCCTTTTTTAAATGCAGACAAGTGTGTTACTGCTTATTA
The DNA here is from genome assembly GCF_003957555.1 of Calypte anna. NCBI lineage: Eukaryota > Metazoa > Chordata > Aves > Apodiformes > Trochilidae > Calypte > Calypte anna. The sequence continues at coordinate 51,775,116 of NC_044244.1, read as the reverse complement.
AATGTGTACCTCCAGTCAGGCCACACATCCACACAAATAATGTGTCTTTTGGAGGCTTAAGGAAACCCTCTCAACCTAAAAAGCTTGTTACTTCAAGTCCTGTTAGCTGACATAAACTTAGCCTTGCTGAAGAACAGGGGCCACTGTGGCAGCCAAAGCTGGGGGTGGCTACCTGGTTTGTGTTGCTGAGCATAGGAAAGTGGTTGATGATCTCATTTCATGGAGTGGAAGGGTGGACTGTGTTTGGGAGCATCAGGATGAAGGGCTTTGCACCCACCTCCTGTCTGCCTTTGGACAAGTCACTTCCTGAAGTCTCATGCTCAGTTGGAAGATTTAGTCCATCTTCTTCTCACCTCTTCTTTGCAGCTGGATGCAAGTTCATTTTATTAGTGGCTGCAGCTAGAGCCTTGGGCAGCGAGGATTTGCTATGCCAAGTGAGTAGAAGGAAAAAGCAGGGGTAGCACAGAGGGGCAAGAGGCTTGTGCCAGTGATGCTGGTAGCTGGCATTTCTTCAGTAGTGCTGTAGATGGGATAGGAACAGGAATGTGAATGCTTCATGCCTGCATATTTGGTGTTTTGTTTCAAAACCAGGCAGCATTCATACTGTACCTGCTGTCTGGATCATCTTTGCATGGGCATGGGTTATGAAATCAAGGAAATAAAAAATACTTGCTCTAAGTTGTATTGCTGCGTCACCGAGCTTCCACTCACCTGCCCCCATACCAACAAGAAGTAGCTGCCATGGATTAAGTGTGCAACAATTTTTCCTGAGGGCTGTGAGATCTGGGATCGCATAAATTTTTTTTCCAGAATTTTTTTTTGTGTACCTGTTGCAACAGCTTGTGAGTATAGACAGCATGGGGATGGAACGGGTGATGCTGCCTACCTGGAGCATCAGCAGTGGCCTCTTCTGCTGCCCAGCTCTGCTTGTCAGTCTGAAGCCCCTGGTTTGAGCCTGCCTGTTGTTGCCCAGTTGATGTTATCCAGTCCATCTCCAGGCTTCTGTGCACAGTGGATCCCCACAGCATTTTGCTGTGCCATGAGGGTGTTCGTGGGCTGGCAAAGGGAACCAGTCCTCTCCATTGACACTAACCTTGTCCTCTCTGGGGCATCAGAGACTGGAGCTGATACCAGTGGTAAGGAAAGATAGAAGACATCCCTTAAGCTACTGTGCTTTGGTCTGTAGAAGGCTTTCCCAAGGGCAAAGAGTACTTTGGGGAGGCTGTTTCAGAACACAGAAGTCTGTGGTGACATGTTCTGCTCATGAGTGAGAATACCGTTTGTGGGAATCTCCCCCAGAACTCTAAGATCATCCTAAATCAGATGTTTGCCAGTAAATCATACCTTAGGCACCCCCAGTCTGTAAAACAGGTTTCTCTTCACAGGAGAGAACTTGTGGCATCTTGGCTGATCAAAGATGGAGAAAATAATTTAGGAATGCCACCTCTGCTTGAAAATCAGGGAGATGGAGAGGTCCCTCTGGTATTGTGACTGAGCTGTGTCTTTATGACGTGCCAGCATTAAAAAGTATGAAAGAGCAAATGCAAAAGAATAATTGTACTTCTTTTGCTCACAGATGACATCTCTTCCAGGTCATCAGAAAACCCAAAGATAAGAGCAGAGGGAAGAGGTGTATCAGGATATGAGCAGAGTGAACAGAGGTGTCTCTAGGGAGAGGCCATTAGAGAAGTTCAGCCATCCCAAATGAGCAAGCAGAGTCTCTCAATACAGCTTGCTGCAAGGGTTGACCTGACTCAGGGAGTGTATGTTTTACCAAAAGCCAACACCAAGCTAGATCACTTTTGAGGCTGTTTGTCATCTTTCAAAGAGAAGATACACTTTCTGTCTAATGCTGTGGAAAACCGGGCACCTGCTTTGTAATCCAAATCCATGGAAGTTGGTACTTCAGAGGGCAGGGTCAGCACTGGTCCCAGACTCACACTGGGACATCAATTCAGGAGTCTGTCAGCCTCCACTCAGGGTAGAGGAACGTGGTGTTACTGCTGATGGTCCTAGGCAGACCTCTCGGCCCAGCCTGTGCTGAATGTCTGCAAGATTTCCTGTAGCAGGAGGAGCCATTCTTGCTCCTGAAGCTCGACGAGCTGCTAGTCTCTTCCAGGACTCCAGCCACCACACAGCGCTTCCAGGGCAGAAGTGTAGCAGGAAGAGCCTTTCTTGCTCCAGAGGCTCGACGAGCTGCTGGCCTCTCCATGCCTCGCACCAGAGTGAACTGAGCTTCCTCTGTGGGTGTGTGTCCCACCTTTATTGGCCCTCTGGTAATAGGGGGCCTGCCCTAACCAGGCACAGGTGGACTCACACCCACTCTTTGGCAACTCGAGGCACCTGATTTATCTTGTTTCTCTACATTTCCCCCCCTTTTTTTTTTCTTACAGCAAAGCTTTCCCGGTTTGCCCTAGTTTACAAACATTTTAACACTGATTACAGAATACACTTATACAGGATTTAGACATACAGGATTTTCACAGGATTTTTTTTACACAAAAATACACTTATAACTTACGGGATTTAACCCTAGCTTCTCAGGCAACCGTTCAATGTCAGCCCAGGCACTTTTTCACAAAGTCTCTACCTTTCCAACTTGAGTTGTTCTTCTCCCTCTTGTATCTGCTCTTCTCTTGGCTTCCCTCTGCTCAGGGGCTTCCAAAGAGAGAATCTTTATCTTGGCTTCCCTTTGCTCAGGGGTTTCCAAAGAGATTTCTGGTTCCTCATGGGTTTCTGGTTCCTCTGTGGGATTCCATACCATGGGATTCCATCCTCCTGGCTTCCCTCTGCTCAGGGGTTTCCAAAGAGAGAATCCTTATCTTGGCTTCCCTCTGTTCAGGGGTTTCCAATCCAAAGAGCTTGCTGGTCATACCTTTCAGGGAGAGTGTTAGCCCAGGCACTTTTTCAAATCAGGGAGAATGTTCCTGTTGCCAGCTCCTCACACTGCTGCTTCTTTAGGTGTCTGTATGCTGCCCGCATTCTCCACCAAATGTGGCAGGAGGAGCCATTCTTGCTCCTGAAGCTTGACGAGCTGCTGGTCTCTTCCAGGACTCCAGCCACCACACAGCACTTCCAGGGTAGAAGTGTAGGGGGAAGAGCCTTTCTTGCTCCAGAGGCTCGACAAGCTGCTGGCCTCTCCACACCTCACACCAGAGTGAACTGAGCTCTCCTCTGTGGGTGTGTGTCCCACCTTTATTGGCCCCCTGGTCTTGCTCATGCCCAATAGGGGCCTGTCCTAATCAGGCACAGGTGGACTCACACCCACTCACTGGCAACTCGAGGCACCTGGTTGACAATGTTTCTCTACAATTTCCCACTGAAAGAGCCTGGCTCTAAGTGTGTGCAGTTTTGCTGCTTTCCAAACCAATCAGGCTGAAATTGTGAAGACCAGACTTTTGGTTCAGGCTGAAGGGATTTTTATTTAATTTTCACAGGCAATTTCTGCAGAGTATGACCAATCTTGACTTTCAAGAAGGAGGAACAGGAGAAATCAGTTGTTTTACTTCCAAGCTTAAAAAGCTCTTGTGAACTTTCAGAGAACCCATATAGTCCCCACCAGCTTCCAGCTTTTTTAGTTTGCTCTAGTGTGTCAAAAATACGCCAATTTTCAGCAACCCAAGTGTGGCCCAATTATGAGCCTTAGGGTGCAAAAATATCCATATCAGTGGATACTTGCTAGAGCTTGACAGCTGAAACATGGTCAGCATTTAGTATCTCCCCAAGGGCTGTTGGTGACCATGACTAAGGTTTTTCTTTTGTTTCTTGATGACACAAGATAAAGAGCAGAGGTCTGTGCAGTGGGTCTCAGACATCCAACCCCACTGATGATGGTGTATTGGGTTGGCTTAAACAACAGTTAATTTTCCCTGCTCTCACAAAGCTGCTTCTCCACTTTCTGGATTATCTACTATTTTATCTGCTGGCTGGGTTACAGGGTCTGACCTAGCAAACCCTCAGACCTACCTCCACTCCCTGCAGGAGATTTGGCTTCCACATCTTCTTGTATACTCCTTCTCCTTGGGTGTTGGGTGGCTGTTCCAAGGATGCCAGGCTCCTGATGTGCAGACACCTCCCAGGTGTTAACCCCTTCCTCAAGGTCCCATTTCCCATCTGCCTGGGGGCCCTGCAGGCAGCGTGCAGGTGGGCTGCTCCTACTGAGGGTCTCAAGATGTCTTGCAAAGAAAAATCTGTACACACTGCCTTAATCTTCCCTTCTTTCTCCTTTGGCTGCGAGAGGAAGCTGTTTATTTGAGATGTAGGACTGGGGCTGCTGAAAATAGCTCTTTGCTTTGGTGAACCTGCTGTGTCAAAGAGGGACAGCCTTGTGGCAGGTGACAAAGGCTAAGCCCGGGAGCAAAGATTAGACCTGCAACTGGGGATTATGGCATTTCTACCTGGACTCATCCTTAATTCTACCTGATTTAAAATAACGTGCAGCATCAGTGGCAGTGACGGGTAGAGAGGACTCATGGTGGCCTTGCCAGTTGGACCTGGAGGGGAAATATTTGGCCCATGAAGTGTGTAGGAAATGTTGGGAGGTGCTGGCATATGGGTGAGTGGGAAGGAGAGGTGGTGTCATGGGCTGGGCTGATGGAAAGCTGTTGGTAAGAGGTGTGTGATGTGTGGGGAGATGAAGAGAGCGGGAGCCTGGCAGAATGGAGCTGCAGAGCAGGCAGGGCTGTGGATTGTGGGAGGGCAGATGGGGAAAAGAGTGGAGTAGCTGGATAGATAAAATTAATGAACAAATGCGTGGTAGAAACAATGAATTCTTAGAAAGGAAAGGAGTGGGTGGGAGAACAAGTGCAGACTAAGAGGATTTCCACTACTTAGAGCCCTTGTACACAGGCACCCGCACCAAACTGTATCCCAATTTACACACCATTTTGCCTCCCTCTGTGTTTGCAGGAAGCCACCCTTACTCCAGACTGTGGCTGCTTTACATTCATTTAGATTAGATTGATAAAAAGGTCCTATTTAATGTCAATCCTCAGAAATAAAATGAGACCACCTCCCCAGTAAATTCCCCGTGGCTCTAGCCCAGGCAGGGCAGTGGGATGGGAGCTCAGCAGATCAGAGAGGTGCCTGTGGAGGGTGCCTGTCCCCTGTGTAGCTCTGCTCCTTTGTGCTGTTCCTGACGTGTTTCCTGCCTTCCTCCTCACCAGGTGTTCTCCATCGTGGTGTTTGGCTCCATTGTCAATGAAGGGTACGTGAACCGCCTGGACGAGACACAAGAGCACTGCATTTTCAACCGCAATCGCAATGCCTGCAACTACGGCATTACCGTGGGTGTCCTCGCCTTCCTCAGCTGCCTTCTATACCTGGCTCTGGATGCCTACTTCCCACAGATCAGCAGTGTCAAGGACCGCAAGAAGGCAGTGCTCTCGGACATCGGAGTCTCGGGTGAGTTTCCTGGCCTGTTGGCCGCAGTGCCTTGTGGTGAAATGCGGCAACCAGGTGCCACAAATTGCCAGGTAGTGAGCATGAGCTTGTGTTAAGCCCACCTGTGCCTGGTTAGGGTGGGCCCCCACTGCACATGAGCAGGATTAGGGGGCCAATGAAAGGTGAGGCTCAAACTCACAGGCTCAGCTCAGTCCTGAGCAAGCCAGCAGAGAGGTCAGTAGCGCTCGGAGCAATAGCACCGATCCAGGCCAGTCAGCCCTGAGGGCTATAGGCTCAGAGCACTATTCGTGAGTCTCTGCTGGGTCATCTGGTTGGACCTTAAAGCACCGGGCCTAAAAGAGGTTCGTCTTGCTACAGTGCCTCTCTCCTCCACCAAGGAAGGAGTTTCTGCCCCCTTGCAGGCACAGATCCATGCTAGCAGGTCCTCTGGGTTCTTTACCCTCTCAGGCCTTCTCCTTTCCCTTTCGCTGCTTCTTAGCAATCTGTGTGATGCCTCTCTGCTGTTCTCCATGAGCATAGCTCAGGGATCCCTTCAGGATCATCAGGTCATGCCTCCCTGCATGCCTGTGCTCTCTTGGGCCAAGTGTTGATGCTTCTGGAAATGGTACTTACTTTTTCTCCAGCTCCAGTTGATTGAACCCTATAAATTTTTACATAAAAAACCCAAAACCTTGAGGGTTTCATGCAGGCTGACTAAACCAGTCCTCTTAGGTTACCAGGCATTCCCCCTGTGAACAGCTGTGCAGGACCTCATCCAACCCTGAGGCTTATTCTGCCTTACAGTCAGATCTCTCCATCCCCAATAGTGTGTTGAAGTGATAGACAGTGTGATGGTGCTTGTGTCCGTGAGTGTGTAACTCCAGTCAGCATCAGCACCAGCTTTGTTCTCCTGCTGTGATCCTGCACTGCTCTCCTGGCTCACTCCAGCCATACAAGCAAACTGCTCCACTCCAGGGTCCCCCCCCAGTTTGTCAAAGGGGCCACCAGTGAAGCGAGGACAGGGTCAAGTGCAGCATCTGGACTTGTTTAGGACTTCTGGCTCACAGGTTTGTTCACAGTTATTCCCTTGCCTAGCAGTCCTATGTGCAGGAGGAGGGGAAGGAATGATCCCTGTTTTGCTACCAATTTGGAATGCCCATTTTCCTTGCTGCAGGGTATCTGGCTGAGCCTGGCAATGAGGGTGAGTCCCACTCCTTACCAGCTGCTGATCTGGAATCAGGGCTCCCCCCTACCTTCACCCCTTTCCCAGAGGTGCAGCATGTTAACGATCCTTTAAGCACCTTTCCTTGGTGTCAGTCCCTTAGCCTGTGCTGTTCTGAGCCAAAGCCAGTCTCTGTGCCAAGCAGCTTCCCACTCTTCTTCAGTTCCCTTGGAAGGGCTTGCTCTTCGCTTGTCCTTGCAGGACAGGGTTGTGAAGCAGTGGCTGTTGCAGAGAGCCCAGGTGATCACTCCTGTACTGGAAGCCCTTCAGACTCCCTCCCAAGGCCAAATGCAAGTCCTGTGATGAATCCAAACACAAGCAAATAAACTCTCCTGAGGCACTTTCTGCAGACACATACTGTCACCTTGACAATTTAGCCATCAGCAAGCCTGTCAGTTGGGCTTAGACAGTCAAGAGTTTGGCTCGGTCTGCAACACACTGGTGGGTCTTGTAGAATTGAAGTTTCCAGAGAAATGTGGTGTGTTTATGTTCTATTCACAAATGCCTTCTTGATATCTCTCCCCTTCCCCTTTGGCATGCTGGTGGTGGTCCATTGCAGCCTTTTGGGCATTCCTCTGGTTTGTTGGCTTCTGCTTTCTGACCAACCAGTGGCAAGCTTCAAAGGAAGAGGACAACCCAATGAATGAGGGAGGGGATGCAGCCCGTGCAGCCATCACGTTCTCGTTCTTCTCCATCTTCACCTGGGTGAGTACTGCAGCCATGACACTGGATCGAGTGTCCTCTGCACAGTATTAGCTTGTGGGGAATGAAGGGTGACTGGCTAAGGGTGATTCCCTTTGAGATCTCAGTTCACATGGTTCCTAAGAAAAAGCAGGGGGGGCAGGTGATTAGGAGGTAAACTTTGTAAACAAGGTCTCAAAAACTTACATGGAAGAATGTGCTAGATTATTAATAAGCACAAAGGGAAAGAGGGTTCCCTATCCCAGTAAGGATTGTCCTTGACAAACCTCTAATATGACCTTAGCCAATCCCCAAGCATCATTTTCCCTGTGTGTAGGAGGAATTTAACAGCATTTTCACCTCACAGATGGTTGGCAGAGAGAGGAGCTCCAGGCCAGAGGTTACATGAATCTCCTTCTCTGTTTTGCTCCCATCACGGGAAGTATCATCAGAGGTGACAAGAGGATGTGGTCAGTGTCCCTCAGGGCTCTCTCCCTGCACCCACCACTGCAGTGCAGTCTCATTGGGTCCCCTCTTAGGAAGATGATGGTGCTGTCTCTTAGGACTGCCCTTTCCCCAGCTGATCTTTATTGCTAGTTTCCTAGAAAAATGGTAGTATGCAATATAAATATCCCCCATGGTTTCCTCTTGTCTCTGAAGGCAGCAAGCCTGAGTGACTTTTGTCTGAAGTAACAGGATAGTGCCAAGCAGGAAAGTATTTTAGGCTAGTCTCTGTTCATTAAGCCCTTGTGGCTTTATCTTCTCCTTTTCCTATCAGCCTTAATTTTGGGTGGGGTGGCTAAGCAGGAAGGGTGCCATAAGACCACCAAGCTGTCAGAGAGGAAGAGGGGACAGCAAAGGGTAGTGTCCTGCACATGAGTGCTGCCAAAAGCCCCTTGCAAGCTCCAGCAGAAAGTGTGATAAGAAGCAAGGCTTTTGCAAGAGGTCCCTCAGGACCTTTTTTGAAGTGCCAACACCTGCAGTGGTCCTCCCTGCTGCATGGACTTGCAAGTGGCTAAATAGGCATCCTCTTTGCCAGTTCCTTGGGGTTTTTATTTCAGTCAAACACTCTGATTTGCTCTTCCTTACTGTTTCTCCTCCCCACACCCGTCTCTCTCCTCACAGGGTTTCCTCACATATCTGGCTTTCCGGAGACTCAGAGACATTACTTTTCAGGAAGAATACAATACCCTGTTCCCTAACTCCCCGTCCTTGCTGCCTTAGTGTCCCTTACTGATGGGGGAGTTCAGGAGAAGGGATGCAGCTGGAGGAGGTTACTGAGCAGACTGTTCCAACACCCTGACCATGAGTGTGTAATCACTGCCGGGCACTGGGTGGGACATTGAACTGGTTTGGGGTTGCCCACTGAACAGGGAATGTCTCTCTAGGGAGTTGGAACTGGCAGCTTCTCCTCCTGGTCTGCTCTCTTCCCTCCTTCACTGTACCCTAACTAATGTTGCATAACAGCACTGTGCCTTTCTTCTGACTACTGCTCAGACCTAATACTTCAGCCAGGAGATGCCCTCTGCCCTCACTACTTTATCTCCTCCATTTCTTCCCAGCCCTCATTCCTTGAAAACCTCTCCCTCCACCACCTGCTAGACTGCTCATCTCTATCAGAGATGCTCTGGGACAACAAGCCATGCCTGCTGGGGTCTGCAATGCTCACACCCATGCCTGGGTTCTCTATGCCCATCAAAGGGTGTCCTGCCTGTCATGCCCAAGGCAGGAGGCAGCAGTACACTTGCTAACCATCCCCTGGCCTGGGAAGCAGCCTCCTTACCTCCTGCTGCTCCATCCCAAGGTCTGTGCTGCACCCTGTGGATGCTGCCTTGTGAAGAGGCTACAGGGGGTGACCACTACCTTGATACCTCAAATCCCACTCTCCTTCATGACCTCTGCAGGCAAAACAGCTGCATACGTCCAGCCCAGCGGATGAACTTTCTTCACTGTTGCTGAGGCAGGTTGCCTTTCCCAGGGGCAGGAAGGACTGAATGGGATAACCACGTGCCAGCTGAGCCTCTGCAGCCTGTGCCACCTCGGTGAAAGCCCACTGATGAGCAGGAGGTGCCCAGCACACCCCAGAGATAGCGGGGAGCCCCTGGCAGGCTGCAGACAGCCATCTGGGCTGGCAGCTATCCCTGCCTGTCCCTCCTCCCAGGCAGGGGGCTCGTGCTTTCCATGGGGCAGCCTAAACTTCCATGCTCTCAGGGGTGTTTCACCAGCGGTCTGACACGCGGGCCTTACGCACTAATCCGTAACCACTACTAACCCCACTTTTGTTTGTTTCTCTTTCTTGGTATGTTCCCCCCCCCCCCTTCCCTTCTCTCCTCCCCTCTCTGCTTCCCACCTCTTCCCTCCACCTCCTCCCTCAAAGGTGGGACAGGCATTCTTGGCGTATCAGCGGTTCCAGCTGGGTGCCGATTCGGCCCTCTTCTCCCAGGACTACATGGACCCAAGCCAGGACTCCGGCATGCCTTATGCTCCCTACACAAACGAGGAGGATGCTACAGATGCGGTGGGGACATACCAGCAGCCCCCTCCAGCAGATGCTTTCGACACTGAGACACAGGGGTACCAAACGCAGAACTACTGAGCCACCAATGCCCCTTTCCCTTCCCCTTTCCCCTCTGCCCCTTTTCCCGCTGCCAGCAGAAAGCCGAGGCACAAACCAGACACGTGCGCAGTGGCACAAGAGGTGGCTCTCAGCTATGCTCCAGCCTTCTGGGTCATCTGTTTTTATTTATTGTTTTTAAAAAAGGCAAAAAAAAAAAAAAAAAAAAAAGGTTTCCCCCATCACCTCTTCCTTCTCCTCCACCCCAGAAAACTACCTGCCAGTACCAAATTCTTCCAAAATCTGTCACTGCATTGTGACAAAGAGGTTCCCCCTTCTCTCCCTTCTGCCTTGCTGCAGAGGGCAGCAGAGTCTGGCTGGTGGGCAGGAGAGGGGCTGTGGCACCAGCAAGGCAGGGGAGAGGGTGCTGGAGGCAGAGGGAAGGAATGAGAGGGATTGGGGACCTTGATAGAAGAGGCAGTGTCGCTAAAGGCTGGAGCAGATGTGGGAGCATCCTAATTGTGCTGGAGGGCCTGGTGGCTCAGGGAGGGGAACAGTTTTGGAGTCAGCATGCAGGTGTGGAGGGGATGCTGGAGGGGAGGGGGATGGGCATCCCCCCTGAAGAGAAAGGGGGGTGAGGGAGGGGAGCTTTATTTTTTGAGGGTTTGGGGAGAAGTGGTATTGGGGGATGGGAAGCACAAATAGATTAAAAGGAGAAGGGAGGAGGAGGATTTGCAGGTACAATCAAAGACCACAGGCATGTCTGTAGGCACAGCAAGAAGCTTGGTAGGACAGAGGGGCAGTGCCATTAGTCACTCCTTCCCCAGCCCCCTTGGAATGAGGTGGAGGTGGTTCCCCTCACCTGTACATCCTGCTCACCACTCTTCTCAGACCAGTGTTTCATGAGGCAGGAGGGGAGCCATGCCCAGTTCCTGGCTCCCAAACCCAGTACCTGAGGGGGGAAGGATGAAGGAGGTGGACTTCTAGGGGATACTGAGAGGCCTCGTCCCCAGCTGGCCTGGCTCAAGAGAGAGAAGAAGGCTTTGCCATGTTGCTCTGAGCAGGAGGAGAAGAAAACCAGTTTCACTCCTCAGGTCCTTCTGAACCCTCCTCCATTACTCTGCTGCCACAGTGCAAAGCATCTTACTACTACCATCTTTGTAGGGCACAGGAATGAAGCAGGATTTCTTCTAAAGAAATACTGCTCCTGGCACAGCCACCATGCATCTGGCTCTTGTATAAGGATGCAACCAAGCGGGGAAGGGTCCTGCCCCACACAGCTTCTCTTTGCCTCTCACTCAGATGGGGAGGAGGCCTTGATGTGCAGAGAATTGGCTGGGGCCAGACTTATCTCTCTGAAAGTTGAGCTTGCTGTAATTTATTTAGGCTATACCTTAGTGCATCTTCTGCTGCATCTCAGATCCTGGATGTCTTTAAAGCCTTATCTAGGTGGCAGCAGTGACTCTCAGATAGGGCTCACATGGACATCATTCTACACTCATGATTCTGCTTCAAATAAAGACACAGCTGTGGAAGCACACTCTTTAGTCATGGGTAGAAGTAATGTCTGTGTTTGAAGATAGTCCTGAAAGGAAAATAATTCAGCAATAGCCACCTGGACAGACATCTCTCAGAGCACAAGAGGCAGGGTATGCCTTGCAGTGGTGCAAAGTTTCATTCCCCAGCCAGCCACTCTGCTCCACACAACACTGGCCTCAGGAGCAGATCCAAAATACATAGGTGCTTCTCTTCAATGTCCTGCCTATTCTCTGTAGCACCCTGAGGAATCAGGAGGATGGGACACAGGTCTGGCCTGCAGTTGTGTGAACATGCCATCAGGAGGGCACCAAGTTCACCACTCTCTCCTCTCTTCCCAGCGTGAGTCCTTTCCAGCTGCCTCACAATGATGGGGAAGGTGTAGAAACCATAGAGCTTCAGGCCCCAAGAGAGTAGGGGGACAATTGTTCCTGATGTATATAGGCCCTGTTTCTACCTGCTCCCACCAGCAGGCTTGTGCTGCTGGTAGCTGTCCCCATGGCTTGTCCTACCCATGGCTTATCCTACCCATGGCTTGCTTCCCCCTTGCTGGTGATTGACCACTGGTGAGGATGGGGGACCAGCTGGCCCTGTGGATGCACCAGGAGGGAGTGGGCACACATCCCTTGCTCTGTGGCTGCAAGCAAAAGCAATACTGTAAATAGGAGGGGTATTTTTTGGAGGGAAGCCCCTCAGGCTTCTTTTTCTGTGGTCTCAGCCTAATATTTAGGCTTGAGAGGGGGTTACTTTATTGAGAGAAGTTTGTTATGACTGTGTCTGTGGGGGGCACTCCCTCCAGTCGGTCTCTCCCAAGAGGGGGGAGGACATAGTGAGTGATGAGGTGGAGGAAGAGAAAAACTAGTTGCACTCACCCAAACTCTTCTGTGCCATCCTTCATGCTTTGTGTTTTTGGGGGTGTGGGGAGGTAGGGACCAAGAGGAGGAGAAGGTTATAAATTACCTGTCCTCAGCACAAAAATATCTTGTACTTTTTGTGAGGAACTACCCATCATGTTTCCTCAGTGGGGGAGTGAGGGCCTCGGTGCATGAGAAGAAAGAGGTATGGACCACTCATGGGGGTTCTGCCTGGGCATCTTACAGTCCCCTTCACTCAGCAGAGTTACGTAGATGGCTAAATGCCATTTAGGGGTGACTAATGAGCAAGCTTTTCTAAATCCTCTTTGGCTTGCTTCCCTCATGTAACCAGCTAATAGGCTCTGGTGGGTTTGAGGTAGGAGCCTCCCCCTCAAAGCCAGAACTTCAATGAGACATGAGCCACCGTGGCTTCATCTGGGGTTAGTGCCCATCTCTCTGTCCCTTTCCATGTTGCTTTGTGTTATGAGAAAGGCAGGGAACACTACAAAAGTAGATATTAAGGCAACACCTTGTTCTTGCTTATTGGAGAAGGTGTATTTTCCTTGGGTTGTTGTGCTTTCAGCCTTTGCAGTGCAGGGTTGGTGGTAACAGAGCTGGGGGTGGGACTCTCCTTGTTTGCATGTAGCTCTTTAAAAAGCTATTTCCAGTGGCATTTAGCTGGTTCTGCAGCTGATGAGAGATATGGACCTACCCAAAGGGTTGGTTATCTTATCTTATCTTACCTTCACTTACCTTAGGCACTTCTGAATAGGTGCTGCCAATTTCTGGTGATTCTGGACATCATAGGCAAGAGCATCTGGCTGAAACATGTCCCTTTTAGATCCTAAACATAGGTGAGATCAGCCCCGCTCCAGCGATTAGAAGATCAAAGGAAAGGCTGAATAAGCAAAATGATAAGGCAGCTTTCTTCCCTCCCTTTCTCCTTCCCCCCCCCATTTGTTTGGATTACAGAGGATTATGCATACCCTGTCAGGAGCACGGGCCCCTTGATGTCATTTTACTTTAGAAAGCCCCCAAGTAAGGGACTGTTTTATGGACATAGGGGCTGTGAAGGACAAAGAGCTGATGAAACTCTGCCCCAATTCTACCTGTTGCTTCAGTCTCCTGTTGTCTCCCCATCTCTGGCTCACCCATGTCCCCACCACACTGTTTGTCACCTCATTACATACCCTTCCCCCCTGTATTATTCCTGGCAGTTCCCTCAGGGGAGGAGGCATTTTTGTCCCTGCACTCTCACAAGCACTTGGGAGGACCCAGGAAGGCAGCGTTGCAGGGTGCTTCCCACAGGACTCTCAGCTCCAGTCCCCAGAGCAGGTACAAGGCAAGGAGCCCAGCGAGGCCACCTCATGCAGCGAGCCCAAACTTTCCATCCCTGCTGCCTGCGTGGCACCTGTAACACCACCTGGGCTGCCCTGCCCCTTCCCGTGCCGCATTACTGCCTGTGTATAGTATATATATTATATATATATATTTAAAAAGATGTATAATATAAAGCTATACATATATACGTATATATGATGACTCACGGATGGCCTGCTGCATACAGGGTCCCCTGAGTGGTCTTGTCTAAGCCCGAGTGTCCCTTCACCCCTCCTACTCCTCCTCCTCCGTCCCTCACCCCTGTCTGCTCCGAAATCCAAGTACAGCAAACCCCGCCACCTCGGCACCTGTGTTTACAATGTCCTATATATTTGTGGTTAACAAAGTGAAGGTGGTAACTACTGGTGTCTCAATAAAGTTATGACATTCAAAATAACCAAAATATATGGAGAAAAAAAAAATTGTCTGGATTTTCTTCTTTGTGGGGGGATGGCTGTTTTAGCTGTGTTTGATACAAAAGCATGGTCCCTGTGCTCCTGCATGACCAGCAGGCAAATTTAGTGACAATCAAGGTCTTGAATGGAGGAAAGAATTGCCCTTAGTGAGGTATAAATTTCAGTGGAGCTAATGGTTGACTGTTTTGCTGGGCCTAGTTTTGTAATCCCCACATGCAATCATACATCTCTTGCTTAATGAGTAGGAAAACATAAGAAACTTGACATGCCATATTAGAAGTGGACTCTTATGAAAGAGGGGACAAACAGGAATGTAGGATGCAAACCTATATGAAAATAAACATCAGTATTTCCACTCTTGGGGAAGAAGGTCAGTTTATTGCTTCATGTGTCTTTTCCTCTATTCGTCTGTGTGTGCCTTTTGCTCATGTGTCTCACACAGAACACATTTTCAGAACAGTTGAATGCCAGGAAACAAAGAGCTCTCAGGGCACTGCCATCAGTGTACTGATAATTGGTAGCACAGCATTAAAAAGGATCTCACACAAGCTCTGCAATAAAAATAAATTTCAAAATCCCATCCTGCAACGATGCTTTGGCGAACCTTTACCTTCTCATCTCCTTTTAATGAGCCTGTCACCCGAGTACCTGAGTGTCACATTTTCCAACCCATTTGCAGCTTGAGGAGTTGAGCAGAGGCACATGGTGGTGAGCAGGCTCTATCCAGTCCTCCTCCAAACTGTCTCCCCTCTTGGGCACACAACTGAGCACACACATGCTGTATCTCCAGATCATATCACAAGTAAAAGTGTTGATAGATCCATCTGTTTCTTGATTTATCTTTGTTTGGACAAAGTCCCCTCCTACAGCCCCAGCTTTTGTGATGGAAGTGTTGTAGAGATGTGCCCACAGAAAGACAAATGTCTGTGTTGGAGACAGGTGGAGTTAAAAACTGGTGAGACAAGATGTTGCCAAAAGCAACAATTTAAGATTAATAAGACTCCAACGTTACTAGTTTGTTTGTTTCTTCTAATCATTTGAGATCTCTTTAATTTTGCTTTCTGCTATTTGAAGCCTTTATGAGTCATGTTTTGAAGCTTCTCCCTGTAGCCATGACATCTAGAAACATAATTCTGTTATTAAGTTTTCTAAAAAAATGTTCACGTAACCCCAAGACTCAAGGAGATGAGACTTTGTTTAGTGTGTCAAAGAATTCAATAAAATCATGTTTTGCCACAAGTGAAACAATGCCATTCCCCTCTCAAAAACCCATCTGGCCCAAAGCTCTGTACACTGTTTTGTAGTGGTATTTGGCTGTCTCTTAGGGAGCTCAGCACTTCTCACCATTCCCCCTTCCCCTGGCAGTAGGACTCCACCTTGTCTCTCCAACTCTCTTTCCAGCTCTCCTTTCTTTGTGCTTATTCTCTCTATTGCTCTTGTCTCTTTTTCTTCACCATTCCAACCTGCCTGAAAATAGTAGCCTGCAGAAGACCAAGGAGCATCAGGCCACCTGTGGAAAGCATCAGGCTGAAGCTGGAAGAGGCATCTGGGGAGACCTCAGGGTAGAACAGCCTGAAGGCTTGTAATGTCACCCCCTCCATCCCTTTCTGCAATGGTCTGCCAGAGGAGCAGTGCAAGTCTTTCCTTTCCAGCCCCAGCCTCCATTACTATCAAAACGAGGCAGAAATTCAGAATTTTTTTTTTTTTTTTAAATCTCCCTAAACATATTTCAGACGTGACCACTAGAGATTAAATGATGTGATGGCTTCTGCCAGTGATCCTGTACATGTTTCTCATCTTGCAGGGTTTTCAGGCACCTCCGAGAGCTCTGGACTGGAGCTGCCCTCTGCTCCCTTCCCCCCATGGCACATTATTCAATCATGCTGTTGATCTTTTATCTATCAGACCAGCAGTGACCACACTTCTCCCTTTTCTACACAGAAAACATTAGAAGAAAACAGGAAGCCAGCCATACAGCTTGGCACCAGAAACACCCTGTGGATAATCCCTAGCATTGGGGACAAAGCAGCAATGAGAAACAATAAATAAAACAAAGAGAAAGGGGAAAAGAAAGGGAGGAAACAAAAATGCAGGAGCTCAACATGAAAGAGGGGGCAGTAGATCTGGTAGCCACTGAGTCATATAATTAATTTATTGGTGCATGGATGATGAGGTTCAGTGACATTTTTGGGGATATTTCAGCTGCCTCAGAATGCAGCGTGGTAATTTCTGAGAGGATTTGCAGAAGGCAAGAAGCATAAATAAAACAAAGGCTAAAATAAGCTTGATCAATACAGCCAACAAAAATTCTCTCGGTGCAGTATTTGATCTTGCGAGAGTTGCATAAAGCTGTTGGTCTCTGAGAGCAGATATTCATTAAGCAGCTCACCAGCTTTGGCAGCACTTTCCAGTGGAGGACTGAGAAATGCTGGACAGATACACCTTTAGCAAGGCAAACTGCAGCAGTTTGATGCATCTCACTGTTCACTTTTTGCAGGCCAAGCAGTTAATTGGCCTCACTTCAGGTCAGGGCTGAATCTCAGTGACAGAACCACAGGAATATCCAAGACAGAATCTGGCACCAAGAAAAAATGTTTTGCACTAGGTCTGTGTTCCTGCCCAAACAGGCAGGAAAAAACCAGAATGGCAAAGAATGGTGACGATGAGCTGAAGCCAAACATTTACATTAGGAACAGGGCACATTTTTAACCACAAAGAGGTGACAAGTCATTGTACAAACAAGGAAAGTGGCAGCTTTTCTATCTCTTATCTATAGAAAAGTTGTTCTGCATTGAGATCACATTCTGCCCTATCGCACCCACAGACAGAGCCTGCTCCTGTTAGTCTCCAGAGGACTCCCTTATGGATGTAAGAAGACAGAAATGACTCCTAAATTCCCAGCCCTGCAATGCGATGCGTGCTGGCAGTCTCGGAGCACACCCAAAGCCTTGCTGATTTCAGTGGTGCTCTGAGCAAGGACAGGGTCTGCCTGTGCTCATCCTGGTGCGTGACTGCAACCTTGAATGTCATTAAATAAGCATAAGCTCCTGCTGCAATGCTGAAAAGGTGACATCGTGCTTTAAAGCAATGAAACCTGCCTGTTGCTTCTTAATGGCACAGGCAATGCTGTTCTGCACAGATTTCTGCAGCACCAGGAATTCTGCTTAACTCTGGTAAGAAAACAAATCTTCACCAGTTCTAAATCTGTCCATCCTGCTTTTAGTTTGAATGCAGACTTGAGAATCATTCCTATAATTATTTGTACCCACTCACAGCTTCACCCACAGAAATAGTCCAAATGACATCGGTGAGACCAAGCTTATACAGAAAGCTAAACATGCGGAAACTTGTTTGTAGACTGCGGTTCTAAATTTAGTTATTTTTCTTCTATCTTTGGCCAATATCACCATTGAAAAAGCAATTATAGCTGTATACCTAAGTCTGCTTGAACAGCTGAATATTTGTGAGCCATGCACGAAGGGGATGTAATCTCTGTATATTTGGAAGAAAGAGATATAACAAAACAATAGACGAAAGATTTACAAGAAAGAGAGATTACATCCTCTGGCAGGATCCCCTGCAGCAAAAGCCATCATTCCATAGAATAAGGCTAACTAACTGGCATTTATTTCTGAAGTGCATCCGAACCTAATATATTTCCCACCTAGATGTCATTAAAAGAGTATCAAGCCACTGCTGGAAGTCAAGACTACTTAACACTCCCACCCTCACCACAGCTGCCCAGCTACACAGCAGCGTGACCAAAACCGCACGTCCCTCACGTTGGAGCCTTTTCAGCTTTGACTGACACAGAGAAAGGTGCTCTTGCCCAAGCTCCCCGCTGCTGCAGCCTGGCTGCCTGCCATCACTCACTTCAAGAGATGCCACTCACACACCTGGAGGGCTCTTCTGCTGGCTTAATCATGTTAAGAAAGTGAAGGCTGTGATTCTTTGTGTCTTCTCTTGGGCTCCAGGGGAGCTGATTCAATGGAAACTGTCCCTCCTGAAACATCCTACCTCAGCCTCAAGAGGATCTTAAAGATCAAATTGAGTGATCTCTGGGTTTTGCTGTATCGTTCAGGCAGGCACAGGGGTGATTTTACTGTTGTGCCTGACTCAAGACTACCAAAGATTGTGGTGGGTATTGACAGTCACCTGCCAGGTGTTCCAGACACCTTCCTGTCACTGGCCTGAGGGCACAGACCCCATCACATCCTTGTTATGGCCTGCAAAAGAGGGCAGGAAAGAGCTGTGGATCGCCCCTGCAGGAGACAGACTCCATGCTGAGAAACATGGACGCCTGGAGAGCAGCAGTGCAGCTGAGAGGGTATCTTGGTCTTCCCTGGGCTTTGTCTTCCCTAGTTGTACAGAACACAATTCAGTGCTAAGAAAAACATTTCAACACCAGGCTCACAATTCAGTGTTAATAAAAACATTTCAACACCAGGCTCACTCAAGGCTCCCTGGTGCCCAAGGTGATGCCATTCTACAGCATCCTCACAACCCTGCCCCTTATCTTTTGCATTGGTGGCCAAAAAAAAGTTGCTTCTTTCTCACACAACCAAATGCCTCAAGAAATGAAGATGTCTCCATTCCCCCTAGACAAGAGGAAGGGGCTTGACAGGTAAATTTTAAAAATCTTTCACTTTGGTGGGATTTCTGTCCTTGGGGAGGTGAGCTGACCACATTCTCTCCCCCAGCCTGACAGGCAAGCATCACTCTGGGACACCCCTGCGGGCTCTCACCGCAGGATGCTCCATTTCAAGAGCCTCAGAAGGTTCCAACACATCTCTCAGGCCACGTTTCCAAGTGCCCCCAAAGCTCTCAGGCCTGAGCAACCTCCAGGCTGCAACACCCCACGTGTCTGCGGTGATGAGAAGATTTAACATGATCCAGCAAGGTGCACTTGCAGCCCAGAAAGCCAACCATACCCTGGGCTGCACCAAACGAAGAGTGGCCAGCAGGCTGAGGGAAGTGATACTCCCCTGTTACTCTGGAACCACAGCTGCAGGATTGTGTCCAGTTCTGGAGCCCCCAGCACAGGGAGGACACGGAGCTGTTCAGAGGGCCACACAGATGATCAGAGGGCTGGAGCACCTCTCCTGTGGAGACCGGCTGAGCGAGCTGGAGTTGTTCAGCCTGGAGAAGGTTCTGATGAGACCTCATAGTAGCCCACCACTACCGAAGGGGGCCTATGGGAAAGCTGGAGAGGGATTTTTTTACCAGGGCATGGAATGATAGGACAAGGGAGAATGGCTTTATAAGGAAAGAGAGTAGATCTAGGTTAGACATTAGGAGGAAATTCCTGTGAGGGTGGTGAGACACTGGCACAGGCTGACCAGGGAAGTTGTTCCAGGCCGGGTTGGATGGGGCTTGGAGCAACCTGGTCTGGCGGGAGGTGTCCCTGCCCATGCAGGGGGGGTTGGAACTGGATGATCTGTAAGGTCCTTTCCGACCCAAACCATTCCACGGTGACCCCCACGGTCACGGCGCCACCGGGGACACCTGACCCGGGAGGGGATGAAGGGGGAAGGGGGGGTAAAGGGGCGGGGGTGCTGTGCGCGCGCGCGCCTGGCTCGAGCACTCCCCGCTCCTCTCGCGCATCGGGAGGGGCGTGGGGGGTGGGGGTGGGGACAGGGGCGTGGCCGCCCTCGCGCCTCGCCTCGGTGGGCGGGGCCGAGGGGAGGCGGGAGGAGGGGCGGGGGGAGAAGGTTGCTCCTGCTCCAAGATGGCGGCGCAGAGGAGGAGTCTGCTGCAGAGTGTGAGTGGCACTTTCCTTCCCCCCACACACCCCCTCCCCCCCTACTCTATGTACACGCACACCTTCAGGTGGGTGCGAGGGGGTACCCGGGCTTCCTCCTCCGCCCTTCGTGTGGGGAGGGCAGGGCAGGGCAGGGAGAGTCCCCTCTCAGTGGGGAGGCGAAATGCTGCCCTCCCGCCCCCATTGCTGCCTGGGAGCTGGGGGTCCCAAGTTGGGAAGAGGTGTGCTCGCCGATCCCCACCCTGGGATGGCTTTCCGCTCTGCAGCGCTGTGGGACTGGGAGGGGGTGCCCTGTGCCTGTGCTGCGGGTTTCGGGGTGCCCCGGTGGGTGAGGGGCAGATGGCGTTTGCGGGCCGTGGGTCCGTGTCCTGTCAGTGTGTGCCGGGGAGATGGCGGCCCCAGGGGTGCTTCTGGTTGCTGGCAGCAGCAAAGCCCCAGTCCCCTTGTTCTGGGTGAGCTACTCCAGCAGGGAGCCAGAGCCTTCCCTGTGCTCCCGTGTGAGTGTCTGATTCACCAGAGGAATAGCTGAGCTAGTGCTGTGCTGTATTGAGTGTAAAACACGGGTGCAAATTTTGCTTCTGGTTTCTTGTTAGCAAGAGCCAGAGGTGCAGCCAGAACTCTGCTTCAGAGGGAAAGGAAGTGGTAAGTGATCCAGTTCTCCAGCAGGGAATATGAAGTTGTTGGCAGGGGTGGTGTGCTACCCTGTTAGCAGAGAAAGAGTGATCAAGCATTGGAATGGGCTGCCCAGGGAAGTAGTGGATTCTCCATCCCTGGAGATATTTAAAAAGAGACTGGATGTGGCACTCAGTGCCATAGTCTAGTAACCGCAACGGTGGTTCAAGGGTTGGACTCGATGATCTCTGAGGTCCCTTCCAACCCAGCCAATTCTATGATTCTATGATTCTATGAAAGGTGGGTTGAGAAGAGGTTGAGGGTGGGCTTGTAAGCTGTATTATTCCAGAATCCTCATTTGAGGCTGCTTGGGGTTTACATGGTCTCTTGGGGTTTACATGGTCTCTTTCCTCTTTCTGTCTCCCAGGAACAGCAGCCCAGTTGGACAGATGACTTACCATCCTGCCACCTCTCTGGGGTCGGCTCAGCTCCAAACCGTTCCTACACTGCGGATGGAAAGGGGATAGAAAGTCACCCTTTGGAAGATAACTGGCTAAAGTTCAGGTAAGTGGGTTGCACCTGGGACACAAGACACCTGCAGACACAAGGGCTGGTAAAAATGGTATTTAGTTTGTTACGCAGGACTCAGAAGAAGAGGGTGGGGCCCAAGCATTCAGGAGGTGTCTGGAGGAACTAGTTGCATGTCTCTCACTGACATCTGTGACCTCTTTGCTTCTGCCCTCCTTGGCAGGAGTGAGAACAATTGCTACCTCTACGGTGTCTTCAATGGCTATGATGGCAACCGAGTTACCAACTTTGTGGGGCAGAGGCTCTCTGCAGAATTGCTGCTGGGCCAGCTGCATGCAGACCACAGTGATGCTGATGTGCGTCGAGTTTTGCTGCAGGTAAAGAAACTTCTGGTTGGGAAAGGCTCCTGCTTATAACTCTACCCACCTCCTCTATTTGCCACCAGGGAAGCAGCATCTGGTTTCTGGGAGGGTTGGAAACATCTGCCAATGGCTGCAGTAGCACTTAGCCTTAATTAAGCAGTTGTAATGCTTTGTTTCACTCCCGCCTCGTACCCATCTGTCCCCCTGGCTTTGTCCAGCACAGTACTGAGAACTGTCCAGGAAGCTGCAGCAAGTGTTCAATGGACACATAGGAACAGGTCAGCCCTTGAGGGAGATGACAGTGAGTGAAAGGGGGAGGTAAAGATGAGGGGAGATGGATCTGTGAGTGATAGGCAAGTTCTTACAACCGACACACAAAATCATCACTGCTGTGAATGTTATTTTTATGGTTTTGTCTCCTGTTTAGAGTTGCTGCAGATTGTTTTTACAAGGTGCTAACTAGCTGCACTGAAATAATTGCATTTGAGTGTGATGCAGTGTTCCTTGAATGTCTGTATGCTTAGTGATCATACATTCTTATGGGCCAAGGTGTGAGTATAGGTAGCCTCAGAGGCAGTGGATAAGAGCTTAGTTTCTACTTTTGGTCTTTTTTAGGCTTTTGATGTGGTGGAAAGAAGTTTCCTGGAGTCCATTGATGATGCCTTGGCAGAGAAAGCCAGCCTGCAGTCCCAGCTGCCAGAGGTAATGTAGCTTTAAGAACAGAGATTGCTGGAGGTCTCACTTTCCAGATTGCTGGATGAGGTTTGGGTATATTAGTCAGTTTGGTCCAAGGGAGGCTGTAATTGGAAATTACTTCTCTGTGGTTCTCTTCTGGAAGCTTGTGTGAAGTGAAGCAAGGATCTTGGTCCACTTCCCAGAGTTCCCATTGTTAGTGCTGGCACTACTTAGACCTGTCATTGATTATCTTAGTAAGGAACTGCACACATCGTGGAGAAGACTCCAGCCTATACATGTGACTCTTCCAGGACAAAGCCATATTGTGCAGATGAGAGGCAAAGCCTCAAATTTGAATGGCATCTGGGCAGATGTGGTTTCTGTTCTTCAGGTGACCTGAAGTGCTGTCTCCAGCACCTTAGCAGAGCCATGTCATTTCTTAGCATTGAACAAATAACTGTATGTCTTGCACAGTCGTGGCATGAGGCTAAGACATGCCAAGATCAGTCTCCTCCCTACAGAATTTTGATTACAGCTGTGGTTTCTGTGTTGTGAACTGTGTGTTTAAGCTTCCAACTCATTTTGGGTTCCAGGGTGTCCCTCATCACCAGCTGCCTCCTCAGTACCAGAAGATTGTAGAGAGATTGAAGGTTGTAGAGCAGGAGATCTCTGGAGGAGCCATGGCTATTGTGGCTGTTGTTCTCAACAACAAGCTCTATATCGCCAACGTGGGTGAGTACGATTTTTTGTAAGCAGCCCAGTCACAATTCTAAGAAGTAAAAGAAACTTGAAAGTGGGGGATGGTTTCTTTGGCTTGTGTCCAGGGAGTGATAATGCTTATTAGCTACAGGAGCACTTGAAATCAGCCTGTCTCTTTATCCTTGCTGATGTGATGTGTATGACCAAAGAACAGGGGGAAAAGGGGTTGAGAGGCAGTAGCACAGGTTCTCTGAGAAAGAAAGAGCTCACCTGTGAGGTACTGGCTCAGGCCTGGATGAAAAGCTGTCTGTCAGGCCTGCTATGCTGCTAGCAAGGCTACTTTTTGGAGAACATGATGAGACAGTATATGAGCTTTTGTTTCTCTTCTTTTCTGTCTTTGTTCCCCTCTCCTGTTCCTTTTCCATTTGGATATGTTCTCCCTTTTAAGGCAGAGCTATCTGGTGCCTCATCTCGCTGCTCCCACTGCAGGTACCAACCGGGCACTGTTGTGCAAATCCACAGTGGATGGGCTGCAGGTGACTCAGCTCAACGTGGACCACACCACAGAGAATGAGGATGAACTTTTCCGCTTCTCTCAGCTGGGTGAGTGTTGGGTTTCACGTTCTTATCTGGAAACATCAAATGTTTCTGTTTATCTGGGGCACCAGGAATAACTTAAGGTGCCAGAAACTACAAATGACCACAGAAAGAAGGTTACTGTAGTTTCAAGTGTCAATTTCAGTGCCTTCTTGTTCTGTGTATCTATAGCTTTTGTGATGCTACAGGGTGACTAAGTTCAGCTCAGTGAACCAGTAGAAAACTGTCTTTTTTTTTTTTTTTTTTTTTTCCATGTTTTGAGAGTCAGCTTTGTGTCCAGCTGCCAAATTGACATTGTTTTGCCCTGCAGCTGTGTGATTGCTGTAGTTGATAGGAAGGCAGGAAAGGCAGGAGTGGAAGCACGTAGCCAGAGGGTAGAAGCGGGATGGACAGTATATGCCTGCTCCTTTGGAGGCAAACCACAATTATGCTGGGTTAAGTTCTGTGTGATGCTACACCCTTGGGATGGTGTGCTTCAATATGCTTTTGTCCAAGCTGCTGCTGATGCAAAAAAAAAAAACAACAGCTATGCTTCAGACAGAGCCAGGCCAAGCTCTAGCATTTACTGCTCTCATATCAGTATTTATTTTGCTTTAGGCGATTTCTCTTTTCCTTAACAGTGTTTGACATGTTTTCTTGGTCTAGAGCTAGCCCAGACCACCTGTATGATTGCTAGTACAAAATTATTCTTAGTGAGAATCTTATGCTCTCCACCTTTGTTTAGGTAGATCTAACATGGTATTCTTCATTAGGTTCACCTTCTAAATATATTCTTATCTGGTGAAGCTGTTGTAATTTTCTGCTGCTGTGTCTTGTTTTATTCTGCTTCTCTTCCCTTACCCATACTCCTGCAGTCAGGGTACGTGCTATGCAACAGAAGACTGAATGCAAGAATCCAGGGAAAGAGACCCTTTGAGTACCTTCTACTGCCAAAAATGCAAAATTTAACTTCAGCCCGTAGCAGAATGGGAGTCTACTAGAAATACCGCCCCTAATTTGGTGCAGCAGTGGCTTTCCTGCTGGCAGTCCCAGCAGAAGAGAGAGCCTGCAGAACAAGCCAGAGTGCACAGTATTTTTTTGAGGAAGGGGCAAAGAAGGTTGTTGTAGGGATAGATTGAAGCACAGTGATAAGACTTGGTTTTTGTCATGATACGGTGCCTATGTCACACCTCTCCTGGGGGAAGGGAGGGAGAGGTCTTATGCCTTTATGGGTCTTCATCCAGCAGTTTGTTCAGTTCTCCAGGAAAGTTGCTGGGATTTAGACACAACCTTCCTGGTGTGCTGCAAGCCTCCCTGTGTTTGTGTCTGTCAACAGTATGTATCCCCCTGCCAGGAGCTGTCAAGTGAGCCCGGCCACGTTGATGAGTCAGCTTTGGTCTGCAGCAGATGGCAGAGTTGTGTCTTACTGCTGGGGTAGGTGTGGAGCCATCTGTGCAGCAAGGCTTGGCTTGACTCAGAAGGGAGAGTTTCAGTTGGACCCTTGCCTTCACCTTGTACTGAGGACAGTCATCCTTACAAAAAAACCCTCAAAATAACAGTTTCTGCCTCTTAGCTCTAGATGTAGCCAGGGAAGGGGAATTGCCAGAACAGACCAGGTAAGTGGTTCATCTGCCCTGAGTCCTGCATCTAATAGTAGCTGCACCCAGGTGGTCCCTGTTAGAACCTTCTTCAAGAGGAGTTTCCTTCTTAGACCCCGCCAGAAGTGTATCCCGTTAAATTTATTTAAATAAGTAGTTGTTTGGTCATTGTCCTTATCTTAGTAGCCCATATCAGTTTGAGCAAATTCAGTTCTCCTTTTCTCCCTCTGCAATCTAGTGTGTTAGTGGAATTGTCATGTGGAGTTTAGGAGCAGCAATCAGTAACATGCAGAAGAAAAAGCAGAATCCTTCACAAACGTTTTCCTCCTTCCTGCCTTCTCCCATCACGTAGTCCGGAGCTGACAGGCACAGATGTTCCCCTGCCTCTTCAGCAAATGTGTGTGTGTCCAGGCCTGCTGCTGCTGGTGGCTTTGGACCAGGATGTGGACTTTGTCTTGGGGACTACCATTGTGTTCAGAGTGCACATGTCGGGCTGTGTATATCTCTCTCTCTTCTCCCCAGATTACTACTAACGAAAAGGTGTCCCTTGGAAGAGCAAACTGCTCTTCCTTTTTCTCCTCATTGGGCTCCTGATGATTCTTTGGCATCTTGTTTTGTCTTACAGTTCTCTTTAACTGTGGATATTTCTTTTCTCATTCCTGACAGCGTAACCAGAGGAAGTCCAGCAGGTGTCCCAAAACCAATTAAACTTTTTTGCTTTTCAATCTGGCAGGCTTGGATGCAGGGAAAATAAAACAAGTGGGAACTATTCGTGGGCAGGAAAGCACTCGGCGCATTGGAGATTACAAAGTCAAATATGGCTATACTGACATTGAACTGCTCAGGTGAGAAAAACTCAGATTTATGGTTTAGAGCCCCCCTTTTCTTCATGACCCCTCCATTCCCATGTCACCATTAAATAATGTGACACCCTGTGTCACCATTAAATACTAAATAACACCGTCTCTTCCCAGTGCTGCTAAGTCTAAGCCTATCATAGCAGAGCCTGAAATCCACGGAGGGCACTCACTGGATGGAGTGACTGGCTTCTTGGTGCTCATGTCTGAAGGGCTTTACAAAGCGCTGGAGGCAGCTCATGGGCCTGGGCAGGCCAACCAGGTGAGCCTGCTCACATGGAAATGGTCCTTTGGCTATTGCCTCAAGCTGGTAGTGTCACCTGCTCTTCGTACAGACTTTCCTCTTCATCTGTCCTGTGAGTGTTGCCCAGGTTAAATGCCTGTGCCACCCCATTCCAGTGTGTAATAATTCGGGAGCTGGTTTGCCGAGCAAGTTCTTCTAGGCAGCTGCCTGTCCCTTAGGAGTAGCCCATTAAAGGGAACGGGATGATTCTGGGCACAAGGACGCATACCAGAAGGTGAGATTGGCAAGCATCCCAGTCGGATGAGTTGCCATAAAAACTCTTGGAGCAGGTGGCAGGGAAAGGTTTACTCCAGAATCTCCTAAACATCCTTTTTTTTTTTAATTATTATTTGTTTCTATTTTTCATTCTCTGCTCAGGAAATTGCAGCCATGATCGCCACAGAGTTTGCCAAGCAGACATCACTGGATGCTGTGGCACAGGCAGTAGTGGACCGGGTTAAGCGGATCCACTGTGACACTTTTGCAAGTGGTGGAGAACGGTCCAAGTTCTGTCCCCGGCATGAAGACATGACACTGCTTGTGAGGAATTTTGGGTACCCTCTGGGGGAGATGAGCCAGCCCACACTGACACCAACACAAGGTATTCTGGGGAGAGAACAATAACAAAATGTCAGGTGGAAGAGCAGATCTCTTGACCAATCCAGCTCTGACCTAACACTGGGAGAGGAGATACTCAGTGTAGAAGAAATTTTCTTGTTAAAAGGATTGTTGGCTTCTGAAACCTGGAGTCTGTCACAATTTGACAGAGTACAGTACAGCATCTAAGAAAGGCAGTTTAATGTACATTCTTGGGTTCTTTGGCCCTTTGCCATGATGCACTCCCAGTCCACTCGTGTCTCAACTGTATTTTCAAACTCTCATTTTCTCCCTTCCCAGGAGGCCGTGTCTACCCAGTCTCCGTGCCATATTCCAGCTCCCAAAGCACAAGCAAGACAAGTGTCACGCTGTCTCTTGTCATGCCTTCCCAGGGCCAGATGGTCAATGGTGCCCACAGCAGCTCAACTCTGGATGAAGCCACCCCCACCCTCACTAAGTAAATACCTTGATCTCTTCCTACCCACAGTTTTCCCCTACACCTCTCACTGTGTGAAGTGTTTCAAAAGCAGAGAGGCACCTGTCAGTTACCTGTCAATCATTCCCTTATCTGCAGCATGGCCTTCCTGACTGGGGTGTTGGCAACCAGCGTGACGTGTTAGCTGGAGAGTGGTTGTGTGAGGGCTGGGAATGAGTAAAGTGAGCAGCTCTGTAGCCAGCTCTGGGAACACAACACGCCTTGGGGAGCAGCATCTGCTGCTGTTTGTGGAGGGTCCTCTGGCAGCGAGCAGCTCATCTCTTTGGATATTGGGTGCCAAGTGTGTTGGGTGCTGTGCAGGGAGGGAGTGTGGGTGCCTTTCATTTTGATAAGGGGGAAAGGCTATGCTGATCTGCTGGAGAGGCTGTGCTGCATGAGTTGGCTTCCTCAGAGGTGGAGGCCAGGATAGAATAAAAAGGATAAAGATTAGAACTGGTTTCTGTTTGGATCCACTTTGTGGGATCTTACTAGTTAGTGGCTCTGGTTCAGGCTCAGCCTTTGGCACCAGGTGGTGTGTGTACACACTGGGAAGCAAAGCAGCTCTCTGGTTATTGTGTTCTGGTAGCTGCAGAAACAATAAGGCTGGCGCACTGGAGCGGCTTTAGCTGCAACACAGGTCATGCAAGAATAGTTTTCTGTGCTGCCAGACTCTTCCCATAAAGCTCCCCCTCTATGGGTATGAGGAGGTCAGCAGAGTGCATGACCCTTTATTTTTTCATTGTTTTTTCCTGCTTCCCAGGTACTCTAGTGAGAAGTATCCCAGCCCATGGCAGAAGGGTCAGAACTAGATTATCTTTAAGGTCCCTTCCAGCCCTAGCCATTTTATAATTTCTTTACTCACTTCCTCAGACATCTGGTAGTACTTAAGGCTTTCCAGTTAAAGGTGCATAAGATATCCATTCCAGCCAGTTCTCAACACTTCTTAGTGCTCTGATACAGCAAGACATTGCAATTTTTTACCTGCTCGCTAAGAATATCTTGATCCGTGAAAAAGCTCACACTTGTTCTGGTGCTTTTCTTGTCCAAAGCATCAGATGGATAAAAATACTGTGTTCTCTCTCACTTTTTCTCTTCGTAGCCAAAGCCCAACTGTGACTCTCCAGTCGACTAACACTCACACGCAGAGTAGCAGCTCAAGTTCAGATGGGGGTCTTTTCCGCTCCCGACCCACCCACTCGCTCCAGCCAGATGAAGATGGACGTGTGGAGCCCTACGTGGATTTTGCAGAATTTTACCGGCTCTGGAACATGGACCATGGCGAGCAGGGAGCTCTGACTGTGTCCTAAGGTGGAAATCTGCCTCCTCCAGACACCCTGTGCTCGGCTACGCCAGCAAAGACTGAGGCCCCAGTGAGAGTGCTCTACCGAGGGCTGTGTTCTGCCAAGAGCTAACTCCTGTCCAGGATGTGCTGAGCACTGTGCTGGGGAGTGTGTGCAGCCCTCTCTAGACACGTGTTGCCTGTGCCATGCACCCAATCCTGACCAACCTCGTTCCCTTGGAAGCCCTGTGAACAGGGAAGGGGTCTTGAATGCAGCCCTCGCTGCAGGTTTTTTGCAAATACGGATGCAGAGAGGGCTCCCTCTGGATAATGCAAGAGTAGGGGCCTGGACAAAGGCTCTGTGTGTGTGTGTGTGTATGTGTGTGTGTGCAGGTGTGTGAGCACCCATGTGTAGGTGTACGTGTGTGTGCCTGCGTCTGTGTGTGCTGTCATAACGTTTCCACAACTTGGTTCATAATGCTGTGATTCCAGTGTTCAACTCCATAGAAGATACCTCTATTTTGCAGAATAAATAACTTATAGCTACAGTCATTGGCACCTATGTGGCTTGCTTTCTTCCTTGCAATGTTGTGTGTGGGTGTGACAGCTCTTCCTGGTGAAACCCTCTATTCATCCAGAATAGGGGGTTGCACCTTGCAGCAGGCAAATCTCTGCTGTAAAAGTGGGCTGAGCCCTTGCAGCTGGCTTAAAAGCATAAGGTCTTTGTCCCATTGTCTTTGCTGAACTTTGGTACTGGATTAAGGCTTGGAGTTAAACTGGAAATTCAGATTATTGTGGTTTGGGTTTTTTGTTTGCTTGGGGTTTTTTTGGTTTTTTTTTTTTGTCAGCAAATTCACATTGTAGCCCTTGATGCAAGCCATCTGGAAAGTTGCAGGAGGCAGGTGGGGTTTGTACCGAGGTTTTCCTCAACAGGCTGCTGGAAGCGCACAGCAGGAAATTACACGTGAACTGAAACTACACTGAACTGAAACTACACTGCGGTGCAGCTGCTTTGAAGATGCAGACATGCAGCCTGGTGTCAGGACAGAGAGGTGGGCAATGAGGAGAGGAGAGGGGAGGGGAGAGGGTAGAAGAGAGGAGAGGGAGAGGAGAGGAGAGGGTGAGGAGAGGGTGAGGAGAGGAGAGGGTGAGGAGAGGAGAGGAGAGGGTGAGGAGAGGGTGAGGAGAGGGTGAGGAGGAGAGGAGAGGAGAGGGGGAGGAGGAGAGGAGAGAAGAGAGGAGGAGAGGAGAGAAGAGAGGAGGAGAGGGGAGAGGAGCGGGTGAGGAGAGGAGAGGGTGAGGAGAGGAGAGGGTAAGAGGAGAGAGGAGAGGAGAGGAGAGGGTGAGGAGAGGAGAGAGGAGAGGGTGAGGAGAGAGGAGAGGGGGTGAGGAGAGGGAGAGGAGAGGGTGAGCGGGTGAGGAGAGAAGAGAGGAGAGGGAGAGGAGAGGAGAGGGTGAGGAGTGGGTGAGAAGAGAGGAGGGTAGAGGAGAGGAGAGCGTGAGGAGCGGGTGAGGAGAGAGGAGAGGGAGAGGAGGGGAGAGAGGAGGGAGAGGAGTCCTGTTGGTCTGCTGAGGGCTGGGCTATAGCTGGTGGAGGTGTTGGGATCACAGCCATCTTCCTCTTCAGTTCAGGCTTCTGACAGCAGGAGGCAAGCGAGGCTCTTCCCTCTCCCTGCTCCACAGCCTTTCACCTTCAGGCTGCCTTGCTGGGCTCTCTGGATCCTTTCTCTGCAAACGCAAGGGGGCCTTGAGGGTGATTGCTGTGGTGCAGTGCCTCATACCTCCTTGGGGTGTTCTGATAAAGCACCGGGCAAAGCCAAGAGAGAGGGCTAGGGGAGACCAGAGGAGAAAGGGCAAGTGAGAGAATCAGCCTGGGTTCCTTTCTTGATATATATTTTGTTTCCAGGTTGGTCACCTTGGGAAGGAGAAGGGGGATGGGAAGGGACCAGGATGAAGGAGCAGAGGCCAAACTAGTCAAGGCAAGTGTGTAGACAAGCCCTGGTAGCTTCAGGTTCAAGGCACTTGGGGTGTTCCAGCTTAGAAGGGTGGCAGGGGATTTAGCCCTTTGGATAAATTAAATAGCACCAAGTACCCTGAGGCAACATCTGAGTTCACTGAGAAATACGTGGGCAGGATGCGAGCAGTAAGAAATGCCTGCTTCCTTGGGAAGGCTCCACAGGGATCCCTTGCACATAGGTGGGTGGCTCTTTGGCACTGCCTGCTCCATGTTCCGCTGGCACAATTTTGCCCTCTGGGGTTTTATGTGAACCTTGTGGGGCTTTTGGCTGCTGGGCTGCCTGCAGTAGCTGGTCTTTCCCTGCCCTCCTGTGGTTCCCAGAAAGGCTGGGTGTGGTGAACGTGCCACCACAGGCACCTTCCATTGAGACCCTGCCAGGAAAGTGGCGTTCAGCGGTGTTGAGGGAAAGGCAGCAGAGTTTTATGAGGTTTGGTGCCTTGTCCCCTGGCTGATTGAGGCAAGGGCTGGCCGTCCTTTACCCGTGTCCTGTATTCTTGCCTTTTCCCAGCAAGGAGCAGGGAGTTCAGGTATCTGAGCCCAGCCTGATCTTGTTGTCCAGGACTGCTCTGAAATGTTTGGCCTGAGGATCAAATGCCTTCCTCCAGGTTGTCGTGTGGCTATTTAAGAGTATGGTTGGATCCTGGTATGGACTAAAATGGAGTTGAAGAGGTTTTATACTATTCTGCCTTCCCTAACCTGGCACGGGTTTCAATAGCTGTATAAACAAGTTTTTCTTGCTTATTCCCCCATCCCATTTATCTGTGGTATTTCCTAACTTATACTGAGAACATTTCCAATGGGAAATATTCCAGCATGTGGATGCTCCAGAGAAAAGTTTAAGAATTGCCAAATGCACTTATATAAATCAGATCATGCAAAACAAACTTATCCGTTGGCATAATTACCAGCTTAAGAAGTAAAAAAAATAAAGTGGGTAAGAGGGAGTGGATCACACTAAGCTGTGACTCTGCAGCCACTGGAAAAAAAAAAAGAGGTAAGGAAAATAAGTTTTCTGAACATGCTATGTAAGCCATGGCTTAGGAGCCTGGGTCAAAGAAACAGTCTGAACGTTGTGTACGGTATTTAATATTGTCCTTAGGGAGCAATGGGAAGATGCAGGCTGTAACAACAGTGGAAAAACCTCCCTCCCCTGCCCCTTTAGAATGAAGGAGTGGATGGAAGAGGACAGAACCAAAGTGATCTGGAGAAACAAGAGCAGGGGCCTTCTTTCAGTGCGGTGAAATTCAAAACCACAAGAAACGTAAAGTGCTGGGCAGAAAGAGAGAACAACAGTGCAGCTATGCACCATGAGGCTACTGGCAAATTAAGATCTGAACCTGCCGAGTCAGTCTGCTGTAAAGGCAGCTAATCTTATTTTTTAAAAGCCATCCCCTTGCAAGACAAGGGTAGAAATGAGAATTCCCATGCCTGGAGTGGGAAAAGCAGGGTGCTCTGCCTATCCCTGAGCCATGGGCACTGATTGATGGACATTAGAGGTGCTCAGGCTGTGGCTGGTGAGACAAGCTGGCAAAAACTCCCAGTCCCAGTGCTCACAGGCAGGCACTGAGGTTGCAGGCAGCTGAGCTGAAGCAGCGTGCTGACGTTTCGGCAGGGCTGAAGATGATGTAAGGGCTTTCAGTGGTCTTGGGGAGGACTAAAGCCATGTGCAGCTCACTGCATGTGAGGAGCATGGAGAAAATTCAGCAAAGACTGGAAGGGGCTTTGTAGATTCCTGCTCCCTTTGAGGACCCCCAGAAAGTGCTGATCCACGCTCTGTCAGAGGCTGTGTCAGAGCTGGATTTAATAAGGAGCTGGGGCTTGCATGGGCCTGGAGTCAGAGCAGTGCCTCTGTACTGAGCTGTCTCCAAAAATGGCCACTCAACTTGCACTCTTGCTTCTTCCCCAAAACTTCTGTTATCAACCTCACCAGGTGGAGGTGCCTGGGTGGGGGACAGGAGGTGCCCTGTCATCTTTGCTATCCCTGATTTTGTGTTCATTTTTGTTTCTCTTCTGAGAATCTTTCTAGCAGCCCAATATGGAGCTGGTGGAGGGAGCTCAGCAAGTGTTGGCAAAATGCCCTCGTAGGCAGTTGCCTACCACCTTCTGCCCCCTCACACACCTTGCAGTCCCAGGACAAGCAGGGGCCCCCTGCAGCACTGGGAAAGGGCAATTTCCAGAAAATGATTGGCAGGGTCCTGTCCATCTCAGCCTGGGGTGGAAAGAAGCCATCGGAGGGAGACCGGAAACTCCTGGGTTGTCTTAGAGTATGGAGGTCTGCAGCCATGGGGAGGCCTTCAATGCTACCTAAAGCTGAGGTCATCTCCATCTCTGCTGCTGAAGGATCACTGAGGAATTTTTTATTTTAAGCTTTTCACTAGCTGAGCAGCACACCCATTTGTAAAAAAAAAGAAAATTTTTAAATAGAGGAAGGATAGCCAGGCAGGGTCACAGGCAGCAGTCAGCGTTCAGCTCCGGTAAACCTTCTGTGGGCAAGTCATGCAGGGACTGGATTTTCTTCAGCAGCTGAGGCATCAGCTGAAGGTAACGTGGGCTGGTTTGATCCCACTCACTGCTTACTTCATGCTCAGCTACTTTTGGCACACCTGGACTTTTCCAATAGGGAAGAGTCATGTGGTGAGCGAGTACCACCAGTGCCACCAATTGGTGCCACCAATGCTCCCTGGGCCATGCAAGGGAAGCTCAGCATCCTCAATCAGAGCCCCTCAGCTGCCATGTTCTGGAGAGAAAGGAGTGTGCCCCTCTCTCTGTTTTTTGCATCACATTAAGATTCTTGAGAGTGTTAGGAGATAGGAGAAGGGTTTGGAGCACCACTGAAAATAATGCTGCAGTTGGCCTCCTGTCATTGCAGGCCAGAGATGGCCATAGCTGAAGGATGCAGTTGCCTAAAATATATCGATAATATTTATTTGATAGCTAATAGATAGTTGCTTATATATAATAGTCTGTTTTTCTCTGCCTTGAAATTCTGAGGAAGGGCTTTAGAGTAATACTGCATAGTTCATTATTCAAGTGACCCTCCTTTCTCGAGTTAAGAGCATTGCTGATATCCTAAAACATCAGTGCTGTTAACGTGACTTGTAAATAAATCGTCAGGGATGGGTTAGGTATTTTGAATCCTATAGCTCTTTCTGTAAGCATAGGAATGCTATTTGGAGTATTCTGGCTAAAATTCAGCATGAGTACTTGCACTCTGCCAAGCCAAATCCCCTCCTGGAGTTTCAAATGGATACGATATTTATCTTCACTTCCCGTCTTAACTATTGTGTGTTGTCACTGTAGGTTGCTAAACAACTGCTGTCTATTGGTGGCTGTATTTTGCTGGCAAATAAAGTGAGCCCCCATGTGCATACGAACCAAATAGCTATTTGGAGTCCTTGCATAAGAACCCCAAGATACATGTAAGCTGTTAATATTTATTATGTGGAGCTGAGAACATCACTGAAGATGGAGGGATTAGAGTAACTGAGTTCAGGCTGTTAAACAGCCAGACAGAATGGAAGAGAAAACAGATGCCCTGGAGGAATAAGAGCAAACAGCAAGAGGAATTTTCTGCATGCAGGATTAGACTCCAACAGAGCATGGAAAGAAAAACGCCTGGAAGTGCTCCGGAGAGCCAGGGTGGATAGGATGGATGCAGCATTATGGCTCCTTGCTCAGAGGTGACTCTTCCCATCTATGCTTCCCCTAGACAAGCAGCAGGTTAACTGTGGACCCACTGAGCTGCTAACAGCAGGAGCCCTGTGGGAACGAACCTGACCACATCAGCAGGCAGGTCAGATGAGGTGCCTCCAAGGTGTGTAAGAGAGGACTCTGTCTCCTGGGATGTGCAATACTTGGGCCTGGCCCTCTCTCTGCTAGGTGTTTCAGAACACTCCTAACCCCTTTTCTCTTTTTGCCTCATCTCTCAAGAACAGCGTGACCTAGAAACTCTGCATTTCTTTTGCAGGTGTTGAGTGAGCCAGGCAAAAAGCTTTTCTCTGCCTTACAAAAAAGCAAGTGACAGTGAGGAGCAACACCAGCTCCTTTTGCAGAGCAAGATCCTCCAGCAAAACACCTGCTTTGATATCCAAAGGACTGGCAGCAAGGGAAGGCAAGGCTCAGAGAACCAGAGGGCTCTGGAAGAGTGGGAGCTATACAGATTTCTGCATGAAGCCCTTCTGGTTTCTGGGCATGAGGGTAGCCAACAGCCACCAAAACATCTCAGGAAGCCACTGTTATTTGTTTCCAAAAGCAACTACAAGCCCAGTCACCCAGAATGGAGGTTCCCAGTCGAGCATTTCTGAACAAGCAGTGAGGAACTCCCAACCAAAGTGAAACTGGGCAAACGCAGCCGCCTCCAACCTCTGATGAGAGTTGGTTGCTTTGGAAAATTCAGGACTCCTTTCAAAGCACAGGGATCAAAGCTAAGCTGTTAGTGGTTTCATGCTTCAGCACTTTGGAAAGTCCCTTGCTCCAGCCAACAGCAACTGGCAGCCAAAGCAAAGCAGGTAGCCCTTCTCCCGTGCCTATGGGCTCCTTTCCCTGAAGGCTCCTCCTGCCTTTGACAGTGCCCAAGCTACTTGACCCTTGTCCTGGCTGCAGACCTGCTCAGTGAAACAGCCAAAAAAATGGTGCTTCCATCACTCCTGAGGCAGCAGGGTGAGTCCACATCACTGCCACGCAGATGGGGACTGTACAAAGGAGCAGAAGACCCAGTGTGCAAACCAGGTGTAAGGGACACTATCAGCCCATAGGGACACATCTGCACATAGTTTTATGCAAAGAAGAGCAAGCTGGCCTGGTCACCCAGTTTAGCTTTGGTTAAGGCCACCTGTTGGGTGCCTTGCCACAGAGTGAGTGTAAGGACAGAAAATTAAATCCCATCTCTGACAAGGTTTGCTGGGCACTGCTTATCAGTCCAGCATGGATGCTGACCCCAGCCAGCACTCCTGTAACCCACAGCATTTTTTACCTGTAGCTTGGTGCTGTGTGAAAAGGTAATAAGTTTTTCCCTCTGTTGGAAGAAAGAAATATGCAGGGAAGCAGCTTCAGAGCTTGCCTCTAAAACAATTACAGCTCTTAAATGCAAATGAGAGTCAGACACTAAGGTGAAATAGCTTTTGGGTATTAATTCTTAATCCAGGTAGTTCGGTAATTTACTCAATGCCCCTCCTTAATCCCAACATATTCTGAAGCCAACTCCACTCTTCCTCAGTGCTTCTGTCCTTAGCTCTCCCAGGACTTTTCAGCTGCTGTGGTGAGAAAGAAATATCCAAAATAGCTCCTTGGGGGACTTAGAGAAGATCTGAAGCCTTAAAACAATGACAGACAGAAACAAGGCAAGGCGAGGTGAGGTGAGGCAAGGCAAGGCAAAAAACAAGAACAACAAAAAAAAAAACCCCAAAACCCCAAAATAACAAAAAGAAAAACAACAAAAAAAAAGAGAAGAATTGTCATTTTTGTTGTATTTGTGTATACTAGAACATATTACAATTGTCATTGTAATAAACGGGAGTTCTTCACAAACAAAAAAAAAAAAAAAAGAGGGGGTGAAATGTAGTGAAATGAGGCAACCAGGTGCCACTAATTGCCAGGTAGTGGGCATGAGCTTGTGTTAAGCCCACCTGTGCCTGATGAGGGTGGGCCCCAACTGTGCATGAGCAGGATTAGGGGGCCAATAAAAGGTGAGGCTTGAAGCACAGGCTCAGCTCACTCCTGAGCAAGCCAGCAGAGGGATTGGTTGCTCTCGGAGCAATAGCATTGGTCCAGACAAGGCAATAAAACAAAAAAAACAAACAAACAAACAAAAAAAACAAAAAATAAAAAAACAACAACAAAACCCCAAAATAACAAAAAGGAAAAAACAAAAAAAAACCCAAACCAACAAAAACAAAAGAGAGAAGAATTGTCATTTTTGTTGTATTTGTGAATACTAGAACATATTACAATTGTCATTCTAATAAATGGTAGTTCTTCACAAAAAAAAAACCAAAAAAAAAAAAAAAAAAAAGAGGGGGGAAATGTAGTGAAATGAGGCAACCAGGTGCCACTAATTGCCAGGGAGTGGGCATGAGCTTGTGTTAAGCCCATCTGTGCCTAATTAGGACGGGCCCCAACTGCACCTGAGCAGGATTAGGGGGCCATTGAAAGGTGAAGCTTGAAGCGCAGGCTTGGCTCAGTCCTGAGCAAGCCAGCAGAGAGACTGGCTGATCTTGGAGCAAAGGCAAGGCAAGGCACAGGGGGAAGGGGAAGGAGAAGGAATCTTTTCTCCAAGCCAGCTCCTGTGGCCTAGAGCAGTGGCTGTGCTCCCTGAGCACCAGCCCTTCTGTGGGAAGGTTCTGCTCCTGGTCAGCAGGGAAGAGGGGAAGGAAAAAGCTCTACACCTTGGTATTTGAACCGTCCTTGGACCACTTACGTTGCAGCTTTATTGCAGGTGGTCTGAGCTCTGCAGCATCCCTGCCCTCACACCTGCCTACAGGCTGCCCTTTGGCTCTTTCACAGAAACCAGAGGAAACCAGGTTGAGGACCTGAGCTAGATTGAAAAATAACCTGGGGAAAACAAGAAATTTTTTAAAAGGGATTTTTTTTTTTTCAGACAAATAGTCCTCCCAAACTTAGCAAGTGGACTTATGTGCAGCTGAGCTGCTCATGGTGCTCAGTTTTGGAGCCATTCCCGCTGCAGGGGGTGTACTGAGGATGGTCAACTGGAGAGGTGCAAAGGGGGCCTGAGAAATGAGAGCAAGACACATCAAACTCTTCTGAGCCTTGCCAAGCTGCTACCTTAGAGGGACCACTTGCAGGAAAAGGCAGAGTGAGACGCGCATCTCCAAGGACTGGGGGAAACAGGAGAGGAACCAGTGTGGATAATAGCAGGGTGGAGACATGGGCAAAACTGGATTTTGTTACCCTGAGAGTAGGAAAGGGCTGAGGAGAGGATAGAGAAGGGCAGTGCAGGCAGCAAAATCAGAGGAGGTTTTGAGCCATGAAATGGCTCCAAGAGCTAGTGCTCACAGGTAGCCACAAGCTGGGGAGGGCTGCAGTGCTGCTGCTTGGCACGTTGAGGATTATAAAATGGATTCAGTCCTCTTCTAGCTGAGACCTGAGGAAAGATGTGCAGGCCACCCCAACAGCAGCGTCCCTTATTTCTGCAGAGAGCCAAGGCCCAGATCCCTCAGTCTCCTGAACTTCTCAGTTCCCACACAATGGCTGGGTCTGTTTGTAGACATGCAGCAATGTCTCACTCATCCCCATCTCCCTAGTTCTCCTCTCAAATCCCCAAATACTTCTAGTTTCTCACTCTAGCAGCAGTGGCATTCCCAGGAGGGAGCAAACACTATCACTTGCTAACCGAGGCATGTCAGAAAGATGCTTCTGCTCCAAGCTGTGCAGAACACACGGGCTGGCTGGAAATGAGAGAGACCAGGAGGGATCAGCCCCGTGGGAAGCTTATCCTCCCCATGGCATTGGTCTGCTGCTCCTGGGGAGAATCAGCAATGGAGATGGAGCCAATCCTCCCTTATGCACAGCACAGGGAAGACAGGAAGATGGAGGAGTTGAAAGGATGCAGCAGAATTTGCACCGTGTTTACTAAACACGTCTAAAACCTGAGGCCAAGCCACTTACTTATGGTCTGGCTGATGTGCAAAATTTTGACCACGGTGACTGCTGCTAGAGAGACCAGAAAGGCTGCCAATGCAAACCCTGCTGCTGGCCACGTTCCTCCTCCACCAGTGCCCAAGGCCACTCCAAGATATACAAGGGGGGCACTGCCACACGCAGAACGAGGATGCGAGTGCCAGCACAGGGCAACTCTGCTTGGAGAGCTGCTCTCAGCTCCTTCACAAGCACCTGAGGTCTGTGTACCTGTCCTGCCCCAAAGCATTGTTGCTTATTCGCAGATATCTGCAAAACACCCCACCTGGGCACTGCATCAAGCTGGTACCTGAAGGCAGAAGAGAATGATCTGTGTAAGGGGGTACGTGGGTGGAATGAGGGTAGCAGGAAAACCGCAACCAAAACCAGTAACAGTGTGAATCTTGATGATTTAAGTAAGCCCCTTTATGTTTATTCACCAATCCATAAGGCCCTGATTAGAGATTGGCTAGGAAGATGTTTGTTTTATGTTATACGCAGAGAAGATCTTGTGCCTCTGAGAAGGCTCTGCTGTGTATCACTCCCAGGTGTTCAAACACCATGAATAAGATCCCTTAATATTCTTGTGTTTGGCTTAAAATAAAAAGAAAATAATACCAGCTCTTTTCCATTTGTGTTCTGCTCTTCCAGCCTTGGAGGTGCCTTGGGTAGCTTCTCCCAGTGGTTCTTTGCAATCCCTATGGGCTGGAGCTCCCAGAAAAGCAAAAGGAGCAGAGCAGGAAGGATGCAGCCTCAGAATGTCACCTCCTTACCCTCCTCCCCACCTTGATCTTTTCCCCCATCCCACTGACACTAAAAGCAACATCACTAGGCCTGAGCTTGTTCCACCCTTAAGGCATCTGTGGCATTTGAATATATGTATGTTCCTCCAACCTTCTAATTCCTGCGACCCATCTTAGGAGATGGGGAAGGGGCTGCAGCCCTGGCCAGCGGTAGCTCCTGCAGTTCTTCCCCTCAGCACCAGCACATCTGCTCAGCCTTGGCTCCAAGCAACAGGCTTCACTCAAGAGATCCAGCAGCCTGGGGGGACCCAGACTAAAACTGAACCACGGGAATGTCCGTCTGCATCCCCATCAGCCACGACCAGGGGAGACCTTTTTAAATAGAGTCCAATGATCCCTCTTAAATCTGGAGAAAAGCTCTGTCAACATCTAAAACCTGCCTCCTTTCACCTACAAGGATTGTTCACTACAGGAAAAACAGGTTTAAATAAGCAAAAAGAAAAATAAAAGAGCAGTCAAAAGGGAAATAGTTCTGCAAACTGAGAACCAAAGAATCCCGGAGGTATTTGATGCTTGAAAGGCTGAACAAGATGCCATTCTGCAAGGCAAAGCATTCAGACTGACTATTTATTTAAATTGGCATTGAGATGCTGCTCAAATTTGCTGCCTGCAGTTATCCATCAGCTGGGCTGACAAGGGCACCAGGGACACGGGAGGATGCAGAGCCCTCCTTGCTTGGACCCTTCCTCAAGGGGGTTTTCTTCCATGCAATGGACACAGCAGTGAGGGTAGGCAAAGCAGGAGACTGCATACCCCCCAGCACCCCAGAAATGCACCACCCTCTACTCCAGCCATGATTTCCCACCTGGTACCATCACATGGGTGGCTCTAGAAAGATCTGTGGAATCATCCTGCAGTCCCTCAAGCTGGGACATTTCTGATACAATGTTGGATGGAGCTAGAATAGCCTATCAGTAAAAGGAGAGCTATAATTCATTGGGTGAATTCATCAGGGAAACCCAGCTCTAGGGCACGTGCATGATGGGGCAGCCTGTGGCAAGTTGCCCCAAATTAATGAGAAGGGGAGAGAGCAGAAGGCAGGAGTGGCTTGTCAAACCAGTCCCT
The DNA here is from genome assembly GCF_003957555.1 of Calypte anna. Taxonomy (NCBI): domain Eukaryota; kingdom Metazoa; phylum Chordata; class Aves; order Apodiformes; family Trochilidae; genus Calypte; species Calypte anna. The sequence goes on along the minus strand of NC_044244.1, from coordinate 51,735,272 downwards.
CCTAAGGTCTTACAGTGCTGGAAACACCCACACGTGCCTGAACAAGTTGTCAGCAGGATCTGGGTTGGGATGTAGACCCCTTGAAGTGATGTGGGGCTGGCAGCTCCAACACATTGCTGCCTCCCTACACAGCTTGGATACTCACAGCTTGGATAACTGCTTTTCCCATTCTGTGGTAAGCAGGGATGGAGCAGTTTCTGCCCTAGCAAAAGACAACAAGGGAGGGAGTCAGCAGCTCTCCTGGGCATCTTCAACTCCCAGGCACAAGAACCTCTGCTGTGCAGCAGTGCTCCCACCAACAACCTTCAGATGGAAAGGGTGCTGGTTTGGAGGATGGGGAAGCTCAAAATATGGGACTTTCTTGGAGATAACCCGTCAGACCCTCTTCTGCTCTGTGACCCAAACACAACCACTGCAGCTGATGGGGTCAGAGAGCAGTCAGGGCACGAAGCAACAGGAAATGGGAATTAATTGCAAGAGGTTTGATGAGCCCACATAGGACCAGACCCCCTTGTTTTTGGCTGCCAGCCTCTTCCTGGCCTCTTGTGGCTCAGGATGTATAAAACAGCCAGTGGGTTACTGCAGCCTGTCAGGACCAGCCCACGAAAAATCAGGCAACTAAGAAAGAAAGGAGAATTTAATTTCCCGTCCCCAGCAGGCCCTGAGCTGAGCTGCATTCAGAGGAGAGGTCTGGTGATTTGAGGTGGAAATAAAGGTGAGCTAAACCAAATCCAGGATTTGTTTAACCATGTTATGCTCCTCTCTCTAGGGCTCTACTGACATTGTATGTTGTTTTCTGGACTAGCACCAGATATTTTCTGTGGACACATTTGCAATGGATTTCCAGACAACGAGCTGTGATAAAAACCTAACCTGTTACGTTGTAGGGGCACTTCCTCTTCACCCTCACATGAACAGGGAAGGGTATTTATTTGGGATATTTCCAGTTGCACCTGGTAGAACATCTCATCAAACAAAAAGGAAAACCCCACAATTAAAATGCAGCTAAAGAAAACACATGAAACCCGAGATATGGAACAAATCCCAGCTTGAATCATCTGGTTCCAAGACCTGCTTGGAGCCCATTGAGCTTGAGCTAATATCTATTCACAACATGCAGGAAGCAAACACAAATAGGAATGGCCCGGAGCTCAAGTTGCACGGTACTGCATCCAGAGACCATACCAGCTCCCACTTCTGCTCTGACACTCAGTCAGGTCACCAGCCCCATTCCCTGAGTATGTGCCTCCTCAGTGCTGTCCCCACACTGTCCTTGGACCTCAAAGCCCTTCTCTGGGGAGGGCAGGAGCACCTCCCATGGGATCACACAGCCCTCTGCAAACTCAGGAGCTTTTTGGACCTCAGGCTTGGAGGTTCTTCTAGCCCAGCAGTGCTGGTTGCATGTTGCAGCTGGAGGGACTGTCTGGAGGACTTTGTGCTGTCCTGACTCCCTGCTCATTTCCACCAGAGATCTGGCTGGAAACCTTACCAAGCCAAGAATCCCCCCCGCAGGATCCAGCCAGAGGGGTAACACATGGCACCCCCCGAGGCGTTGGTCCCATGGAGCTGGCCCCAAGCACACCATTCAATTGCCGCGCTGCATCTGTGGGGGGTGAGATGGAGCAAGGCTGGTTTGACCCTGGCTGCAGGTTTTTATGAGTAATAACAGGCTTGTGGGGTGCTTTCCCTGCACCCTACCAGCCCTGCTGCAGTACAAAAAGAAAGCAGATTGTGCTCATTCCCTTTTTTCTCACTCCTGAATGCCCATGTGGCACTTTTGGGCACACACACTACCAAGGCCTCCTCTGCAACCATAACTGACCCACAAGACTCCATCTGTTGGCAGCTGTGCCCCGACAAAAACCCCTCTCTTCCTTCTTGCCCAGGGTAGGCAATGTGGGCTGGGCAAGCAGAAATTTAACTCACTTAACCTGAGTCACTTGAAAAAAATGTGTTACCGAGAGGCTGAGACAGTAATTTTGAAAGTGTCCGGGAGGAAGCTGATCCTGCTGGCAGGCAGGCTTGTGGTGACACCTAGTTGGGCTCGGTTACCTTTTAACCTCACCCAGCTGCAGGCAGCTCAGATGCAATCAGACCTTTAGGTGTCATTTCCTTTCCAGGTCTCATTATGCTTTCAGGGTGCTCTGCTAATTCGGCATTTCTAGGCTATCAGGAATACATCCTGGCTTGGAAGATGAGTAAAACTCTGGTGAGGTCTCTGTGCTTTCTTACAGCATCCCAAGGAGCTGGAGGGGGTTGTGAAGCCACCACTCAGGCATGGACAGTGGGTCTCTACAAGAACGTGCCATGCCAGGCAGAGCCAGGAGCTCGGTGCAGTGTAACCACATTAGCCCTGCAATAATCTGTCACCCAGAGCAGAGTTTAATAGATTAGTTAGATTAATGAGCCCGGGAGAGCTGATACGGTTCATGCCCCAGCCATGTGGTTCAGTCACTGCAGGCAGGGTGAGCACCATGGTTAAGCAGCCAAATTTTACCAAATAAGAGGCTGTGGGCTGAAGGCAGTCCTGCTGATGGTGATCCCACTGGGGTCCCCATCCATGCCTGCCACGCCTCCCAAGATGATCTGAATGGTTATCTCTGGGATATCACACAGGTACTTCAGAAATGAGAAATAAAATCAGGGTTTGATAGGGCAGACACACAGAGGCAGAGCAAATGCAGCACATGTTGCAGTAGCTGGTTGCCACACATAGACATGTGGGACATGCATAAGACTCTCTCCTTGGAATCCCCTTTGCAGGGACAGGCAGTTGTTTTCACCCCAAGATGTCCCTCTGCTCTACATCCCCATCTTCTCCCAGGGTGGAAGAGCTGTGAGTGAGTAAATACAGCCCAGGTGCAAGCAAGGACAAAGCAAACAGCTCACCAGCATGGTGAAGGACAGGCTGAGGTCTCCCTCTTCCTCATCCTGAACACTACCACAGCCCAGCCATGGGGCACCAGGCTGCCCTGGCTGCTTGCTACTTGCAAGGAATGTTTTTTGGGTGCTGTAAGGGCTTGCTGGTTGCTGCCTCCGGCTCCTCTCTGCCAACAGCTATGAGACAGCCTTTTCCAACATCAATAACTCCTCTTTGCAATGTTATCAAAGGCCTTATCAATGCATGCAGCATGGCACTGGTTGCAATGAAACTGGTTTCAAGCTTGTTTTCTTTTAGAATTCCCTGGCTGGACATACTTGTATCAGTCACAGGGGCTAGGGAAATCGATCCAGCCCTAGTTGAAGCACATTCTCAGCAGCATTTTAACTCATTCAGATGCAATTCCCACTGCTCCTTTGCCTGTTTCAGAGGCTGGATGAAGGAAGACAGGAGCTGCAGTGCCTGCTGTGCTTTCAGAGGAGGAAGGCCACAGTGCAAACCACTCTCTCTTTGCATGGGGCTGTGCTTGCAGGGGGCCAGGGTCCTACTCGCCGCATCTCTTCATGGATGGGTGGGTTAAAGTCCAGGCTGTGACTCTCTGATACATGTAACCCTAATGAGAGGAGAAAAGGTAGTGAAAAAGATGCTGAATCCAGGGACCTGCAGATCAACATCAAGGGCCACAAGGGGAGGAAGGGAAAACATCAGGGACAGCTGGGCTGGTGCCTCACCTGGAAGTGGCAAGCCAAGGACCTGGTGTCAGAAAGGCTGTGGTGGTAACCACTTCATGGGGGATATTTCAAAATAATCTCCAGAAAATACCATCCCAGGAGCAATTCTGCAAGAAGTTGGGGACGGCTGTGGTCTAATGAGGCTCCTCCACCTTTGACTCGTGGGAGGAAATGTCACAACTCAGAGGCATCGGGGCCAACCCCACACAACAGGCAGACAGAGAAAATCCATCGGCTGAGGTGAGCCTGCCTGTTCTTCTCCTGGAAAGCAGCTCTGGGGAAGAGGACCTGGGAGTCTGGGTGGACAATAGGCTCACCATGAGCCAGCATTGTGCCCTCGTGACCAAAAAAAGGTCAGTGCCGCCCTGCGGTTCATGAAGAAATATGTCCTGTAGGTTGAGTGAGATAATCCTCCCCTTTACTCTGCCTCACCTGGAGTACTGTGTCCAGTTCTAGGCTTTCCAGTTCATGAAGAACATGGAACTACCAGAGTCCAGCACAGGGCCACTAAGATGATTAGGGGACTGGAGCATCTTCCCTATGTGGAAAGGCTTAAAGAGCTGGGTCTGTTTAGCCTGGCAAAGAGAAGACTGAGGGAGGGTCTCACCAGTGCCTAAAAATATCTAATGGACAGGTGTCAGGAGGAACTGAAAGGCTTCTCAAACATTGGAATAGTCTGCCCAAGGCAGTGGTGGAGTCACAGTCTGTGGAGGCATTTAAATGGCATGTGGACCTGGTCATTAGGGACATGGTTTAGTGGTGAGCTTACACTGTTGGTCAAGGTTGAACTGTATGATCTTGAAAGTCTCTTCCAACCAAAGACATTCGGTGATTCTGTGATTCTTCTCAGTGGTGCCCAGTGACAGGACAAGGGCAATGGGCACAAGCTGGAACGCAGGAGGTTCACCCTAAACAAACATAAGGAAAAACTTTACTGTAAGAATAACACAGCACTGGAAAAGGCTGCCCAGAGAGATTGTGGAGTCTGTCTCTGGAGACATTCAAAACCCATCTGGACATGCTGCTGAGTGAAATACTCTGGGTCATCCTGCTCTAGAAGGGGGGTTGGACTAGACGATCTTCAGAGGTCCTTTCAAACCCCCACCATTCTGTGATTCTGTGGTCCTGGATAGCAGCCCGGCTCCCACAGAAAACACCCAGACTGGGTGCCCCAGATGCTTGAGAGGAGCATCTGAGGGAACTGGGGATGTTTTTTCTGGAGAAAAGGAGGCTGAGGGGAGACCTTATCACTCTCTGCAATTACCTGACAGGACGTTGTAGAAAGGTGGGCTGGGTGTCTTCTCCCAAGTAACGAGTGACAAGAGGAAATGGCCTCAAGTTGTGCCAGAGGACGTTTCACTTGGATATTAGGAAAAATGTCTTCACCAAAAGGGTTGTCGGGCATTGGAGGAGGCTGCCCAGGGAAGTGGTAGAGAAACCATCCTTGGAGGTATTTAAAAGCCATGTAGATATGGTACTCAAGGACATGGTTTAGGGGTGGACTTGGCAGTGCTGGGTTGATGATTGAACTTAATGAACTTAAAGGTCTTTTCCAACCAAACCCATCCTATGATTCTGTGTTTTGGTTCTTAGAAGAAGTGATGGAAGCCCCAATATATCCGGTGGTCTTAAATCATACAGCAAAATACAGCCTCACCCTAAAGATTTTGCCTGCTGGAGAAGCACAGTGTTAACAGGAATGAGTGATGTCACCTGGGCCAGGCAGGACACATGGCAGCAGACACCCACGCCTCCATGTCCACTGCCTAAGGCAACCATGCCACAGCTGCTGCCCTCTTTTGCCCTCCCAGCTGTGGAAAGATTGGATTGTTCATGTGGCCCAGAATCGCTCTGTAGTAGTAGATGAGGATGAAACTCGACCGCTTTGCCTTTAAGATCTCAAACTGAAAAAAAGCCAAATGCATTTCAGCAAATAATCCAAGGAGCAGGGCTGCCAGAAACCCCTAAGTGAGAGCAAACAATCCTTATCTGGCAAAGTTTTACGTTACTTAACACCAGTGCAAGTTTAAAGGCATTTGTTTGTTGCTGTTACACACAAGGCATCTTCTCTGGGCGGATCCTGTTATTAGGGTTAGTCCCTGAGTATTTGTACCAGCACTTGTTCATCTTCACACTTGCTACAGCCTGATTGCTGGAAATAGTCAGTGCCAGTGACTGTAATATTTTTCAGATCTGAGGCCTCAGAGTGCTCAAAGAAGAGATGAATATCATTGTCTTATGCAGTTTGCCCCATGACCCATGATAGAAATGTCACTTTGTGGTTTTCCTCCCTACCACTGGCAGGGAGAAATGAACAGGGGCGTCAGATTTCAAGACTGGGTGGCTCAAAGGAGGACTTTGTCTGCAGAGTCGAGCTCTCTTAAGGGTGTTAAAAGGACTGTAGTCCCAAAGGGGAGGAAAAGAGATGACCTTTTGGTGATCTGGGGAACGGGTGACAGTGAAAGTTCGGCTCTATGATCATTAACTCTGCTCTGTAACTCAGTGTGAAGGAGTTAACCAAATGTCAAACAAGCATGCAGGGAGCCCAAGAATCACTTATCAGCAATAGCCACATGGTGAAAAGGGAGATCGCATAATAGCGACCAGGCGGGAAGTGTTTATAATTCCTCTTAGGAAAGGGACTGGCAGAGTTACCTCTCTCCGTAACACCAAACCCTGAAGCACAGCCTCTCAGTTGTGAAGAGGGCTCACACAGAAGTGATGAAAAGAGCACTTTTTCACCCCCTGCCTTTTGCTGGTAGGTTGGAGCTGCCTGGCTCCACTTGGGTTAGTAAAGCCCAGCAGATGCCTGGACACCCTGCCCAGAGGTTTTTGACCACAACACCTACATTTGGTGCTGCCCCAGAGGAAGAAAATAGGGCACATCACAGCTCCCAGCCACTGAACCTAAAAACAAAACCATAGACGACAATGTTTTGCTCCAAAGCTTTGCACCTGATAAGGCAATAACAAGGGGTGGGAAGGTGCAAACCATCACAGGGCCGAGCACATCACCAGAGAGTCTACCATGGCTTCAGTCACAAACACAGAATTATCTCAGCAAACAAGCTGATCCAAGGCCTGGTTGTGGCTGGGTGGTTTTTTATCTCTCTTCTTCCATCAGAATTCATTTGCATGCAGAGGTTTGGGTTTTAGACCATTTAAGGTTAACTCATTGCAATATGTTAATCGGCTGCTTTCCCAGAGGAGCAGCTGGTGGGGGTTAGGGAGCAAGGAGAGCAGAAGTTGCTCTGCCAGCAGCTGGGATGAACAATCTCTGCCACATTCATGCCTGGGGTCACTGCATCCCCAGGATATCCCAGCAGTATGCTCAGCTCCTTCCTGGCCTCATCAGTCCCCACTTCATGCCATGAGTGCAGTTCCTCTCTCTAGGAAGCATCCCATGCCATGCCATGAGCAGTCTCTGGCCACCCCACGGTCCACAGGGGAATGCTCTACCTTCTCACTCTCTTCCCTCCCTTATTTCTGGTCATCATGGAGCTCATCCACATTGCTTTGCTGTAAGATCCCTTTCTTGCTGAAGGCTTTGGTTGAAATTGGCCAGTGGACTCAAACGATACCATGAGTGGCTGATGGACAGGCAGATAGACAGAGCTTAATTTCTGTAAGAAATCAGACTAAAAATGACTCCTTATCCCAAGGGAGCTTATCCAGCATGTCTCAGTGTGCCAAGCAGAGACAAAATTCTGCAGAAACAACAATGGTTAAGGTGCTAATTTGAGACCCACAGCCAAATTTCTCCCCTGCCATAGCCTCTCTGTATGGCCTCCAGCAAATCACATAATTTCTCTAATCCTCTATTCCTTTTGCGCAAAACAGAGTGAAAGGTTTGGGTTTTTTACCTTTTGGAGAGGGTATGATGGTTAAGTAAATTAGAAATCATAAAGTGCTTGGATAATACATCTAAGCCTACAGCCTCATTCTGGTGCCATCAAAGCACATAATGCTGTTTTTAAAAATCAAAACAAGCAAACAAAAAACCAAAACAAACCCCCCCCCCCAAAAAAAACAAAACAAAACAAAACAAAAAACCCAAACAAATAAACAAAAAAAGGCTTCTGTTGTCTGGGCCCACAAACTTAGAACCACATGGGCCTGGAAATAAGGACCCCCTCATGAGGAGGTACAAATACAGATGTGCTGGGGTGAAGGAGGTTACCAGCATGCTATTGCATCTGGTAAAGTACTAGCACACACTGAAACAACAGCCTTTTGCATCATTCTGCTCCGGGGTTAGCCTAGGGAAGAAAAGCAAAATCTAGTCTGTCCTTACATAAAAACTGGAAGATAAAGCTGAAATCCCCCATCCAAATCATTGCAGGAGATAATACAGGGTCAAATGGCTCCGGAGAGGCTGCGGGAGCCTGTCTCTCTAGTTAGGAGAACACGGCGTGGCAAACACTGTTTGTCACAGGACAGGGGAGCTGTGGTATTGCAGCTGCCTCTTCATGTGCAGGGATGTTATTCTGCCTCCAGATTTGTGGTCTGATGTTCCTCAACATTTGCAATCTCTGGGTGAGCCCGTAAGTCTTTAGTTTTATCACATTAGCATGGAAAAGTGTCGGCTGCCTTCAAACAGCTCTAGGGATAATATTTGAAGCAAAGGGATAATGTTTTGCGAGTAAAGGAGGTCCAAAATAGAAATGTTTTCTGCCCACTAGTGCCAACCACCCCTTCTGTGATGGGTGTTAGCTGGATGGGGGAAATTAATTGGTGATTGCTGCCCAGCCCTAATAGGATTTATATTCCCAGAGCTGAAATCACCCACACAAGCGAGGCTAATGCCGTCACTTGCCAGCCCTCTCAGAAAGAAAAAAAAAAAAAAAAAAAAAAAGCAGTCATGGACCCTTTTTGCATGGACTCATGCAAATTGAATCATGCTGCCAAATTCCCCCTGTGGATTCAGGTGCTGAGGGTTCCCTTGAAGCCCAGTCTTCTACTAGGGACCCCCAGCTTTTCTGCTAGGGACCTTTAGCTGTCCTGGAGAGCATTGTCCTATGGGTAAGCAACTTCATCCCCAATCCACAGAGATGGGGATGTTGTTGTCTTTCCAGCATGTTCCCTTGAGACGGAGCCTTTCAGTGTCTTCAAGGACTTATGCTGGTGCAATATTACGTTCTGTCACAATAACACCTCCCTCATAGGATGAGAACTTCTCATTGTCTTCCTCTTTCATTTCCCTCAGTACTTCTGCAATATTCCCGTGGCACTTCTCAATCCAGCTGACCTCTGGCTGTCTTTAGTCATCCTTCTAGCCGAGGTTGCAGTGGAAAAAAATCCCCTTCACTCATACTGCCTCTTTGCCTGAGCTCTAACAAGGTCTCCATCTTCACCTTCAAACTCAAAATTATCATGGCCCTTTCCCATGGATGCCCTCTCTGGTGCCAGATGAGACACTAGCAGGCAGGAGAACTGCCCATAGGGCAGACTCTTGGGCACCATCCCCACTGGGTGGCTGGGTTGCCAAAAGCACTGCTCAGGAGAACAGGCAGTGGACATTTATCCAGCTTCTCCCCAGCAAGCTGCCCAGGTCGCCCATCTGATAAATGGCAGCTTGGAGGGACACGGGCACTGATGCTTTGTGTTTTAATGCAATGCTTTCCTAAATTCCCATGCAATCGTGAGGAAGGGCGTATTCTGGTTCTGCTTCCTTTTGACCTCTCCTTAGCTCTTTCCAGTAAGGGGTGAGGTCCTACACTTGGGCTTCAGCATGTTTGCTGTGGTGCCGCTGGGCCGGGGCAGGGAGGGGAGGCATTAAGAGTTTGGCTTGGCTTTGTATCCCTTTCCAAAGATGAGCCTGATGAAGAAGAAGACGAAGAAAAAGGAAAGGGAAAGTTGAATTAACAAAAAGCAGCTTTTTGTGGTTGGGGCTCAGGATGGAGAGTCAGCAGGCGCAGGTTCTATTTCTGGCACCGCAGCAAAACTTCCTGCATGTCGCCGGGCACAGCGGCTCGCAACATCACCACCTCGCCTCCCCTCCCTCCCTCCCTCCCGCCAAACAACGAGGGCTCCTGCCCTCCCTCTCCGGCCAGGACACGGAGAGGGATGCTGCGGCCCGCCGAGGGGGCTCGGGTCTGCCCCAGGGCTGCCAGGCGGATCGGAGGCTCTGCTTCGACCTCGGAGCATCCTTTGAGGGGGGTGTGGGGGCGGGGGTCAGCACTCTCTACCTCAGCCCCTTTAATAAAGCACCCTTGGCCTCGCCATGAACTGCGGCCCCCACCCGCCGGGTTCCCCCCTACAAGGCGCCCCTTTGTCCGGGGAGGCAGGGGGGCGCCCGAACCGTACCCCGGGGTATGAGGGGGGGGAGGCGGGCGGTGGCGGAGGCCTTGGGGGGCGGGCGGGCGGGCGCGCCGTGGGAGGAGACAGGCGGGGAGGGCGGCACAAAAGGGGCTGCTGCAGCCCTGCCCGCCGCTGCCGGCGGAGCTCGGCTTGTCTGAGCACCGTATCGCATCGCATCTTTTCCCGCGGTCGGGAGGAGGTGCAGGGCCGCTCCGCCGAGAAGGAGGAGAAAGGCGGCGGGGGGCTGCGGGCTCGCCTCGCCTCGCTGCGGCCGGCGCCGAGCCATGCCGGGGGGCGGCGGGCGGGCCGGGGGCGAGCGGCAGCCTCGCCCCGCCGGGGGCCCGGCGGGTACCGACGCTGCACCGGCCGGGGGTGAGTGAGTGAATAGCGAGCGGGTGGGCGAAGGGGCTGAGGGCGTCGGAGGGCAGCGGGCACAGAACACCCCCACTCCCCGATGAAGCTGCTCGGCGTCGGCGGGCGCTGCGGGCAGCGGCGGCGGGACCCCTCCTCGGTTCTCTTCTCCCCCCCCCTCCCTCCCTCCCCTGCTCCGCTGCTGCCGCCACCTGCAAGTTGTGCCTCGGCCCGGGACTGCGGCATCATCCCTTGCGGACACCACCGGAGAGGCTTCCCCCGCCGAGCCCCCACCTTCCCGCTCCTTATTTATTTATAATAGTTGTTTTTTTTTTGTTTTTTTTTTAATTCATCCTCCCTCTCTCCCCTCCACGCCCCCCCCATAATCCCGGCATCCCCTGCTAGGGAGCATCGGCGATGGGGAGGAGGGAGGCGATGCTGCCAACCCCCTACCCGCAGCTCTCCGGGGATGGAGGCAGCCTCCGGCCGGGGCACTGCAGCCAAGGCCCTTCTGCTGCCCGTGCTGGGCTTGGGAGGAGGGTACGGGCTGGGGATGCGTGCCAAGCCTGCAGCAAGCGAGGAGTAACAGGAGTGTGTGCGTGGGAGGGAAAACATCCATACAAATATATGTGTATGATCATCATCAAACGCATCCCCCTCTCCCCCTACTCTGTCTCCATGTCAGATTGCTACAGCCCTCTTGCTGGGGGCTCGCTGCAAAGGGATGTGGGCACCCAAGTTTCTGCCTGCTCGTGTAGGGTTGTCGGGTTGTTTGTGGGCTGGCATGTCCTGCCTGAGTGGCACAGGCTGGCGTAGCTCTGTCCTTGCGAGAGTTCTGCTCCCCGAGTGAGCATGACAAGGGTGATGTGGAACACGGCATCTGCTGCAGCTCTGGACTTGCTCAGGCAGCTCAGCAAGGAAGGGAGTGCAGAGCGGGATGGAGAGAGGCTCCTCTCGGTGCCTCAGCCCGTGGTTTTCCTCTGGGGATTTCCTCAGGCTGCGTTTCTCTAAGCCTCGCTTGGAAGCCCCAGCCCGAGCCGAAGTTGGGGTCTCGCACCTCTGCCTTCCACCCTGGGCCAGAGCTCGGGTCGGGAGGGAGCCTGCCCTCTCTCCAGCACATGGCGTGGGTGCCGAGCACCTCCCCTCTCGAAGAATGGCCCTCCAGTTAACTCGAAATCCCTCCCTTTGAGTGGGAAGTTCAAGCCCATGAAAACACTCGGTGGCACCACTGCTGACAGGCGTGACTTGAGTCACCAGGAACCTCTAGCACTGTGCAAACTAAATCTCAAATTCCTGCCTACTTCTGCCTTTGTTTCCCCCACCCCAGCAGAGTGTGAGTCGGCAGGAACTTTTCAGACCCCCTCACCGAAGGGTGGCTCCCATGCTGTGTAAATCTCACCTGCAGAAACGGTGTTTGAGCCAGCTGGAGCCTGTGACTTGGTAGTAATTTCTAAGTGTCCCTGTTGCTGAAGCCTGGTTGCTGCCAGCTCCTCTGGAAAGAGCTGAAATAAAGCAGGACTTGCCATTGCTTGACCCTCAGACAGTGGAGAGCCATCTTAGAGGGGAGGGAAAATGAATGAGCTCCTCAAACTACCCCCTCCCTGAACACCTCCAGCCCCCCTAAACACAGCCATAGTACCAGTGCTGTTTCTCTACAGCCTCAGCAGTAGTGCTGGGAACACATACTCCAAGCTGAGGAGGAAGAAAAGACCTGTTAGCTATTCTTGGGGAGCCTCCAGCCTCCCTGTAGTGATATAAAGCAGACTTCGAATGAAAGCCACTGCAAACTGCAGAAGAGGAGTGAAGTTGTGACTCTGCCACTGCATGTCATAAAAGTCCCTCAAAGATTTATAGCTCCTCTACACCCTCGGGTGATTTTGCAGTAGTGGTAAGAAATCCACTGCAAGGTATAACATTCTCGCCCTGTGAGGAATCTTGGTTATTCCTGCATAGCTTGTTTATTAATGCCCTGGACGTGGCAATTATATCCTTAGGAGAGGGGAGGGAATCTGGTTAGCTGCAGGTGAGGTTTTTTTTGTTTTGTTTTTTGCACTGCAAAATTTTTTTTAATGCAGTGGCCCAGCAGCTGACCTTTCTGCTGGCATTCCTTTGGTCTGAGGTTTTGCTGATGATCACCTCTGCTGGAGGTGCCCAGAACATGGGGAATGCTTTCCAAACTGGCTTCAGGGGCTGAGCTGCTGTTTGCCTCCCTGCAAATGCTGGTAAGGTTTGAAAAAGGAGTTCCCTGCGTGGCACACAGGGGCTGCCCTAGCAAGGAGGTCAAGAAGAGGAGGGAGAAAATAGCATGTATGATTGCATGGATGTTAGCTTCAGAGGATGCTCACAACTGTAAAAAATTATCTAGAATATTTATGTATAACACGAGGTGGGTGGAGGTTGTGGTGTGGGAGGGTTGTGGGCGCTGTTCTGTGGTCTCAGAACCTGCTTAACCTGGGCCAGGCCCACAGAAGCAAGCACAGATGCACTCAATGTGCTTGCCCAAGCGGTGAACCCATGAAGTTTTTGTGCTTGTGCATTTCCCATGCACCTTGTGTTTACCTTCCTTCTCCCATGTGCAGCTGGTTAGGTACGGTGTGACTTTGTGGCCTGCCAGATGGGTTTAACATGCTTATTGCACGTCTGTGCGACAAACGTGGGTGAGTGCTTGCTGGGTGCAGTTACCCTGGAATGCATGGCCTTTTGTAGAGTTTATGCCAGCAATAAACTTGGTGTTCACAGGTAGCCATGGGTACAGGAATTGTTCAGGACAGTGTGTGTAGATGTTATTGTGAGTGTTCAGTACACGAAGGGCTCATTAGGACAGACAAGTTTCTCTCTGACCCTCCCTTGCTTTGACCTGACAGCAAACAGAGATAAACTCTATCTCATGGCAGGGTGCATAGCTGTGTTTTCAGCTTGCTATTTCTGACCTTCCCCCTGTCTTGAGAATAGCATCTTTAAGATGCACCTGCTATCACAAATTGGTATTTCCCCCCACACCCAGCTCCCCCATCCCTGCATTGGATGATAAAAGCAGAGGAAGGAAGCAGGGGAATCAGGTGATGGATAGATGGGGCAAGCTGGGCCAACATTCATTCCTGACAGCTGGTTAGGTTTTAGGTGGGGTTTGTTGCTCTAAAATGAGCTCTTTGTACATTGTTGGAATCTGTGACCCAATCAGTGGGACGTAGCTGGAGGAGGTGGTGCTAATGAAGGCTGGTACAGCTGACAGTAACTCTGGCAGAGAGGAAGGCGGAGGGGGCACTGACTGGCACAAGAGGCGCCTTCACATCTTTAGGTCAGTGTAAGGTGTCTCAAAAGGCTGGCTGACATTATCAGTGATGGCTGTGGAAGAGTGTGGGTAGTTTTCCCCACATGCTTTTTCCTACTGTCACCCATCAGGTCAGCAACAAAAGGCCAGGCTGCGTTGCACTTATCCTGATGGCAGGATATGGCATCTTATGGCACTGCAATGAAGTTTTACAATGGGATCTGAAGTTTGGGGAAGGTAGGCACATGGGGCAGTGCAATGCGAGGGGACACAGAGCTATATCTGAGGAATGCCCACTACTCCCCATCCTGGATGTTCTTGGAAAGGTGGTGACATCTGCAGTGCACACATGGACTGTGCCATGCAGGCTGACCTTGAGGAGTCTCGGCAGAGTAGTATGGAAGGGGCAAGCCTGGGATCATGGGTAGCAGAGTTCCCTCTTTTCCTGGAGGGAGTGAGAAGAGGTGCTGTTTGCTGGAGCAGCACAAGAGCACTCCATGCCATGTGAAATGGACTCGGGCTGCAGCTCTCAGGAAGGCAGAAACATTATTTCTTTACCTTCCTTTTCTGACTTCTTTGCACTCCCTGCAGTGCAAACTCCTTTACTTTTCTCAAGCTCCTCCTGAAGCACAACAGGTACCTCCTGCTCTTCAAACCTCTGAACACCTGGAACAGAGCAGGTGTGTTTTTGTGCTCAGAAACTTTCCTGGTTGAGCTGATAGACTGCGGTGCTGCACTTCCCTTTCACCTGAGCTTTCATCAGGCAGGCTGAGGGAAGAAGCATCATGAAGGGAGCTGTCTGCCTTACAAAAAGCGAGGGCTTGTTCTTGAGCTATGATTTAGGAAGAGATTATTCCCTGCTTTTGGTCACTAGAAGTTACCTGAGCTGCTCACTGTGGGAGCCTTGGCCTTTCATACAGAGATAACCCCCCACAGCTGAATAGGCATCTTGATGAGCTCTCTTCATGTTCCCCATTTTCCTGGGCAGTGCCCAGGCCTGCATCTGGATAGCCATCATTGTGGGATATGACCAAACTGAGCTCTGCCAGCATTATTTTTCAGCCTGTAATGCACATGCTGCAAGCAGCAGGGGAGTTGAATGGGGCTCTCCAGAGGGAAAGAGGCAGTGAGGGCAACTTCTCTTTCTGAAGACTGTCTGTGCCTTGCATTTTATGGCAAGGCTTCTTTCCAAGGGCCTTGACACAACCCGTTGAGCTTCTTTTATTTAGGCAGGCCTCTTGCTCTGTAGCAGAAAAGTCTCTCCCATTTCCCACCCAGGGAAACTGAGGCAGGGAGAAAGGCTGCAACACACTTAGTGGCACACAGTGGGGCTCAGCAGGAGAGCAGTGATGAAGCACAGCACTTCCCATACTTGCTTATCTGCCAGCTGCCTCGGAAATCCTGGAGAACAGCCGGGTGTTGGTGCTGAGCCTGGGGTTATGGATAACTTTCTATTCGCTGCTTGGATCCTGCTGCCTTTTGCACTGCAGATAGATCTCCTCCTTCTTGATCTGCTGCCTAATCTATAATCCCAGCTCCCTGCTGCCATTCCCTAGGAGTGCTGCTTTCCCCTCGGTCTGTAAATCCTTACAGGTTGGGTCAGGGTTAGTGAGCAGAATTGGTCTCTGTCATCTGTTCAAGGCTTGGGGGTATTTATTTATTTATCAATTTATTTTAATCTCAGGAGATTGCTGCGTTCGTCTTGCATGATACCAAAGCTGCAGCAAGCAGAATTGAAGCATAGCAAAAGACTAATGCAAATTAGACCCGCTGCATAACAGCTTCAGCAACTGTGAAACCTGTGATCTGAACTCAGGTATCTGCTACGCTGACTTTATCTGTGTTAGGATCCCCTGTTTCGGTGTGCAGATACTGAAACAGAACAAAAAGCCAGAGAGAGAGCATGGCAAAGAGATGTGGAAGGGAATCTCTCTCCTTGATGCTGAGCCCTTTAAGAAAGAAGGGGAAGGTAAGCTGGAGCCCTGAGATTTTAAGCTGGTTGTGCTGAGGCTGAAGAGAGGGCTCTGGTAGCGTTTTTCAGTTCTGCTTCCTCTGGCACGAATGCTTTTAGCTGGGCAGCCTGGAAAAGGATGACGGAGACCTGTGCAAATTGAGCATGTTGGGCAAGGGCAGATCTCAGAAGGCTGCTGGAGCCTGGAAAGGTAGGGCTTTGGAAGAGGGGCTGGAAGCAAATGGTTCTGTGTGAGAGAAAGTCCTGTTTTTGTGGAGATTGTAGTGCGAGGGTGTGCTCTGAGGCTAAGCAGAGGGCAGGGTAAATCAGGAGAATGGTGTGGTGGAGTGGTCAGTGTGAGCTGCAGGATGGTATTCAATGACCCCACTGCTGAGGGGAACCTCTGTGGCCCTGATATTCAGGGAGGCAGTGCCTCTGGAAGAAGGCAAGGGAGTGGAGCAGGAAAGCAGACTGAGATTCTGTCTGCCTTCAGCTCAGCCTTCCTTGTGCTAGCAAAACTGCCTTCTTTACTGCTTCTGGAGAGGATTTGGTTCCTTTTTCTCCATCCCACCTGCACGAGAGGTCCTCTCCTACCCCACCTCACTGCCAGTGCTGTCCAGCTGCAGCTCTTGCCAGCTAACCACGATTGATGGGGATGAGATGTACCAAGCAGCCTTGCTTGAAGGGGACATGATTTGCTGATTTTTCTCCTGGGGCCATGTACGGTCTGTGGAGAAGAGATGGGTAAAAGGAATTGTTGTTTTCCCCATCAGCCCTGTGTCTCCAAATATCTCCTGTTGTCCTGCTGTTTGGTGCAGGCTTGTCTGCTAGCAAGTCGCTGTTGTCATCTTAGATATGTGCAATTGGCACAGAACCTCTGTGCCCTACCTAGCAGCAACTTTTGGAGCAAAGGTTGACCACACCTGCATTTGGCATGGCCAGGGGTACGATGGGATTGCTTTTGCATAATTTAGCAGTGTCTTGAATTATTTATAGTGCAGTTGTGCTCTGGAACAGAGTCTTCTCACTTTCCTTGAGTGCTGGGGAGAGGGGAAGGACGGAGAGGGGGTGGGTGGAGGATGGGAGAGGGGGCAGGAGCAAGAGAGGAGTTTGTCAAGCATCCAGAGTCTGTCACTTAATGGTGTGGATTTCCTTTCTGCCTATGTTTGCATGTGCCTCTGAAGCTGAACTGGCCTGAAAATCCAGTTCTGGTTTCTGCATCACTCAGGTGTGTGGTACTGCAGAGCATCTCTGTGGGCTGAGACTGTGCAAGAGGTTCAGGAGTTTGGAACATTGTCTTTGCAGTAAAAAGACAGTGTCAGGCCAGGAAGAGAGTAAGTTTGATGCTTGGTTTTGGTCCCTGACTCAATTACAGTGCTGTAGATCTGGAGCAGGGATCATTGGGACTGCTCTCAAAAATATTCAGATGCTTGAGATCATTTTCATCTTTTGAAGGCTCATTTTGTCCTGCCAAAGTGTTTTTTAGCTTTGGCATGGCACGGTCCATTGGACTTTACAAGAGATGATCAGAACCTGAAGACTTGAGAGATCAGGTGGTTGAGCAGCAAACTGTGCAGCTGAAATTCTTATTGTTTCTCAGTGATTAAACTCTGAAGAGCAACCATTTAAGGGGAGAGGGAGACTGGGGTGATATTTTACAGGCTCTTGCAGCAGAGGAGCATCGTGGAGTTGAGCTGGGCTGGCTTAGCATTCATCACAGATATGTATGTGTGAGCTTAATGGCCTTTGGCTCTCTGCCTCGCTGTGGCAGGTTGCTGTACCATGCAGGTGGACTGTCCTGCTCCAGCCCTGCTTGTCCTGGTGGCTTCAATGTGATCATGGCTCCCTCCTGAATTGCACATTTTTCTCATTTGTCACCAATGTTTATGGTGTACTTACACGTTAGTTATGTCTTCCTCTTTTCCTTCCTTTCTGACCTGGCTGTGGCCACTGCCTTCTCAGAAATGGTTAGAGTTCAGTATAAATGTTTGTATTACTGAAGACCTGAAACAGAGGGGAGAGAGAGCTGAAGGTAGAGAGGAAAAAGAACTTGGCCTGTAATCAAGTGATTGTGGAAGTAAACTGCTCTGTCTACTGTGCCGTTGGGCAGAAATGCTCAGCTTCTCTGTTTTTATCTGCACCGTGTCAGTTTGTGGCTTTTGCACTTGGGGAGAGTTGGCCAGACAATCACCAGATATCCCTTGGACAAGCTTTGCTCCCCCATGTGGCCCTGGTTCTCAGGTTCTTCGGACTGAAACAAAACCCATTGTTCCCATTATTTCATCGAATGTCTTTACCTCTTGTCAGGGATGTCAGCAGCTGGCGAAATGCAAAATTCCTCCTGGTCCTTCTCCAGAAGCACAGCAACCTAAGGGAAGTCTGTGAAGACAAATGTTCCTAAAACCTGTGTGATGATCAGGATGGCATTTGATTTCCCTGATGAAGACTAGTGGTCTCCCTCTTTCCCCATAGAGTCAATTCTGCTTGGTTTAAACCGGAGATCAGGGTACTGCTTTGTGTAGTGAAAGGAAATGTTTGTACAGAAGCAGTAAACATATTGTTGAGACCCAGGCCTGCTGCAATGCCTGTAAACAAGATCCAGCCGTCTGTGGGAGGCAGAAGAGAGATTTATGTGACCCTGAGTTAAGTGCATTAGGAGGCTTTTGATTTCATTCTGGGAAACTGCCCCTTTTCGTGGTACCATATGCCTGTTACTGGCATAGAGCTGTTACTGAAGATTTGGTTCGTGTGGATTTAATCTGAGGGGCTGTGATGCTGCAGTCAGAAGGATTACAGAAGTAGGGGGTTTGTCTCTGCAAGCCAGAGCCTGAGGTGCTCTGCAGAGCCCCGGAGCCAGTGCCCTTTGTCCACCACAGAGGTGGGAATCTGGGCTGATTCACTTCTGCCTTGGGGCAAGGCATTGAAGAGCTCTCTGCCTATCAGCGCTTTCTTTCTGAAAATAATAACAAAGTGAAGTGGCAGCAGGGGATCCAGGCGGCACTGTGTCGAGGTCTTGCCTAAGTCTTGAAAGAGGAAATGAAGAACAAAGGCAGAAGAGACAAATAAATAAAGGTCTGTTCTTGGTCCAAGAAAAATTCCCGTGGGTTCGTGTAGCATTGTCGGGAAGACGCGACACTCCCAGGGCTGGCTTTAGTTTCTGAGGAATAAAAGGAATGGGGAAAGAGGCAAGAGAATGAGGGGAGGGTTGGGGATGGGGAAGAGAGAAGGCGGGAGAGACACCCTAGGAAAACCTCTCAGCATGGAGTCAGGTTTCTTCTCCGGCTGTTCCCGGTGAAGAGGGGTTAATGCTCTTTGCGTGGGATTGGCTGGACACCAGACATTCAGGGAAGAGGAGGATCTGGGGGCTGCCAAGTGGGACCCCTGTGGCCTGAAATGGGGGGGGAAGGAGGGGAAGGAAGAGGCTGGGGAGGCTCTTCCAAACAGTAATAGATCGGCTACTGTGGGAAAGTGAGTGCACTGCCAAACCCCAAGTGGTTGGTGATGGATGGGGGAGGAAGGAGGGCGGGGATGGAGGGCCAGTTCTTCTCTGTGGCCATTTGGATTTCACTGCTGTTCCATGGCCTTTCTTTATTTATTGTCTTCTTGGGGTTTAATTACTCTCCTTCTCTATCCATCTTAGGGAGCTTTTATTCTGGGGATGCACAAACAACTGCCACCCATTTCAAAATATAGCTGGAGGCAATGTGGTTTCTGCCTGCATGGGTCTGTGCACTCTACCCATCACCATGGCATCACCAGCTTCTTGCCTCCTTCCTTCTTTTATCACCTCATTCTGGCCCACGAGGCACCCACATCACTTTCTTCTGGGCCATTCAGCCTGCATCTCCTGGTTGCTTGGGCTGTGAGCTGGTCCCCAGGAACTCTCCTGCTTTCCTTTGCGCTGGGTTTACGTGCTTAGTCTGGCATGAGTCTGCCATGTGCTCTCCTCCCATAGGCCCTTGGCTCCAAGGGTAATCTTGATGGCCCATTTTGGTGCTTTTATCAGGATTTGTGAATTCTACTCCACTTTCTTAGCATACATGTACTGCCTGCCATGGTCCACTTTGAAAGGGGTTACCTGCTGCTGCTACTACTTCCCTGATGCTGCTGGAAGGAATTAGTGAGCTCCTGGTGGTTGAACAGTATTTAAAAAGTCCTGTATTCTTGAATTCATTCATGAATGAATGTATTCTACATTGATGTAGATACATCTGTTCTGAGGATGTATCTACATGGTACCACAGTTTTGGTGAAAAGTGAGCTGGTGAAATAATTTGGAAAGTTTCTGCTGGTCAGCTGCTCGTTCCTCTGCCTAGGCACTTTTCTTGAAGTTTATTTTTAAGCCAGTTAGATCTGCTGCTGATTTGGCTTTACAAAGCAGACTTTCATACAACTGACAACTTGAATTCATACAACTGACAACTGAGGGGTGGTGAGCTGTGAAGGTGGTGAATGAAGGAAGAGAACCCATGAAACAACAGCCTGTGTTACTACACGCCTCACTTGAGGTCTCTAGAAGCATGATTTTCTTTTATCCTCCAACAAAATGATTTTGTCCAATCCCTCTCTGCAAGACACCGAGACTAGTTTAGAGTTCTTACATACTTCTTTCATTACCCCATGGCCTCTCTGAAGCCATTAAGTTGCCCCCCTTTTTTTTTTTCTTCTTTTTTTTTTCTTTAAGTTTTGTCCCTTTTTATTTTCCTGTTTCTCATCTCATGGTTGAAGGCATTCCTTCCCTGTAAGACATTGAAATCTAGAAACAGAAGAGCGAGCCAACTCCATTTTGTGTTGCTGTGACCACTGCACTCTTGAAGCAGTGAGCAGCAGCAGTAATGGAGAAACATTCTGGGAGAAACACTTTGTATTGCTGGTGTGCATTTGTACTGCAGAGTGCAATGAGTGATGCTCACCCCCCGATGTCCTGAGAGACCCAGTCTTGGAGCCAACTGGTAGTGCAATCTCCAAGGCCATCACAGCAGTCTCTGTGGAATCAGATGTTTTGAAGAGACAGTAAAGCAGGGTTGAGGAGGAGTCCTTCCAGGATATCAGGCATAAGTGGAGATGACAAGAGGCCACTCCTTTAGCAGAAGGAGTGCTGAGAAATTAAAACTGTGGATTCTGAGATCATCATGAGGACTCTGAGGCATCTCTGGAACCATAGAAATTCCTATGGTGAGACTGGCCTTAGGTGGAGATAGGAGATTAATTACAAGAGGGTCCAGTAAAGTTGAAGGATACTGAGAAGAATATTTTATAGATTCCAGTGGAGCTGGAAATCCAGTTTCAAGTTTTCTTTAGCATGAAGTACGTCATCCTTGTGATGTCCAGGTACTTCTTGGATAAAATTAAATTGCTGTCTCACGGGCCAATATTGGATTTCAGTAGTTTTCTAGTCTTCTCTGAGCAGATCTTCTTTTAAACTGGGGGCTGGGGAATTATATAATTATGCTGCTATTAGTACTATGGAAGTTACAGTAAGAACAGTCTGTATGAGTGGAGGGTTTTATAATGGACTCTGAAGGTGTTCAGATACTGGTCTATTCTTCTGACTCTGAAAGATTGGTCTTGAGCTGAAGTCCTATCAACAAAGACCACTTTATCTGCAGGTCCCATCTGCTCTGTATGGGAAAGTAAAGAGCTGCTTTGTCCTAGAGTCTACAGCTGTGGCTGGAGATGTGGATGCTAAGATAACCAAAGCTCAGTCCACCGAAGAGCAGGACAAGACACTGGAGAGAACAGTTTAAACAGTGAAAGCCCATGGAAAGTGTGGAGTGGAAAGGTAATGTGCTTCCAGGGGTTGAAGAGGTGAGCAGCTACAGTACTTAAAAGAGCTAGAGGCTTTATACTGCGTCCGTCTTAGTTACAATCTGTATGCAGCAGATTGTCGCTACTGGTGCAGAGTACTTTGGTTTCCTTCAACAGCATGTAGGAGAAGACATCTGTTTCCTTTTTGACCACAGATGCTTCTGGTCAGTTGAGGCCTAGCAAGGCCATGCATACAATCCTGAGGCTTGTGGTTGACATGATGCACATCACGTGTCTGCCCTCATGGGAAGGGAAAGCAATGCCTTGGTTTCTTAGCTGTGCTGTTACCCATCTGTGGCCAACCTCACCCTAGCTTTTTGTAGAACCACCCTTTAGCTGTCTTTTCCTCCATCCAGTTTTCTTCCGGGCTTGATGGCACTCGTTGATGTTGTGTGGATAGCAGCTCTGTTGAGAGTGGTCACCTTATCTGTCTGTTGACAGGGAGGGAAGATGCTTAGGGCAAAGCCTGGCTTGCCCATAACCTGACCTTACTTGGAGAATAACTGTGCTGGATGGCTTGTTCCAGCTGGGTGTGCAGGCAGCAGGTGAGTGGCACTTTGTCTTCACATGCCTTGAAGCTGCAAAGGAGATGCATAGCATGAGGTATTGCTGTTTTGCATTAGTGCTGTGGGCAGCAACTCATGATGAAGGTTGCAGAAGTGCTGTATTCTGTCCTTGAAACTTGAATGGAAGCTGAAATGGAAATGCCTGCATTTGAATCACCTTGTGCTATGACTCTGCCAGAACTTCCTGCTGACATCCCCCAAGATTGCAGTCCCTGAAAACACCACGGTGTCCTTCACTTGAGAGAAATGCTGAGCCCTAGCTACCTCTGGCACATACTGCTTCTCTCCACTTTCCCTGCTCTGCAGCATTGTAGGATAATCTTCTTTTCCTACATTTAAGCAAAGCTCAGTCCTGCAGACCCTGAGCTGGTCACATTTTGGTTGTAGACAAATAGTAGGTTTTACAGTTTCTCCTCACTTCTGCTGGTGTTTGCAGGACAAAATTTCAAAATTTTAGGGTGCTTTGAAGTACTGTGGCCCTGATGCATGTTGTGATTCCTCTGGATGGCAGGTAGATCTAGTACTTGTGGAGCTTGTTCGTTTGTTTCCTGCGGGAGCAGAGAAAAAGCTTGGTGGAATGGAGGATGGAAGTCATGCTGGATTCTAATCTGCTGTGTGAAAGCAATTCTAATTTGAATTGCTGCTTTGTGTTGAAGTGTCTGAGTGTTGGGCAAATATGTTACTGCATGGGTGTTAGGGGATAACTTTATGCAGAGGAGATGAACTTCTCTGTATTGGGGGAAAAACAAGCTTCTACTCTGACTTGTCTTCTGTACCAGCTTTTCTCCTGTAACCATCGGAGAGGTCTCAGGGAGTCTCATCCTGTGCCCTAACAAGTTGAAGCGTGGGGTATCATGCATTCAGGGGCCTGTTGCATGGCTTCTTGCCAGCATCCTCCAGAAGAGAACATTAGGCCCGGTGAACTGCCAGTAGCGCTTAGCGGTTCATATATCTCTCTGGCTCCTTGAAAAAAAATCAAGATATGATTTCTGGATGGTATAAATCAACTGGTCACTTGATATAATGGCAAAATAAAATTATAACAGGTGCCTGAAGATAACTCATATGCATATGACTTCTAGCTTTCCTCCTTCTCTGAAAACCCTTCCCATGCATGGTAGAGACATAATTCAAGCAAGGAAATATCAAAGGGATCCCTTACAAAAAGAAGCTTTCAGCTTGTCTTGCTGAATGTTGCTGAAGCAGTTTGTAACTGTGAGTTCCCTAAAGAGCTTTGTCTTAATGGAGCTGACTGTCCATGCTCCTTCTGGCTTTTTCTTCTACTTGAACATTAAAGGTTTTCCTGCTGTTGTTTTTAACCTGACAGCAACTTGATCACTCTCCCTGAGATCAAGTTGACTTTTTTTCCCCTCGTCACTCAAAAGTGTCAAAAGGGAAATATCTTTTCTTGCTGTTTTCTCTATTGATGGTAACTGATGGCTGCTTTGTGGCGGAGCAGCTGGGCTCTTTTATGACAAGCTGAGATGCCTCTCTGACTGGTGCCTCCTTTCTCATTTTCACCACACATAAATGTTCTGGATGGGGAAGGTGGGTAATAACATCTTCCTCCCCTGCTGGCCTTTGTCTCCAATTAGCCACCACTCAAAGATCATCTTCCACTGCAGTACTGATCAGAGGACATGGGAAGGGATACATGACTGGTTTTCAGCATCTTGGCCCACCCAAGGGTGGATGAGCGTTCTCCACTCCCCAGGAGAGGAATCCCTGGCATGTGAGATTGAAGGTGGTTCCTAGGGAAGAGGTTTCGAGGAGGACACAGTTTGCCTCTTTGTTTCCCTCCATTTAGGAGAGAATAGGAAATGGACTCATGTTACCACTCCTCAGCAAAAGCAATATAGCAGGGAAAATTTCCTCCTGGGACACGGTCAGCAGCAAAATAGTAGAGGGTACTGCAGGGCCAGCTTGCTTTGGCAGAGCTGTAGGGAATGGCTGTGGACACCAGCCTGGATCTTGCAGGCACAGAGCAGTGCACAGGCTGAGTTTGCCAGTGGGTGAAGAGCTGCAGAGCTGTGTGCTGAGCTTGACAGATACTGATGTATGCAAATGTCAAGTGAGGAAAATATGCTTTATTTCCTAAAACTACGTGTCTTGTTATGTTGACATGGCACGCCACATCCTGGGAAGCAAAGCAGTTTGCTGAATATTAAGTGTTTTGGCCTTTTGTCTGGGAATTTATCATGGCATGGGGAGCCTCTCAGCCATCTGGGAGGAAGATGGAGATATGCCTTGTGTGATTCACCCAGCACCTGTCTGCTGTCCTGGGCTGGCCCAGAGGAAGTTGTGTGAGTCCTGTAGGTACTGGAGTGAAACCAGCATTACCTGGCATCCCTTGGGATTGCCTTATTGGAGCAGGCCAGCCATTCATCTTGCTCAGGCTTCAGTGACCTGATGTCTGGAGGTAATGCCTCGGAGAAAATGCAGGACACTTGATTGGAGAAAGCTGTACTAATTTATCAATGTGGGATATTTTTTTCCTGACAGCCAGTCTCTGCTAATTTAGTGCTTTCAGCTTTCTTGTGCCTTTCCCTTCCCCACGTTTCAAGACAGAACAAAAACTGGTGACGTGCAAGGAAAAGGCACTGATTATTCCTTTACATTGCAGATGACAGAACCAGAATATGAATCTTAAAATTTTTAAAAATACCCTGGACACAACATGGGCTTCTGCACGAAGCCTGTGGGCTTCTGCAGCTCTTCAGTTTGCCCCCACAGAGAAAGCTTGACTGCAAGCAGGGTGCAGGAGGTAAGGGCTTGTCCTGGCATGGCTCCCTGAGGAAAGCTGCCATTTTCTCCTTCTCAGGCCACCTGACAAGATGGTCTCCTGGGGATGCATAAAGCCAGGGCCCAGGCTTTTTCCCTCCCATGGCAATACTAAGTTACTGAAGTTACCTTCAGGCTCCCAGTGCCCCACTTGACATTGGGGGCAGGAATGGTGTTGCTGGACAGTGGTTCTTGCTAAAATGGTCACCCCAAAGTGCCCAGAAAGGTTTGTTGCTGAGCTGTAATGTATGACTGTGGACAACTCTTTACCAAAGTCAGTATGAGAGCCATCTGGAGAGAGCCAGGTATGTTTTCCTTTGGGTAATTGCCATCTGTCTAAATGTTTTATGGCTTTTCATGCTAGTATTAAGTTCACACAAGTATTAAGAATCACAGAATGGTTTGGGTTGGAAGAGACCTTAAAGATCATCTAGTTCCAGCCCCCCTGCCATGGGCAGGGACACCTTTCACCAGACCAGGTTGCTCAGTGTCCCATCCAACCTGGCCTTGAACACTTCCAGGCAGGTGGCAGCCCCAACTTCTCTTGAGTAACCTTTTCCACTGACCCACCAGCTTCACTGTCAAGAATTTCTTCCTAATGTTTTATCTCTGTTTACCTTATTTCATCTTAAATCTGCTACCCCTCATCCTATCACTCCATGCCCTTAAAGTCCCTCTCCAACTTCCCTGTAGACCCCCTTCAGGTACTGGAAGGCTGCTATAACGTCTCACAGGAGCCTTCCGTTCTCCAGGCTGAGCAACTTGAACCCTCTCATCCCGTTGTCATAGGAGAGGTGCTTCAGCCCTCTGATCCTCTTCATGGCCCTCCTCTGGACTTGCTCCAGCAGCTCCATGTCCTTATGTTGAGAGCTCCAGAGCTAGATACAGTACTCCAGGTGTGGTTTCATGAGAGCAAACGAGGAGGTAGAATCACTCACCTTCACCTGCAGGCCATGCTTTTCATGCAGTCCAGGATAATGTTGGCTTTCTGGGCTGCAGAACACATTGCTGGAAGGCATCCTTTTCCTCCATTGTGTCAGCCAAACCACATGGTTTGGTGTCATCAGCAAACTTGCTGAGAGCGCATTCAGTTTCACTGTCCTTGTTGCCAGAAGAACGCTCAGAAGCCCAGTCCCAGCACTGACCCTTGAGGAATGCCACTTGTCACTGATCTCCACTTGGGCATTGCAGCTCTTTGAGCATGACTATCCAACCAATTATTTAACCATCAAGATGTCCATCCATCAAGTCCATGTTTCTCCAACTTAGAGACAATGATGTTGTGCAAGACAGTGTCAAATACTTTGCACAAGTCCAGGTACACGATAGTTGCTCTTCCTGTCTCCACTGATTAGGTAGCCCTGTCACAGAAGGCCAGAAAAATTTGTCAGTCACAATTTGGCCTCAGTGAAGATGTGTTGGCTGTCACCAGTAACCTCCTTATTTTTCATGTGCCTTAGCATGGTTTCCAGGAGGATCTGCTCCATGACTTTGGGCACAGAGGTGAGACTGACATGCCTGTAGTTCCCTGGGGCTTATTTTTTTTCCTTAAAAAAAAATAAATGGGGGTTATGTTTCTTTTTTTCCAGTCAATGGGAACTTCACCAGAGTGCCATGACTTCTCAAACGTGATGGATAGTGGCTTTGCAACTTTGTCCACCAGATCCATGAAAACCATGGATGTATGTCATCAGGACCTGTGAACCTTCAGGTTCCTTAGATGATCTTGAACTTGACCTACCCCTGTTGTGGGTGGTTCTTCATTCTTGCAGTCCCTGCCTTTGCCTTATGTGACTTGGGTGGTGTGGGTATAGCCTCACGCTCACCTTAGCCTTCTCCGTATCTTGCATAGTCAGGTGTCCTTTTTCCTCCTAGAAAGAGCCCATGTTTTCCTTAGTCTTTCTTTTGTCACCATCATACCTACAGAAGCTTTTCTTGTTGTCCTTTATCCCTGGCCAGATGGACTTGAGCTTTCCTCACCTGGTCCCTGGCTGCTCAGACAGTTTCTCTGTATTCTTCCCAGGCTACCTGTCTTTGCTTCCACCCTCTGTAGATTTTCTTTTCACAGCTGAGTGTGTCCAGGAGGTCTTTGTTCAGCCATGCAGGCCTCCTGGCGTTCTTGCCTGCCTTCCTCTTTGTTTGGATGCATCACTCCTGGGCTTGTAGGAGGTGATCTTTGAATATTAACCAGCTTTCTTGGCTCCTTTTCCCTCCAGAGCTTTATCCCATGGTACTCTACCAAGCAGATCCCTGAAGAGGTCAAATTGTCTCAAAGTTAATCAGTAAACATGCTTTGCTGTATTTTATTTAATACCTTCTGAAGGGGCAGGTGCGGGCTGGGTTGCTTCTTCCCTTCATTCTTGCATAGGATCTATGTCTGTCATGAAGAGCCCTACAAGAGCCCCTCTGTGGGACTGGTGTGGGGCAGTTCGCTGAACCCCTCAGGAGGAGGTTTCACCTCCTGTGAAGGCGTTCCCAGCACCCTTGTGTAGAGGGCGGAGTGTTCATAAGTGACAGCACGGAGCCTGTGGTGTCTCTGAGGAACTTTGGCCCAGGGCAGGGAGCTGCCATGGGCTGAGCGTGGTGTGGAAGGGGCACAGTGGTGATGTCGCACGCGTGGGGCTTGGAGGGGGTCTCTGCTTCTTCATCTGCTGCTGCATGAAGGGTTTCACGGTCCTGGGAAGAGGAGGCAGTTTCTGTATTGCAAATGGCTTTTGGGTGACCGTGTTCTCCTGATCATCTTCATCCTAACCTTTCCCTTCCAAAACAGCAGAAGATGGAAGCCTTATCTCCTTTCCTTGGGTGAGCTTAGTTTTTTCTTTCTTATTTTTTTGCGTGTCCTTTTTCTGGGTTGTAGTCTTCAATCACTTCTCTGCCTGACAGCAGCTCTGCACTCCTTGCCAGGGCTGGGGATAGCTATGCATTTATTTTAGCTGCCTTAATCCAGATGCAAAAAACCTCTCGGTATCTGGTCCGCAGAAGATGAAAAGCAAAAGGCTACATCTGGAGACATAGTAGACTTCAGAGGGATGGAAGAATTGTAAAAGTGAGAGAATTTTAGTTGGTTTTATTTCCTGTTCTCCATGTGAACTTAGGTAGCATTTCCTAGGAACAGTAATGGGTTTTAGGGCGTGTTGAGCAAACACTGAAATTAGGGGGGGCAGGGGGGCATAGGTGTTGTCATGGCTCTGGCAGGTGGTTAATATCGGTCCTTTAAAATGGCCTCTTACACTGAGCGTGTTACAGCTGTGTACATACCCCTTACTGCCTCTTATCCTTCCTGCTTGCTCTCTCGTCTCTCAACCCTCTGATGGTACAGGACTGGAGGAGACTTTTCTTTATTTTGTTTCCATCAGTGAATAGCAACGAATCTTCCAACTATGGCGAGTTCACTAGGTTATGAATTCCTGCTAATCTGGATTTCCCAGCTTTCTACCCCATCATCAGTGGGCTTTTTTGTCTGTGACTGATCTAGAAGAGGCTCAGCTTGGTGTTACTCAGCCCAGGCAAAAGGTCCACTGTAGAAGAGAGGGGGTGGGGAGATTAATTCTTGGATTCAGGTCTCAAACAATGCAAGCTGAATTTGGACCAGCTTTGTGCTGTCCTCAACGTGCCTTCCTACCAGTAGTAAACTTTTTGCACCCCAGTAACTCTTGAATGTGACTTTCCTTTTCGTGGCTTTTCCGCAGGATGAAGATGAGACGCCATAAACTCTTTCTGACTCTCTGCATGGCTGGTCTCTGCCTCATCTCCTTCTTGCACTTCCTCAAGGCCCTTTCCTATGTCACCTTCCCCCGGGAGCTGGCTTCGCTTAGTCCCAACCTCGTCTCCAGCTTCTTCTGGAACAATGCCCCCATCACACCTCAGGTCAGCCCTGAGCCAAGGGGTGCAGAGCTCCTCCGCACACCCTTGTACTCCCACTCCCCCTTGCTTCAGCCCCTGCCTCCCAGCAGAGCCAGCGAAGAGCTGCACAAAGCCGAGTTTGTGCTGCCAGAAGACACGACAGAATATTTTGTCCGTACTAAAGCCGGCGGTGTTTGCTTTAAACCAGGCACCAAGGTGCTGGAGAAGCCACCCGTGGGAGGACGGCCAGAGGAGCGAGTGGATGGCACAGCCTCGGGGCGCCTGGTTCGGAAGCCGCTGAGTGCCAGCGGGACCAAGCGGCGCAAGTGGGTGGAGTGTGTGTGCTTGCCGGGCTGGCACGGCCCCAGCTGCGGGGTCCCCACTGTGGTCCAGTACTCCAACCTGCCCACCAAGGACCGCCTCGTGCCGCGGGAGACTCCCCGGCGCGTCATCAATGCTATCAACGTCAACCATGAGTTTGACTTGCTGGATGTCCGCTTCCACGAGCTGGGAGACGTGGTGGACGCCTTCGTGGTGTGCGAGTCGAACTTCACAGCCTATGGAGAGCCGCGGCCCCTCAAGTTCCGCGAGATGCTTCTCAACGGCTCCTTCGACTACATCCGCCACAAGGTGCTCTACGTCTTCCTGGACCACTTTCCCCCTGGTGGCCGCCAGGACGGTTGGATTGCTGACGATTACCTGCGCACCTTCCTCACCCGCGACGGCATCGCTCGGCTCCGCAACCTGCGCCCAGATGACGTCTTCATCATCGATGATGCCGATGAGATCCCGGCCCGTGACGGCGTGCTCTTCCTCAAGCTCTATGATGGCTGGACGGAGCCCTTCGCCTTTCACATGCGCAAGTCGCTATACGGCTTCTTCTGGAAGCAACCGGGCACTTTGGAGGTGGTCTCGGGCTGCACTATGGGAATGCTCCAGGCTGTCTATGCTACTGATGGGATCCGCCTGCGGCGCCGCGAGTACTACACCATGCCTGGCTTTCGGCAGTATGAGAACAGCACAGGACACATCCTGGTGCAGTGGTCGCTGGGCAGCCCCCTCCACTTTGCTGGCTGGCACTGCTCCTGGTGTTTCACCCCAGAGGGGATCTACTTCAAACTGGTATCAGCCCAGAATGGGGACTTCCCCCGCTGGGGTGACTACGAGGATAAACGAGACCTCAATTATATCCGGGAGCTGATCCGGACTGGTGGCTGGTTTGATGGTACTACGCAGGAGTATCCCCCCGCTGACCCCAAGGAGCAGATGTACGCTCCCAAGTACCTGCTTAAGAACTACCAGCGGTTCCGCTACCTGTTGGAGAACCCCTACCACAAAGCGGAGGGTGCTGGGTGAGGCCACCGGGGCTTGCGTGGGGAATCAGAACTTCACATCAAAGGGAAAGAGTCGAGTGTTTTCGTCTGTTCCTTTATTTTTTCGTTTTCTTTGGTTCTGGGTAGGATGTATCATTTCTCTGGGGTCTGTGCCCTTTCCCCCCTTCTTCCCTTCATCCCAGGGTGACTCCTGCTGACTCAGATTCTTCCGTCAAGTGAAGGGAGGACTGGGCAAGAAGAGGAGAGATGTAGGGAACCGACTCTGGTTGTAGAATAAAGACTTTACTGCATCTCCAGGACCTCTCCTGCTGGCTGGAGAGAATCTCTACAGCCAGCTGGTGGGTTTTCCTCCGGGGAAGGCTGTGAGGGTCCCATGGGGTCCCACGGCAGCTGTTTCCATCCACCCTCATCCTTTGTGGATCAGAGCAAGCACAGATGTGAGCCTGGGCTGATCAGTGAGCATGTGAGTCAGCAGGCACAAACCGATGCGAGTGGTCACGTGTGCAGATGTGTGTCATGGGCATTTTTTTTGGATGAGTGAATGTGCAAAAGCATCTCAGTATGCATTTATTTTTTGTATACCTCTGTATTCAAAGATTGTTTTAGGGAAGGGAAATACTTTGCTTCCAAGGTGTTCTCCCCAGTATGCAGCCTCCTCCTGCACTCCTGCAGGCTTATTGCGTCTGTCCTGGGCTGTATCTTGCCCTGATGCTCTACCAAGCCTGGAGCAGGCAGATGGGAAGCAGAGAAGAAAAAACTGATTTTTTTTTGTACCTCCTTTTTCACCCCCACCCCCACAACACTGGCTTGGCCCACAGAAGCTGAAGCATCTTCCCTGCAGAACATGGTTCTTTTGGGGCTGGGATAAGCTCTGTAGGGGGACCTAATCAGATGGTGGGAGTGTATGTTTACAAGTGCATGGTTTCCTATGTGCATGAGTTCTAACATGCATGGTTTTGGTATGTATGTGGGCATTCGTTACCAGTATTGGGGAGGAAGGGGTCATAGTTGGGCTTGGGCATATGTGCTTTCAGGAAATGGTGGGATCTAGAAGCTGTGATTTGTGTCTTAGCATGGATGACTTTTGGGGGCATTTGCAGGAGAAGGCCAGGGAGACCATTAGCTCTGTATAGCAGTGCTACACACGTGACACTCTTGCACGCCTCTCTGGCTGCCTCCACAGCCCCATGGGCTGTGCCTGTTGCAGAGCTGCTGCTTACCCGTGCTGGCTATTCCTTCTTGCCATGGGATAAAAGGGAGAGGAAAAGGACAAAGCTCTGAGTCAGTGATGGGTTTTGTGGGGAAACATGAAGCCTGTCAAGGCACAGGATCCATCTGTCTGCTTGTAGGGTGAGAGGGAGCTTATGGAGAAAGGGGCTGTGGGCAGAGTCCCTCTGGGCCCAAGAAAACTGTTTTGAGATGATCATGGAATCCAGAGAGCATGTGCAGACAAGACCATGCAGAAGAGCCAGGGATCTTGGAGGACAGTAGTTGAAGCTCTTTGTGCCAGCATCTGCTCAGAGTTTGCCAGTGATGGGTAGTCAGGATCTGGCCTGTTGTTGTCCTGGATTGATTCAGCTCATTGAGGATGCAGATCCAGGTCCCCCCCTGATTACCATGCCTTAGCAGATGGCTTGATGAGGTGCCCGGAGCCTGGGTTGCAGCAGGCAGAGGGTGAAAAATACAATGAACGTGCTCTATCAGCCTTGCAGTGGAAAGACTGGCTCATGCTCCAAGCAGAGAAGTAAGGATCGTGTGGAGGAGGAGAATAATGTTGGCATAAGGAAGAGTGTCCCTGACATCAGGCCAGCAGTGCTGAAGAAGGAAGGTTTCCATTGCCAATAACTCACTCCATCAGGACTCCATATTACTGTTGTCCTGTCCATTCCCACCCTTGTGCCTCATTCCTATCTCTCTCTCTCTCTTTCTCCCTCCTACTCCCTTCTCTAGAGAAGTGAAAAACTTGAATAACTTACTTGCCTAATAAGACTGAGACTGAAGCAGAATGAAGATTAAGGTCTCAGATCAAACTGAGATGAAGTTCCTCTTTGCTCCTTCCATATCTCGTGCCATAGTGCCTGCTTACCAGAACTGAAGGAACATCTTTTTTCTTGTTGTTTTTGCTACGGGTTTCGGTTTTTTGTTTATTTGTTTTAAATCACTGTTCTCATTTCTACTGTGTCTTTCCCACAGATAGAAAAACCTCTTTGGGAACTGAATGGAGGGAGAAGCTGTGGTAGGCAGAATGTTCTTTCCCCAGAGGGAAGCTGTGGTTCTTATGAGTCCAGAGTTGCTGATACTGCAGGAAGGAGTCTTGTCACAGTCATGGGGGTCCTTGTGCCTAGTGACAGTGTTTTGGTCATAGATAACAGAGAAATGGGGGATCCAGCTGAGAAAGGAGGAGCCTGCTTTGAGCAAGATGAGAGCAGTAACGCTGAGGCGGCAGTACAAGGGGAATGCGCTTTCCCCTGGGCCAGCTTGAGGAGAGCAGGTGTGTTACCTCATGGGATTCAGCAGCAGAAAAAAAGTATGGAAAGAATAAGCTATTTTTTATGTTTAGTCTTGGTAGGGAGCCTGAAATCTACTCTCAAACCTTTGGTTTTGCCTTATCTCAGCGACAACAACACAAGCGCAGTACCAGGCCTTGTTGAAGAAGAGGAGAGGAAGAGAAATCAGTCTTTGTGTGGGTGCTTTGGCAGCATGAGAGCCCCATGAAGGAGGAGATAAAAAGTGCATGTGTGCTGAGGGTGCACCTTGTTATCTTCCACAGTGGGAGCAGCCTTCCTTGATAACAGCCCTTCCTGTGCATGGGCAATGTTGGGGATTTTTAATGCACTACAAGTCAACTTTTTATTGCTGAGGTATGACCTTTGTCTCTTTGGAGTTTCAGGTGAGCCTGCAGCTGCAATATCTGGATCACCCATTCCTGAAGTACTGCCTGTTGCCTTCTCTCCCCTCTCTCCATTATTTGCTCCGTCATTCTCTGCCTAACCCCTCTGCCTTTCCCTCCTGCCCCCTGAGGAAGAGCAGTGCTGGGGCTTTTCTGCAGAACTCTGGCTCTGCAGTTCTGGAGAACTCTGTCTTCCTCCTGGACTTCCTTCCTTCCTTAATTCTTAGGAAATTAAATTTACAACAGGCTTCCTTTGTGGTAGGAGGAAGGTACTTTACAGATTAAATGTGTTCCCTTTTTTTTTTTTTCCCTCAATAATCATTTAAACATTTTCTTGATTTAAGGCCAAACCAGTCAATGTTTCTGTCTAACCTCATGTCTAGTGTCCTTAGGGAGCTCAAGTGCTTGTCATTAAAAATCTTCCTTCTTGTCCCTGAAGGGGATGGGGACTAGCAAACTGAATTTTGCACAGTGATTTCCCATGGTGGTGGCTTGCCCTCTGCCCCGCCTTGCCTCTACGGCTGTGCTGTGACCTCCATAGCCAGTGCTCAGGGGGGACAGCCACCCTCCTAGGCAACCTCCACAAGAGGCAAATCAAAAGCATGTGGCTTTGTGGGGTGGTGAGTGAGACAAAGAAGGAGGTAGGTTTATATCAGACCTTAATTTTCCAGTGCTGAACTCTTTGAGGTGAGTGCTGAGGTTCCTTGATCTTGTCTAAACCAGGTGCTATGAGGTCTGAGAAGGAAAGGACTAAAAAAGAACCCTGTCCTGTCCCTGAGATAAGACCCAGATCCAGATGTCTGTTAGTAGCAAAGCCAAGTGCTTGCTGCATGTCTGCGAGTGAAACTGTCTGATGGAGGGAGAGCATCACCAGCCTTTTCCTGAAAGCCTTCTTCAGCTCTGTATTTTTTTCCCCAAAAACCTTTCCACCTTCAAACTAATTGGTGCAAGGAAGGGCCAGGTAGTAGGTGAAGTAGTAGGGTGACATCCCCATGCCCTGCTCCTTTTCTCTCTGCCCATCTCTGTTGCTAACTTTCTTTGTGCTTCCCACCTTTAAAAAAAAAAAAAAAAAAGGATTGTGGGATTGTATGTCCATGCATGGCTTTGGAGTGGGGGACTCATGATCCTTCTTCATCCCAAGTGAAGAGAAGGATCTGGGCTTGGGTGGACCTGCAGTAGGTAAGCTTGTAAGCTTGCTAAAGCAGAGGGAACAGGGCAGGTCAGCTGCTTTTGCCTCTTGGGAAGACTGAGGGTAATACTGTACCCAAATGATAGACAGAAAAGATGGGGTTGTTTTGTGCCTGTGCGGTTGGTGTGAGGGATGGCACGCTGAAGTCTGCTCTCGCTGTTGCGTTCTCTGATCCCTGTGTCCTGCTGTGTTTGCTGTTATGCACCTCGGGCCAGCCTCCTGATTTTATCTTTGTGGCAGGTAAACAAGGGTACCTTGTGGTCTCCAGGTAATGGATTACTCGGGGTGGGAGAGAGTGACAGTGCAGAACGGGTATTTGTTCCTCTCCACACTCCTTGGTTTATCCTTGTGGGATGTTAGTGTCTTTTCCCCTCCAAAACATTCCCCGGACTCTGTCCCTGTCTCTCGGCTCCTGCCAGCAATCTCCGCAGCTGCTATGCCTCTGCACTGTGAAGACGTGTCCAGGGTCACTCCTGGTCCAAATAGTGAACACTGGTGGTGAAGAGGGAAGGGATCCTGGCTTCACTGACCTCAAACCTTGGTGAGAAACGAGGGAAGCGAGTGGGAGAATGGATCCTGAATCCCTCCATTGTTGTGCTCTCCCCACCCCCCTCCCCAAACCCCTTCCCTTCTGATTTCAGAGACATTGGACAAACTTGCTCTTATTATGGAAAGAAAGGGGGAGCTGGAGGTAAGAGAGGTGGCAGGAGGGGGCTCCAATCCAGCACTAAGAAAGGAGAGCTGTTTCCATTGCAATACACTGATACATAAAGTTCTAGGGACTACAGATAATGGACTAAGAAGGGATCCAAAGTACCCTGAGACTAAGAATTCAAACCACTGTTTTTCCTTTCGGGGTGCATGATGATGCAGTATCATCCTGGAGGTGATCCAGCAGCACTTCCAAGCCTGGGGTCTACCTGCACCTACTGGTGGTGGTGTTGCCCCTGCAATGGCCCCAGAACACTGTTTTGGCAAAAGAACACGTGGACTTGCCAAAACCAGAAGAAAAAAGAAAAAGAAAAAAGAAAAAAAAAACGGTGTCTGCAAAGCTCCTTTCCACTCTGTAATTTATAAATAGCAAGTAATAATGAACTTTTTGTAAGGATAAATCAAATGTACATTCTGAAATCATTTTCTCTGTAAATGGTTGGATTTCATTTCACCCTTAAAGGGATGCTTAAAAGGAGGAGATAATAATAAATTTACAAAGTATGAAAAGAAACCAAGGTGTGTGTATGCAGCAGCTTTTATTTCAAGCACCTGGCAGAAGGGCTAATGGAAAACAGTGAGGGATGTGGCTTCCTACCTCGGCTGGACCATGTTCCCAAGAGAGGAGATTGAGGGGGATCCTGTCTGGTTTGGGGAATAATTCCTGATTCTGTGAGCTGATCCATATGTTGGGTAAGTAAAAGCACATACAAGTGGCATGCAAGTGAGCTGAGAAGAGCTGGTGGATGGGGCAACCAGCACACTGCTCATGAAACAGTTCCTTGTCACCATCTCCCTCCCTTGGATGCACCTGCTTTTTCAGGTAAAGCAGTGGAAACCCTGGAGCCCCAAATTAAACATCTCTACTGTGGCAAAGTCTCTGGTGGCTGAATTTCAGCATGCTGTGTGCGAGAACATGACCTCCTTGTTTTAGCTTATTTTTAAACCCATCTCATGTAATTTTGGCTGTTCCCATTACTCAGTATCAAAGCCTTGTCCTGCTCTGAATCCTTTGAAGCATCTGGCCTCAGCACTGCCTTTGGCGGGGGCCCTTTGCAAGCCCATGTCCCATCTACAGCTATTTCACTTTTTAAGTGCCTTGTGCTTTAGGTTCATTCCTGGTCCCATCAAGAGGCAATGACTGTAAACATCATAGGTTAGTTTCCTTATAACCATTAGATCCAGCACATTCCCTCTTTCCCACATTGGCCTAATGTTTTCAATTCTTCTCTCACGGAAGGGTCTCCATGACACGAGAGAATTGTGTTATGCATTGCTTAATGCCTTTCTGCTGCTCCTGTCTCTGCAACAAAGAGCCTGGAATAAATATGCCACTCAAATTTAACGATTAAAAATATAAAGAATTTTTAGTATTCTTAGTGATTAATATGCTTTTGTGCCCAAATAGGGGATAATCTAAAAACAGATCATCACCAGAATGCTTGAACTTTAAATTTCTCAAGAGAAGATACGTCTATTAGCTTAGTCCAGTGGCACTTTAGTGAGACAATTTAAGACATAAGAGTTGAGTCCTTCAAAAGTTCTCCCATGTATTTTTCTTGCATCCAACACAAAATCTTACACTGACATTTGTTATTTTAAGAAGCAATGCAAATGGCATTTGTTCAGTTTCTTATGAAGGTTAAAATAAGGCATTGACAGTCCCCAGGACCTTTTTATCTGAAATGCCTAAGCTTCTGCTGAGGGACCATTCTGTGCTGGAGACCCTCATTGGCAGGAGCAGTGCTGACAGCCAAGCATGAGGGCCACAGGGCTCCACCATGAGCCTTGTATGTCATCTCTCAGAGGGTCCCTCTCAGAGACATCAAAAGGGATCTTTGTACATGCATTCTGGATATGGACATCCAGCCTTAAGAGTGGTATTGAACCAGAAGTGTGCAAGCCATCTGACCAAGTTAACTCCTGTGTCTTTTGCAGAATTTCCATGCCCCAGTGGGTGTTGCATGGGGAGATGCACCAGGGAGGGGTTCTAGCATGACCTGCCTGGAAAGAAGCCTTTCGTCCCAAGCTCTCCCTCTATTGTTAGGGATACCCAGTGCTCATGATGGGCACTGGGCAATGCTGCTTGGTGGGGAGCAAGGCTGTGGCAGACCCTCTCTGTCTCTGCCTGGTTCTCAGTTGATCTCTGCAGCAGGTTTGCTGGGCGGGGAGGGTGCATATGCTGTTTCCAGACACCAGGATGTTTGGAAACAAAGCCACTTCAATGTAAACATACAGCACCATTTAGAAAGCTGGAAAGGGGATACCAAGAGCCTGGCTTGTTGGCTGTTTGTTATTGTTGCTGGGATACATTTGGACCCTGTGTAGGGGCACAGCTTAATGTGCTGTTTAGCACACTTAATTTTTAATTATTAGTCCACTTTTTGTTTTCTTTTGTTTTCAATCCTGCTGCTTCAGCGGCTCAGCTGGGGAAGCAGTGAGGTGTCAGCCAGCCAGCAGGCAGCCCGTGGAACAAGCCAAGGGAGAGTCACCCCAGCCTCAGAGAGCATCACCAAGCAAATGGCTTCATGCTCACGTGCCCCAGCTGCAGGCACTGCCTGCCCTCCTTTCCAGAGCACCGCATCGCAGAGAGTTTGACCGCAGCCACGAGCAGAGGGGAGGCAGATTCCTGCTCCTGGCAGTGCCACATCCTTCCGTGGCTCACAGGGCTGTGTCAAACCTTCACCTGGGAGCAAGCTTCAGGGGGCTTTGGGCTGTTGCTGCCTAGATGGCTCCTCAGAGGGGCTGTGCAAGATCGTTCCACCTAGAGAAAGAGTTCCAGGGTCACTGAAGGGAGAGGCTGAGGTAAGGGATGTAACCCAGCGATGCTCTGGGTGGACCTTGTGGCTTGATAGTGGGAGCAAGTACATCAACAAAAAGGTCCAGGACCAGCCCATTTCAGCTAATGTTTGGGATGCTACTGTAAGCCTCTCCGTGAGCCCCAAACACATACCCTTCCTTGGAACTGAGGAATATTTGGCAATCCTGGCATTTGTAATGTTTCTGGGTGTGCTGTTTTCATAGAGCAAAGCCAAAAGACAAAATAGTCCTTAATATCTTTTGAAATACATGATAGCTATGTAAAAATACAAATCTTTCAAGGCCGTATCTCTCCTCACCCTGCCAAATGAAATACAAAATAAAACTCCATTGTCTCACTCTTAATGTTTCCTGTGCCTTACTGCTTGAACCATGGATCCTCTTGGCTGAAGTCCATCCCAGTAACTATTTAATTCGGGAACCACATTTCACCTTTCTAAAAATAAGGAAAACTGAGAAGAAAAACAACTAAGCTGTACTGAATAAAGATCTAAAATTACTTATCCAGGATCTCAAATTAAAGAAAATATGTTGCCCAGAGAACATATAAAATCAAATATTATAAGCCTGCCTCTATGCAGCAAACTCCTTCCTGGCATTTTAGTCCTGGACCTTTTCCAAAGAGAGAGCAACAAATCATCACTCATACTTTTTTTTTTTTTTTCTTCCCCTCAGACACTTGCTAAGAACCAGGCACACAAGCAAAAATAAAAGAATGTAGGAAACATCTACCCACTTTTGTTTGCTTTCCAGTGTTTTTAAAGCATTTGACTCAAACTGTTACCCAGGAATGAATGTCAAACTACCGCAAAACCAAAACCCGACAGATTTCCCCAAATGGAACAGAAAAAAATCTGTCTAAGGAGGTGTGAGTTAATGGGACAAGATGTTCAATAGGTGCCTTCACCCAAAAAAAGAAGAGAAGCAACACAAAATGGCAGCCCTGCCCTGTACATATATATACATACATATATATATATATATATATATATATACACACTTGGGACCAAGCCCCAAACGATGCTGGGAATTGAGTCTCCCCTTACAAAAGCCAAAATGTTCATGCTGGTAGGACCTCACCACAGCATGCAGGGGCCAGAGAGGTGCAAAAACCTGGGGTCACCATGTGCAGCTCTCCTCAGTGGTGCCTGGTGCTACTGGCTGCAAGCTCTCAGCTCTCAGCAGACATATCCAGCCTAGGAAGCCTGCAAGGCTGTCAAGAGTGATGCAAAATTGCAAGGATAACAGCACTCCTAAAAACGAGGTCTCTGAATGGCTCTGGAAACCTGCTGCAGCAGGCAGATGGTGCACAGTGCAAAGAGATGTGGGGGGAAAATCTTACTAGCCAGGGACTAGAAAAAAGCCAACCCAGGCACAGGGAAATTTGGTTGAAGCAACACGGGCTGTACCGAGAACAAAGGTGCGCATGGACCGACTGCAAAAGCACCACAGCAGAATTTTCAGTTTGCTAGGTAATAAAACTGAGCTTCCCCAGTGACAGCCAGTGCAGACCCTCACCAGCAGCAGCAGCAGCAGCATCTCTGCATTGCACAGGAGGCTGCTCGCTGCTGGCAGTGTTTGCGGTCCCTCCCGGGGCTGGAGGTGGGGGAGCTGAGAAGCAGCAGCTTCAGCAGCAGCTGGGCTGGGAATTATTCCTTTCTTCACCCCCTGGCAAAAACATACCCTGAGTGTGGCTCCCCGGAGTGGCTAGCTCCTCTCTCTCACTAAAAATCTGGGTCTCAGCTGTAGATCAGGAGTGCCCCTTGAAGAATA
Source organism: Calypte anna (assembly GCF_003957555.1). NCBI lineage: Eukaryota > Metazoa > Chordata > Aves > Apodiformes > Trochilidae > Calypte > Calypte anna. The sequence goes on along the minus strand of NC_044244.1, from coordinate 51,696,072 downwards.
CCAGCGGTCTTTCCTCCCTTGGCACCCGCCTTCCCTCCTACTTGTGCTCAACATCAAAGCTGCGGGGCCTTTGGGGGAAGAAGCCACCTGCACCACCCTTGGCCCTCTGCCTCCTCCTGGCTCATCACAACCCGGGAGCAGAAGCCCAATTGCCATTATTCCTTGTGAAAAGTAAAGAAACAGGGCTGCAATGAAAGGGAGAGCTGTTGACTCTCAGTTAAGACTGCCAAAAGGCCTCTTGCAAGGTCCATTTACTAGAAGATATTAAGGATATTAAAGCCAAGCTCAGATGGCATCAGTGGCTTGCTACCCATCTTCCCTCTCCCTTTCTGGGTTATTTCCTGGCTCCCTTAAGAGGACAGCCTTCTGTTTCCAAGCACAGGGTTATTGTGGGGTTTTTTTTCCTGACCCTGCAGAGCCCCTCCAAGATGCCATTTGCAGCTCTGCATCTTCCTGCTGCCCAGAGAGGGTTTGCTGGCTGAGGGTGGCAGACAGCACAGGGATGCCTCCCAGGCTGGGAATGGTCCTGTCCTTGCAGAATGGATGATGAGGAAGCCCTAGGGATGGCATCTGTCTGCCAGGAGCAGAGGCTGCAAACCAGGCTCAGGGGCAGTAGTTTTTTAGTGGCCCTCAGAGCCCATCACAGTGGTCACTTGAGTGGGAGGACCAGCTACAAGTATGAGGAGCTTGGCAGAGCGGCAGCAGCTCCAGAGACTCATAGAGAAGGGGGGAATGGGGGAATGGAGGGACTTTTCTGCCTTATCTCAGGTGACAGCATGGTTTACTGTGCCCTGTCACCCACATGGCCTTTGACATTTTGCAAGCTCACTTAAATGTTTGGGGAAACAAAGGTTATTATTGTTCTCCAGCCACAAAGCTAAGGTGTGCTCCCTCAGCTCCACCTGCACCTTGCCCCATCAGGACAAATAAATTCTTGCAGGGACACAGGCTGGAAGCACAGGGGAGGGGCACCCCAAACCCTGTGAGTCCATGGGGAAAGAAACCACCAGGCAGCAGGGCCTTGCAGGTGACAGGGCATGAGGGGCAGTGTCCCATCAGGACAGCACAAGACTCCGGGGCTGCTGGGTGGCTCCCAGTCAGGGCAGCTGCATGCTGTGGGTCAGCAGAGGAGCCAGCCAGGCTGGGAAACACTGGGAAGAGGTGGGGATGTTGCTTCATTGTCCCAAGATGGGGCTCAAGTGTAGTGAAATGAGGCAACCAGGTGCCACTAATTGCCAGGGAGTGGGCATGAGCTTGTGCTAAGCCCACCTGTGCCCACATTCTCCACCAGATGTAGCAAGACGAACCTCTTTTAGGGCACGGTGCTTCAAGGTCCAACCAGATGTTCCAGCAGAGACTCACGAACAATGCTCTGAGCCTATAGCCCTCAGGGCTGACTAGCCTGGATCAGTGCTGTTGCTCCGAGCATGACTGACCTCTCTGCTGGCTTGCTCAGGACTGAGCTGAGCCTGTGAGTTTGAGCCTCACCTTTTATTGGCCCCCTAATCCTGCTCATGTGCAGTGGGGGCCCACCCTAACCAGGCACAGGTGGGCTTGACACAAGCTTATGCCCACTACCTGGCAATTAGTGGCACCTGGTTGCCTCATTTCACTACACTCAAGTTTACAGCCCCTGCCACATCACCAGAGGTCTGGGAGTAAAACAGCAGTCAGAACAGCATCGGCCATGGGTCACTCTGCTGTTGTGCTTCCTCTCTTCTTTGCAAGACTGAAGGGGGAGGTGGAACACCCATGCCAGGGTGGCACAGGGAGCCCATAGCAAGCAGCAGGCGCAGGGAGACAGCCAGTGGCCTTCCCAAGGGGAAAAAACCAAACAACCAAACAAAAAAACCCAGAAACAAACACTGAAACAGGCACAACCTGAGGAGGTTGAGACCTCTGTCCAGAGGTCTCAGCACAGCCTGACCCAGCAGATGCCATTTGTAGGGTATCAGGGGTTTGCTGCATGTAGCTGTGCAAGTTTTGATCCAGATTCAGGAGTTTCATGGACTGGATCATGATCTGTACCTGCCCAGAAGTGACAGAGCCCTGTTGTGTGGAGTGAAGTATTTCTATAGATCAACAACCCGAGAAGGAGGCAGGAAGCCTGGAGGAAGGTTCAAAGATCGATTTTCATTCTGGCAAAAGGTTAAGGGTAGGGAATTGAATGTTGCTTTTGAGTATATGAGGGTAGCTCAGTATATGAACTGATGATCTGAAAAGAGGGATAAGCAATATACTAAACATTTTTAAGAGCTGACTCACGGCTACTGGCTTTTGAGAAGATCGGAAAAGACTGTAAGTAAAATGCAAATGTGGCAAATGAGCAAAACCATGCATTTGTCAGGGCTCAACTGGGCACATGCAAAGTCAGAAAAAAGAAAACAAATTGCACATAATTCCTATGTAGGAATTTGTAATTCCTACAAAGCTGTGGACAGTCTCTATCAACTCAGGAAAGGATCTGGATGTCATACAAAACCGGGCTTTGTGAGTAGTTGCAGGTTAGGAAAAAAAAAAAAAAGCACACAGAAAACATTAGCATGCAGGAGGAAGAAGTGGAGAATAAAATGGAAAATATGATAATGCTATTATGTAAATCAGTTCCACGGCCTCTCTGGGAATACTGTCTGCAGTTCCAGTAAGCCTTTCTCAGAAAGGGCTGATTAGGGGCATGGCAAACTTGCTCATGAAGAGAGATCAAAACGATTGGGGTTGTTTGTCTCAGAAAGGAAATGAACAAGAGGCAATTGGCATGAACCAAGCCAGTCTGGAGCTTCTGGTTTTCTTCCTGCTCAATTCTATCCCTGCCATATCAGGTGTCACTGAGAAGAGAGTGAAATGATGTGGCCCTCCTCTGTCACATATGGTTTGCTCTTTCTCTCACCCCATGGGAGACATGGCACATGAAGTTATGCTTTATGTTTTAGCAGCATACGGGGAGGAGGAGAATAATAATACTCCCCAGAGTAGGCACACAGTAGAAAAGGCAAAAAGGGAAAAGGGGAAATTGTACCTGTACAAAAGAGTGGAAGGTTCTGGCTTCAGGAAGATCCCAGAGACACTTCCAGCTACTGCCCTTCTCCCAGAGCCCTTGCAACTTTCAGACCAGAACCTGGGATTCCTTGTAGATTTAAAAAAAAAAGAAAAAAAAAAATCACTTGAATTTTTTAAGTTATTCTGTAAAAACCATCAGGATAGCCAGAGGTACCTTTAGCCATACAACACTGCCATTTAGACCTGCCAAAACCATTAAAAACCCCCACGAAAAACAAATGCCTTTTTGGACCACGTGGAGCATCCTTGCAGGCACATGGAGCAGCCAAAGCCAACAGCACAGCCCGTGTCCCGGCGGCAGGCGAAGCCCAGGCTGCTGAGGAGATCTTCCCCGGTGGAAGAGGCCCCTAGACCCGAGGTGGGCGATGCCTGTGTGCCCGAGGTCAGCTGCAGGACTCAGGGGGGTCCCCACCGCGGTGTCAGCTCAAGCCAAGGTGTGAATCGGCTGCTCCACCTGGGGCTGCCCAGGACCCTCCAAGCCGCGCTGTGGGGCTCCATCCCTCAGCCCTTCCTCACCGCTTCCCAGTCCGCCTCCAGCGCCCACCCTGCCGCAGCCTCTCCCTCCCCCGCCAAGGAACCCGGCTCAGCAGCCCTGGAGGGGCACAGCCCCCTCACACCGGATCGGTTCTGGTCCCGGCCCGACCCGGCAGCGCTGTCCCCACCGGCAGGGGGCAGCCTCGTGCCGGAGGCGGACGGTGTGCAATGTCCCTTCCCGCTCGCCGTAGGGTAACGGGCGTCCCGCCCCGCCTCGCCGGCAGGGGGCGAAAGCGCCGCGTGAGTGGCCGCCACTCGTGCCTCCCGGCGGCCGGAAGTCCTCCGCCGAATGGACGGTTTGGCCCCCCAGGGAGCCCGCTCTATGATTGGACGGTCCCGGGTCACGACTCCGGAAGCGGATCGGCCATGTTACCGGGTGACCCCGGGAGCGGTGCCGGGAGAGAGGCGACGGCGGGGTCCGCCGAAGGGACGCGGCTGCCGTGAGGGACTCGAAGCGCCTCCCCTTCCTCGGTCTTTCCCGGTGAGTGCGATGCGGCGGGTCCGCGCGGGACCTCCACGGGCTCGATCCCAGCCCGGGGCCTCGGCGGGGAGCGGGTGCTGCGAGCGGCCCAGGGACGGCTCTCCGCGGGAAGGGCCTGCCCGCGGGCTCCACCGCTTGCTCCGCAGCAAGGTGTGCGGCCTGGCGACCTTAGCCAGCCCGTTATCTCCGGGACGCCCTTAGCGCGGCCGGGTCTGGCCGTCCCTTCCCGGGCCGCGGAGGAGGGGGGGTCTTCGGGACCAGGCTTGGAAGGGGGAGGCGGCGGCGGCCCGTGGGGAGGGAAAAGCTGATTCAGGTCGCTCCCTTCGTCACCTTTCTCTAGGTCAGCCGTCCCCCATGGCAGCGTGGTCGCGGGAGGCTGTCCTGACCCTCTACCGGGCTCTGCTGCGCCAGGGCCGTGGGCTGCGCTACACCGACCGCGACTTCTACCTCGCTTTTATCCGCCGCGAGTTCCGCAAGAACCGGGGGCTGCAGCAGCTGGAGGACAAGGAAAGACAATTGGAGAAGGGGCAAGCTTTCCTGCAGAGCAAGCTCGGGGGGCTGATTTAGGTTCCCTGGGGTTCATTTTGGCCCCACTTACTTCCCTCTTCATTCCAAAATCACTTTTCCATACGAAAGAGATGGTTGACACTCCGTGCCCGCCACTGGCTTGAAGAAATCCAGAAGGTGCCTCCACAGACACACCAGGAGGGCTCTCCTGTTCTCTTTACAGATGCATTAGGTCACAGGTAGGTAATTTACAATGATATAGCCACGTTTTCCATGCTATTATTACAGCTAGCTGTGCAAAAGCACGGGGTTTTTTTCTGTCTAGGGATGAAAAGCAGCTTGATTCCTGGTTTATCAAGGCAGGAATGTTCCTGCTGAGATTCTGGCTTAGCCTTAGAAAAATTTAAGGGTATTTTTAAACTACTCAAGTCAGGCAGGCTTTGAAGCTTTGAAAAAGTACTTAAAAAAACATTTTGAGTTAGGTTGGAAGAGTTTCCTGGTGTTTTCATGTTGGTTCAGTAAGGATCCACCTATGGGTATGGTGGTGGCAAAGTGTGTTTTACACGTATAGTTGGCCAGAGAGACTCTTTAAATTTTTATATCAAGGACAAGCTAAAGGAGAATTGAAGGAAACAAAAGTAAATGTATAAGAAAATACTAATGTTCGTGTTAGACAGGGCTTGTGTGAGAGTCAAACCTACCAGCCTTGAGGGCAGGAGTAGATGTGCAGTGTAAGCAGTGTACTCTTTGTGGTGAGGTGGGGACAACTGCTGTTGATTCTGGGGTGTCTTTGAAGTGTCTGGAACCATCCATTGTCCAGAAATGAGCCTGGAAGTGGATGCTATGAGACTGCCTGTCAGCTCTTGGGTAGATTCTGATTTGTTACCAGCAAGCAGCTGACTATCACTGCATCACCTTGTCAGTGGGCAAAATTACATGCATTAGTTTGAGAATAAGAAAATAAATTGGCATTAAAAAAGCCGTACTTTGGTTGAGAAGCACAAACTAAAAAAGATGGTCATAGGGCTTTACATAATATTTAGGGGTTTTTTGTTGTGAAATATTGCTGAAGTAAATCTTACTTTCCTAAGAAGGCATTAGGTGACTGCACAATTAAACCTGATTAAATTACGTGGGGCTATGTCAAATCTGGGCTGGTTTTCTTCAGGCCATAAGCAGAGCCAGAAGCACAGAAACGCTGTGACTGCAGAGCTTGGTCAGTACCCTTCTCCTGGCACGTCTGGGGATAAGCAGCCCCTCGGAGGGGAGATGAGTGAGGAGGCTGCAGGGTTAGGTTTAGGGTGGTCCATTCCTGTGGCTCCATCCTAAGACCCCAACAGCCATAAGTGCGTGAGGTGCCACGAGGAAAAGGGGGTGGCAGATCCCTCGTGTTGCTTGTTCTGTCCCCTTCCTTCAGTGCTGCCTCTGCTTGCAGGGGAGATGGCGGGCGCTGGGCAGCGCAAAGGGAGGAAAGATGACAACGGCATCGGCACAGCCATCGACTTCGTGCTGTCCAACGCCCGGCTGGTGCTGGGCGTGGGGGGAGCTGCCATGCTGGGCATCGCCACGCTGGCTGTCAAACGGGTGAGTGAGCATGGGGGGCAGCAGCGTGGGGCCCCGAGGTGTGTGTGTGTGGGGGGGGGCATTGGGAAGAAGAAGGCATGGGAAGCTAAAAGACCTGGGGTGCTGGCACAAGGTGGATAAAATGTGAACGTGGGGCCTTAAGTGACTCAGAGTGTGCCTGGTGATGTTGCTTTAGATGTACGACCGGGCAATCAGTGCTCCCAGCAGCCCCACTCGCTTGAGCCAGGCAGGAAAGAGAAGCTGGGAAGAACCAAACTGGCTGGGCTCCTCCTCACGCTTACTGACCCAGGACATGAAGACGAACCTCAGCCGCTCCCTGCAGACCCTTCCCACCGATTCTTCAGCTGCAGACACAGGTAAGGAACAGGACATTTTCCTGTACTGCAGAATCATCCACTCTCAAACTGTATTTGTCCTGTCTAGCCCAGTTCTACTGATAAGCAGTTCTACTGATAAGGTCAAGAATTAGACTGGTTGCTAGTGAATAGACATCTATTTGTATTCTTTGTTCTTGTCATGACTTCATGGTATTAAGCTTTATTCTCCCTCAGTCTTCTCTTTTTCAAGCTGAATATTTACCTGTGAAATCTTCAGATGAAAAGCCAATCCATTCCTTTGAAGTTCTTTGTTGCCTTTCTTTGGACCATTCCAGGTTTTTTGTGCCTTTTTAAGAGAGAAATATTAAATTTTTTTATTGTACTAGTAATTTATAACAGTATTTTCTATTTTATTTCTACAGTTTTCCTAAAACCTTCTGTAATACTGTTTAGTCCTGCTGATTGCTGAATCAAGTCTTTGCCAGTTCAGGCGATAAAAAGTTGCCTTCAGACTTCCTTTTGAGAGTGGCTGATAAGTAATTTAGGGTTCTACAGTGTTTGTTACATGTGTTTGGTTGGTTTTTCTCACTGGTTTTACTTTCTACTTCTGGTCATTTTGGGAAATTTACACTTGAAGATCTGAAATAAAAATCAGGGACCTTCTTAGATTGAGTGACTTTGAATCTGAAAAATAGCAATCAAGCTTTAAGTCTGTTTCCAGATTCTCTGCAAAAAAGTCATCTTCAGGATGGCAATTCAGGATTTTCTGCTGAGGAAATATTAAATGACCAGACAGCTATGTTAAATCAGGTCTTAGATCATTTGATTGGACTCCACAAAGATAAAGATTGTGGAATAAAACCATCGATGATGGCATCTTGCATTCTTGACTTAAAACTAAATTCAAACCTAAGGTGTAAAACCTGTGATGTAAAAATCAGTTTTTTCATGAACAGGCAGTGAAGTCTGGTTCCATATGGTTTGTGGGATTTTGGCTTTTCACATATACCCTCAAATCTGTCCAAAAGACCCCAGTGGGACAAGAGGCAGCAGCTGCTGAGGTTGGGCAAGGTGGGTCTGCTGGCAGCTGGTCAGCTGCTCTGCATGTGCTGCAGGGCCAAATGCCTGGTGCCAAACAAATGCGCAACAGCTGATTGCCTTAATGAGGCCACTGACTTCCAAGGTTTCTCCAGCACACTTTAAGTGCCAGAGCCTTTCCAAAGATCTCTTTGTTCTGTAACTCTTCATTAATTCTAATTGGTAACCTCTGAAACTCTTGGTCCATTTTAAGGGGAGTTCAAAAGATAGATAAAAAGCTTATTTCTTTAGGTAGCCAGTCAGGAAAAAGGGGCATAGAGACTCCCTATGGTTCTGACATTGTTGGTGATGCAGGTGGCAGCGTAAAGTGTTGTATTGCTTATTGTGCCTAAGACTGTGCTCTCTGCTCTTTGGCCAGTGAAAGTTTGAGGAAAGTTTTCACTGGGGCTATGATTACCTGAGCTCTGCTGGCCCTAAGACCTGTCAGCTCACCAGCCTAATAAGTGTTGATCAGATTCCTGACAACTGTTTCATTTCCAGGTGGCACAGTCTTCTCCGATCTCATACACTGGCCAGGGCTGAGTTTTGCTGATAATTTTTAAAAATCTGTAGCAATGTTAAAAACTTGATGAGATTGTGACGATTGTTCAAGAGTGTTTGATCCAGTGGTCTGGCATGATGTAGAACACTTCTGAACCAGTAATGGTGCTGAATTTTTCATGAAATTGAACGGAGGTCCATGCCCACATAGACATTAAAATACATCGCTTATATGCAGTGTTAGTCTTGTTCCGGCTAAATCCCAAGTCTAGTCACTTATCTTCATCTGGTTTGATGCTCGTAGTGGTATCTTTTGAAGTTCCTCAGCACCTCCCTTTTGACTGTCACCTGTCTGCAGCATGTGAAATGTCTACTGAAAGCTTTTTGGGACCGTGGGGGCCCCACTGCCACCAATCGGTTCTCAGTGAAACCCCGCAGACGACCGGCAGTTCTTCTTCTCTCTTGCAGACTTTTTCCGACCCACCAAGCCCAAGCCATCTGCCAAGAGGACTCAAGTAGAGCTGAAAAAATCCCGCCTTCGTCTGTCTCTGCAAGAAAAGCTCTTCGCTTATTACCGGAGGAAGGTGGCCATCCCGGCAGACGAGCAGGCTCGGGCCAAGCAGGCAGCCGTGGATATCTGCGCGGAGCTGCGCAGCTTCCTCCGTGCCAAGCTGCCGGACATGCCCCTGCGTGACATGTACCTCAGTGGCAGCCTTTATGATGATCTGCAGGTAATTCCTGGGGCCGCGTGATGGGTCATTACTCAGAAGGCTGACTAGGCAGGGGCATCTCGGGCTTCCCTTTTGACAGTGCTGGCTCAGCACAACATTCCTCTGTAATAAGGCTCTTGGTGTGTCGCCTCTCCCACCGTCGAGCTGGGCTGCTGGTTACTGCAATATGGTGAGGCTGCTCTGGCTTTGTCTGCAGAGAGTTTTGCTGTTTTATTTCTCCAGATTATCTCAGCCCTTCTTACCTCCTCCTGCTTCTCCTTAGTGGTGGAGTTTTTGTAGACCTTTGTTTTCTCTTTGTCCTTTCTGTCTCCTCCCAAATACAGTATTCCCTTAGAACTCCTGTGTATTCATGTAGGTCTTCCCTGCTCTTTTTTTTTTTTTTTTTTTTTTTTAATGCATGACAGACCTGGATTGGACAGCAATTCCTACTGCATGTTTCCCTGATGGCAAGATGCCCATGGCTATAGTGAGTGATTCACAGGCACACTTTTCATTTGAGTCAGAGTTCTGGAATGGAGTGTTGAGTGTCCAGTGAAACTTATATCTGGGGTCTTAATCACATTGGTGAAAAGGGATCTTTTATAATCACCTTTTTCCAGCAATGTGGCAGGCCAGGTGAGGGCAGTACCTAGTTTTAGCATGGGATAATTAAACCACAGCAACTTAAGCTTGTCTAGAAATGTAATATTCTGCCTCCTGTTTTAAATTATCATGTGTTGTTGCTGTGCCCTGGGCCAGTTGCAGCTCAGATCCAAAGAGAGGACCTGGAATAAGGAATAAAGCTGCACTTCCAGCCCAGAAGGCTAACGATATCCTGGGCTGCATCAAAAGAAGTGTAGGCAGCAGGTCCATGGATAGCATTCTCCCTCCTACTCTGCTCTCATGAGACTCCACCTGGAGTACTGTGTCCAGTTCTGAGTCCCCCAACATAAGAAGAGCATGGAGCTCTTGGAGCAAGTCCAGAGAAGGGCCACAAAATTATCAGAGGGCTGGAGTATCGCTACTATTAAGACAGGCTGAAATTGGGGTTGTTCAGTTTGGAGAAGAGAAGGCTTCAGGGAGACCTCATTGTGGCTTTCCTGTACCTTAGAGGGGTTTATAAGAAAAATGGGGACAAACTTTTGCAAGGCCTGTGGTGATAAGACAAGGGACAATAGTTTAGGCTGAAGTAGGGTAGATTGAGACTAGGTATTAGGAAAAAAGATTTTACAGTGAGGATGGTGAAACAGTGGAACAAGAACAGGGAGCTGGTGGATGCCTCATCTGTGGAAACATTCAAGGTCATGTTGGATGGGTCTGTGAGCAACCTAATGTAGTTGAAGATGTCCCTGCTTACTGCAGTGGGGTTGCACTAGGTGGCCTTTAAAGGTCCCTTCCAACCCATGCTGTTCTGTGATTCTGTGCCTTAGAGCAACAGGAGGCAATGATTGGCTATATGCAGTCCATGTAGGTACATGAAGTATTTAAAGTTCTCTAAATAGTATATGCCATATAAACACTAGCTTGGGTTATACCTTGGAGTCATCCCACTGACAATAGGAAATAGTCCTTCAGAATGTCTTTTGACAAAGGGAGGCTGTGAAACCCACGCAGAGAGGAAAGCGAGATAGCTGAATCCTTTTTCCAAGTTCCTTTGAACAGTGGGCTATCTAAAGGTGGTGAATAAACCCCAGTGTGGAGAGGGAAAGCTTGTTCTTACCAACTTTTCTTTCTGGTGGAAGGTAGTGACAGCTGACCACATCCAGCTCATCGTGCCTCTGATGCTGGAGCAGAACCTGTGGTCGTGCATCCCCGGAGAGGACACCATCATGAACATTCCTGGCTTCTATTTGGTGCGTCGGGAAAACCCCGAGTACTTTCCCCGTGGGAGCAGCTACTGGGACCGCTGTGTGGTGGGAGGTTACCTTTCCCCCAAAGCCGTAGCAGACACCTTCGAGAAAGTTGTAGCTGGCTCCATCAACTGGCCAGCAATCGGTTCTCTCTTGGATTACGTGATCCGTCCAGCAGCTCCCCCAGCAGATTTGACGCTGGAAGTCCAGTATGACCCAGAACGGCATCTTTTTATTGACTTCCTGCCATCCCTGACTCTGGGTGACATCATCCTGGTGGCCAAACCCCACCGGCTGGTCCGCAATGACAACCTGTGGCGACTCAGCCTGCGGCCAGCGGAAACGGCTCGCCTCCGAGCCCTGGACCAGTGTGATTCTGGGTGCCGTTGCCTGTGCCTGAAGATCTTCAAAGCGATTTGCAAGCTGAACCCAGCCCTGGGCCACCTCACTGCCAGCCAGCTCACCAACGTCATCCTGCACCTATCCCAAGAAGAGTCCGACTGGTCCCAGGACATGCTGGCTGATCGCTTCTTGCAGGCACTGAAGGGGCTGATCCGCTACTTGGAGGCGGGTGTCCTCCCCAGTGCTCTGAACCCCAAGGTGAACTTATTTTCAGAGCTCACCCCTGAAGAAGTGGATGAGTTGGGATATACCCTCTACAGCTCTCTCTCGGAGCCAGAGGTCTTGCTGCAGACGTAATGGGGCCTTACCTAGGGAAGTGTTGATAGGGTTCAGCCAAGGTGGACTTTGATTACTGCTAAATGTGTCTCCTTCACTTCTCTGTCTCCTTTCGGTTGATTATTTTTTCCTTCTGTGGAGCTGGTGCTCCCACTGGATTTCTTGGTGCTACTGGTCCATTTCCACCATCTCTCCCCCAATAAGAACCCATCAGCTCGGGAAGAGAGGCTAAAACTGCAGCTTTAAGATCTTTGCTTAAATTCTGCTGAGGTTTAAGTGTTTACCAAAAAAACAAAACAAAACAAAACTATGCACTTCATTCACCTGTAGTACACTTACTGCAGCAAGTCCATTTTGGTCTGAAGAAGGTGGAACTGGGCTGGTAAATCCAGTGACAATTTTAGCAGACTTGCCTTGAGGTCCTTTCTTATCCTCCAGTCTGATTACCCCATATTTCTTTTTCTCTGCTTTACCACACTGCCTTACTTTGTTTTGTTTTTGGGGTTTTTTTGTCCCTTTGACCCAGTGGTTCAGGGCAGACTGACTGAAGTATTTTGGATAAGGTTTGTTTTTTTAATTTCTGAGTGGGCAGTGATTACACTGGCAGTACTTAGGGCTGTAGGCCTTGGAAAAGGAGAATGCCCATGGCTTCTGCTTCTATGGAGCCTTCTCATCCTTTGCAAGCTAGGTCCAGGAATAAGGACTGAGGATTGTCCAGTCTGCTGCAACACAGCCTCCAGTATGGACAATTCTCACTGAAGCTGTTGCAGGGTAGAAAGAAATCTTTGTGGTCTGGCTGTGTGATGAGGCCAAAGGAGCAGGGCTTGCCATTCCTGCCTAGCCAGATCACTGTGTGTTGCTGGTGGGAATGGCCTTGGGAATGGAGAGCAGGGCAGCTTCTTAGATCTCTGTCTCTGGTCTAGAGGAAGAGAGGCTGATTATGAGGGAATGGTAAGAGAAACACATGGGAACAGGGATTTTTTTATTTTATTTTTTTTCTTCTTTTTTTTTTTTTTTTTTTTTTTTTTTTTTTTTTTTTCTGTTTTTTTTTTTTTTTTTCTTTCATCTTCCAGTGCTTATGGCTGTTCTGGTTTGTAGGAGGTAGAAGGAAGACTACATGCCTCAAAGGGCTTTGTAATAAGCACACGTAAGGCAGATTCTCACCAGCTGTAAGTCTGTGAAGGTGAGAGGACTGAACTGATGTCATCAGCAAGGTTCTGACCCATACACTGATGCCAGGGTACAGATGCAGAGCTGGCATTTAGGAATATGCTAGCTTTGCTATCTGCTCTCAGTATGTGTTTTAATCCCCTCCCCAGCCACCTCAAACTGAGGCTGCCCACCCTCTTCCTCATTCCCATGCGCTGACTTCCCAGCGCTCCCAGTTTACAATTACTCTTAGAAAGCTGGTGAGGGCACACCTTCTTCCCCTTCTGTCTGTTTGGACCCATTGGAATGCAGTTCTACCCTCTCCTGTTTAGGGCTGCTGTCAGGCTGTTCTCCTCAGCTGCCCTCCCTTCTGCTGCTGGGCTGCAAGGGGCTTTCAAGGGGCAGCTGCTGCACTGTTGATATCTCCTACACTAGCCACCTGGACTTCGTATACTTTGTATTCAGTCTTCTGGTCTTCTGTCTTCAAAAAGAAGGAGGGAGGGTCTCCTTTCAAGTCTGGGGCTGTCTGTCTCTCAAAAGACCAGCATGGCTATCGTTACAGGAACATACTTGACTTTCCCCAGCTTTAGCTTTTCCCCTTTTTTCCCCTTGCTCCAGCCTCCCTAGCCAATGGAGATAGGTACTGCCGCAACAAGAGTTTGGAGGGAGCAGGAATCCTTCCTCTCAAGACTTTCCCCCACCTTTGACAGAGAAGTTTCAAGGTGAGTTTCAGGAGTAGAACCACAGAGGGAGTCTTTAGTCTTTCAATTATTTTTAAAGGCAGTGCTGGCAAGATGAGGGAGCATCTTTCTTGGACGATCCGTCCATTTTAGCCAATGTGTTAGATAGTATTCCGTATACAGTGATAATGCAATGTCACATTTTAAATTATTTAATCCTTAGGGTACTGGTATTTTCTAGATTGCCAGGTGTGTACTTTGAAGTTTGTGTGTGTATATAAAGTCTGTAGTCTATAAAAGGTTAACAGAAATTCCATTTGTATGATTTTGTGTTTTGTAAGTTTTGCAGCAGTCAGTATTGGTCAGCTGTTGATTGCTTTTCACTCTGGTTCCCAGATTTCTTCCCTTCTTCCTTTCCCTGCCCTCCTCTGCCTTTCTGATGTTAGCCTTCCTACTATAAAAGCAGACAGATGAGACTTGGAGCCTACAGGCTACTGGGGGAAATTCCCTTTCTTCTAATTACTTGAAGGTCAACAAAAATATTAAAATACCGAGGTTGCCAGGAGTTCCCCATATCTTGTTCATATCTTCAATGTGATCTCACCCCTTGCTTGGTGCTGACTCCAGTATTGTTATCTTCATGCAGAATTGAGCAGCAATGTGGTTTTGAATGATCAAAACTGCAGATACAAAAAAAGTGATACGTAAGCAGGAAGGAGCCACCGTCTGAGCTGGCTTGAGAACAGTTGCCACATACATATCTGTGCACAGAGTTTTTTACATGAATGCTTTTACTTCTTCCTGGCAACCTAATGAATTAATATTTTATGGCCATTTCTTGCTGCTATTTAGCTCGATTTGTGCATCAAATGGAGACTGAAGCTGCCTTTTTGCCTTTTGTGTAGGCTTTGCTCCACTTCACTTGAATCACTTCCATCATTTCTTCCCTTCACTTTTTTCTCTCCTCTGAGCTAGCCACAAGCCCGGTCTTGGGAGGCAGATGCTCACTTCTTACAGGCAGACACCACAGTGGGCAGTAGCTACCCTGGCAGTGGCAGTCTCAACAAAGGCCAAAGATGTAATGGGTCACAGGGACACTGCAACTGGGAGTATTTCAAGAGCAGCATCAGAGAAGACAGAGGCAGGGAAGAATGAGCAGGGTAAGCATGCAGGAAATTTACACTAATGCCATACCCAGCCAATGGGTCAAACAGAGTGTTGCAAGGTCTTTCAAACTGGCACCTTTAAGTATTACATGCAGTAAATGTATTGATGTACAGCCCAGAGGGCTGCCTTACCTATAGGTGGCTCTTTCCTAGTCGAAGCTGCAGCACAGAGCAGGAGGACCTAAAAGTGAATGTGAAAAGGGCAGCTCCTGGCTACCTTTCTGGCCGAGCAGCTCAAGAGACAAATTGATTGTAAGTGGCCCAAAGCATGTGCTTGGTTGGTTGCTGCCTGGGCTCCAAGAATGCCTCTGTGTGTTCTGCTGTAGCTTTGCCCTCGTGAGATTCCCGTGCGATTGTTGTCTGGTTCCCTGGAACCATGGGGTGGGGACCAACTTGCTTATCAATGGGATTTCACTACTGCAAAGCTCCACTATGAGTCCTTTGAGTGGGATGGATTTCTCTTCTAGTGTTTCAAGGAAATCACGGAAACAAGAGGCTGCTTTCTGCCTCCTGGTGAGCTGCCATCGGGGCCCTCACTCTTAGCATGTGGGTACTCAAAAATGAAGAGATGACGCCCCATCTCTCTCAGGCCTGGGGGCTGTGTGTGGATTTGAAAAGGGGAAAGTCTAAGTGCATGGTCTGTGACAAGAGTGTGTGAAATACTGAAATAAAATGACTTTCCACAGTAACCTGGCTGTCTCTGATGTGTTTATAAACGAAGGAGCATCTCTCTGCTTTTGTTTCAGTGCATCACCTTTATGCTGACATAATTCTGCGCCACACCAGTGCTTGGGGACCAACATGCCCCTCGATGATTCACTTGCTTTCCCTTTGGGCCTTCAGCACTCTACAACTTGTCTTGAGAGAGCAATCAGCCCGGTACTGCAGCGTGCCAGCTCCTGGCAGCGTTCACACCAGTCACAAGGTGATGCGTAATGATGGCACCGCGCCTCCCATCCTTTCTCTGATAGCCTGCGTGCCCGGACAGGCACCAGCTTTTCATGTGGCTCCCCAGACTTCACAGGTTTCCGTGCCTCTTTAATATTAAACTTCCCTGTGCAGACGCCCCCACCCTTGCTCAGTCACAGGTTGGTTTCTAAGTGCCAACTTTCTCCCCTGCCAAATGGATCCACTCTTATCCAAGCATCAACCTCGAGGCAGTGAGGAAGCCGATGCGCCAGGGCCTGTGCTTGGTGTATTGAAGCTCTTTGCACAGGGTTTTATGAGACTGCCTGGGAAGGTGGGGTGGAAGCGTTGGATGTCCAATAAAGCATGAAGTGATGCCACTTTATAGATGGATCCCAGACACCTTAATTCTGGGAAGACGTTATGGTGGCATCGTTGTTCTGTGAGTCTTGTTTTAATGACAGCTTGGCAATTAAGATTTCACTGTTTTGGAGGATGATTCAAAGGGAGTCTGCATCTCTAACATACCTTTTTCTGAGAGCTCTTGCCTGCACTGCTTAATTTTTTTTATCCTTTAATCTGTTCTGTGGTAGAAGGAGATCAAATGAGATCAAGCACATTTCACGTCATACAGAGTCTTATAGGAACAGCTAATAGGACCTGCTCCGTGGAATCTGTGCCAGGTATTACCCCCTCAAATTAATGTCCTGGAAAGCCTAGAGCTTGCAATACATGTTTAATGTATGCAGCAGTTTGCACCTTTGCATAAAAGCTGTCCTGGCATGAAGGAAAGATCAAAAGATAGGGGTTGGTTTAATGTAGAGAAGAAATAATTTGAGGAGAGCCATGATAATTATTTAAAGTGTGGAAAAGGTTGCTACAAAGAAGAGGAGTGTAAATGGTTCTCCAGGCTGCAAAGACTCAATCTCTTTTGTTCTTAGCCTAAGGAACAAACATCTTAGGAGGAAGGTGGATTTTGGAAAAAGCAAAATATTTTGCATGCTTTGTTATATAACTACAGTGGAAATGAACTGTAGCTGAGCTTACATTTTACTTACTTATTTTCACATCTCTTAATTAAAAATAAATAAATCATAGAATCATAGAATGGCAAGGGTTTGAAGGGACCTTAAAGGTCATCTAGTCCCAATCCCCCTGCATGGGCAGGAAAATCCTAGTCTGACTATTCTATGGAATACACTCATCTTACACTAGGGAATAGAGATGGTGACTGTGCCCCAGATTTGAGATTACCATGCTGAAAGGTCAGACTGTATGATGAATGCTTCTTTTTTTCCCCCAAATACTTAATCACCTCTGGGGTTTTTTTAACATTTATTTTAGTATTCTAAACTCCAGAAAAGCTGCAAACAGCTGCTGCTTTTTAAAATCAGTCTTTGGGGGAAAAAAAAAAAAAGAGGAGCTGCTTCCAAAGGAAGAGTTTCTCTGCCAGATAAGATAAAATGCATTGGCCTCCTACCTTCACTAGTTATGATTCAGTGGCTCCAGCATGGCTCACTGAATCTAGGACTGGATCTTGAAATCTTGACCTTTACTCACAAATGCAGCCAACAAGAAATGGGAGATTCTCCCTCCTACCAGTGAAACCCAGTAAATGCTTCCAGCCCTAGGAGGACTGCTGCAGTCCAGATACTTGGAGAACAGTTTAAGGCATCTGGATTTTATCTTCTTTATCCTTGTCAGGCTTAGTTTAATGATCTGAGGGACTCAGGAAATCTCTGCTTTTTTCCTATTTTTTAAGATTCTAGAAACTCTTAAATAGCTACAGAATCAGGGATAGGACAGTGTAAAAGTTACACTGGCATACTCTAAGAAAGGCAGCTTTATTCACAAGTCAGAAAGAAATATGGTGGTCAGCAGGCTAATAATACCTTTCTAGTATGTGGTCCTGTAGAATATACTTGTAAATGACAAGGCAAAAGAGAGTGGTTAGACCAAAGGGTGAGGCAGGTAAGATTTGAAATCATTCCATACATGGAAAGCATTCATACCATTTTATGAATAGCAGGAGACAGAGTTTGGCTCACAGATCTCAAACTTGTCATGGTCTTAAGCTTTCTTAAGTACTCACGCAGAAGTCAGTTTTGAACAAAATCCCTTTAAACACACTAAAAGTCAGATTGATTTTTACTTTGCTGCCCTAGTTCGATTTCCCTGGCTCCAGTGGCTAAGTGGCTCTTTGATCTGCCTATTAACACTCAGTGCTAAGCTACTCAGGGGGAATATATATATATGAATTCTAACCACATTCTTCATGAAAACCTTTCCTCATTCAAATAATGGGCCAAAGTTGCTTGCTTGACTTTTCTGCTTTGTTTTAGATTTTCTTTTTCAGGCCACAGTTCCCTCAGTTCAGCTCAAGCCAACCCCAAGCAGAATTTTGATACTCTCTCCCATTAGACATCCCACTACAAAGACCACTTTTGTGTAGGACTCTCTTGAGTCTTACAGCTCTGCATTGTAAAGGACAGGCAACAGACACAAGGGTATAAATTGCAAATGATAGAGTGTTTTAGCTCTTTACTTGTCCCACAATAAAAATTACTTCAAAACTTGTGATAAACTGACAGGCTCCATACCTTTGGAAAAGCAAAAAATGCCAAGCAGTCATTCCTAGCAGCAGTATAGCAGAGAGACATTTTTGCTTTCAATTTTTAGAATTTATTTAGCACAGAAGATAGTTACAGCCTTGGACATAACTACTGCCACAGGTAGATAATAACACAGGTAGATAACACAGGTAGATAATATAATCTGAATTACATTCAACTCCTGGTTGGTTTTAGCAGTGGTGTTTTTAGCAGGGTTTTTAGCCCTGCCAGTGGGCCTTAGATATGCTGAAGCAAAGGTAGTATGAGATGCAGTAATCCCACAGGCTACAGAGCTGCAGCTCCCAGGTTGCTTGTTAGAGAGCACGTTGGCAGGGGTCCCAGCTTCCTGGCGTTCAAGCAGAGGCTGCTTTGTGCTGAGGCAAGCACGTAACCAGGGCACAAACCTTCTCTTTTCCAAATCACTGCCTGTGGTCACAAGAGGGACAGTAGAATGCATCTAGTCCAGTGACTTTTCTTTAACAATGAGCTAGAGATTTGCATTAGTAATATGTCTCCTTTTTTTAAAAACAAAACAAAACAAAACCTAAAAATTTGCAATTTCTTTCTTATGTGAGGACAGAAAAATTAATAAAAAGAGTGATGTCTTCAGTCCATCACTTTGCACTGCAAAGAAGGATGCTCAGTGTCACCAGCAGCTTGGACTCCCAAGATCTGTGGTCTGGGACAGACTTCACCCTTTTGTGGTCAGCCAGAGCCTGCCTTGCCTAGGGGAGATGTTTCTGATGAGTGTTCAGCATCCCCATCCGTCTGACTGAGACTGTATGACACCGGTGGATGGCTCTAATGTTGCCTTCACACACAGTGCCTGTGTTGCCCCAGCCCCAGAGCAGATGTTTACTCTCATTGCAATCCCAGAAGAAGGTCTCAGCAAAATCTTACCCTCTGAATACCAAAAGAGCAGGCCAGCAGAACCTCCCAAGATGAGGTGTGTCACCTGTCTTCAGTCTCAAACCAGCTCCCTCCACACCCAAGATGGAAACCTCCTTCTGTTGTGAGAACTGCAAACTTCCCTTACCAAGCACCACAGTGGAACAAGTTAGTGGAGACAGTGGACTGAGAAGCCACAGCACATACTCAGTGTGCTATTTTGGCCACAAAGCCTCCTTTGGGGATTGTTACCCAGTCTGTCTGTGACCAATATCCCTGTAATGCGTCTGAAGAGGCTCTGCTGAGACCATCCACAAGCTCATCACAAGTGCAGGGAGCAGAGCAATCTCCAAGTCTTCTAAAATAATCCCCTTTCTGGAATCCTTTGCCAAATCTCCTAACACAGAGGCCTTAGGAGGAAAAATGACAGTCATTCAGGAAAGACTATAAACTGAATTATATCCTGACTGTGCAAACATCTGCCAGGAATTTCTTTCTCCTCCCTTATAAACAAGTATATATAAAACCAGATTGAAGCCTGCTGATAAACCCTAGCCACCAAGCAGCTACTGCCTATAAAGAATGGATAAATATTACTGAATAATGTCTGCAGTGTTCATCCCAGGGGAGCAGGGCAGCTGCAGCCTCAATGATGATTTATCCCCAGATGAATTTCCAAGCTTCATCTGAACTACCTGGTTTGTCTGTGCTCCTGCTAAAGCAGCCTGGCAGCATCGGAGACAAAGAGATCTCAGAAGCACACAAGATATCCTCAGAATCCTGTTTTGTTTCATTAATAGGAAATACCCGTTCACAGTCTCTCTTCCCAGCCTTATCAAGACACTCTGAATTTACACAAAGACAAATCACCCGTCAGAGGACACAGAGCACAGTGGGGTATTATCAGCCTTCCAGTGTGCATCCCTCCTCCCCTCACTGTAGAGAAAGGCTGCAATAACTCCAGCTCAAATAACTTTTCCATCTGCTTCAGACACAGCTGTCAGTTTAGGTGCCAGGTTCAGGAGTGCAGTGCGATTGCTGTTGGGCTCATGAAGCAGGCAGTCCTCATTTTGCCAAATTTAAGGGGCAGTGAGACAGCGAGAGATAAATCCACTGAGGAGGCAAGTGTGACTCCAGCAGGTGCTGGTGACCTACATATATCTGTATTTTTTGATTGGGGGTGGGGTTACTTTAACAACCCTATGAAGAAAAACTGCTGATCTATTTCTTTTACTCCTTGGACAACTGGAAGGCTTTTGTTTGTGTGCTAAAGTGCTCCCACATGTGCTAATACACGCAAGGGATTATTCTTGACCCTCAAATTCTTTCATGCCAATAAAATAATGCTGGATGATGAGAAAACAAACAAAATCTCCCCATGGTCTGAACAAAAGTCAGCACCCTTTCCTCCTCCCTCCCCTCCCTTCACACATACTTTTTGCTAAACATAATTTTCAATCAGTTGTAAGGCTTGCTCATGAAATTCATGCTTGGGCAAGTTACAAGTTAAAACTCACCTCCCTCTCACCAGATTTGCACAATGTTTCTACTTGTGGCAGCTGGCCACAGCCTGGCTGATTCTGAGTAACTAAGCCTCTGGACAGCCATACTTTGTGAGCTATCAGCATGTGCTTGGCATGCCCACATTTGTTCAGTAAGAAAAATGTAGGTGGACAACCAGGATTGTCTCCATTTGTGTCTAAAACAATGGAACTGTAAGTTGCAAATGTAAATTGCAGATTTAATCCTTTTTTTTTATTAGTCTCATTTCAAATGTCAGTGATATTTACGTAATAGGATGGCAACAGAAGACAGTGAGGGAGCTGGTAAGCAATGAATGATTTATTAGATTCCATTTTGTGTACTAGTGCAAAACAAACGAGGCAGAGCATATGGCTAACTTATTTTCTGTTTGCATGTAATAAAAGATGGACATAAATACCTCCCAGCCTGATCTTTAATCACAAATATTGCTTTTCAATCTACTTTTTAAATGGAGCATCTATAAAGCAATCCCTAAAGACCCTATGATGAGAATCTGGCAGAGAAAAATCCTTAGATACCTGTTTGTGCTGCATGAGGAGAGAAGCAACCAAGCACTGCAAATTAGCCTGTGCTGTAGAGGTTGTAGGTAGTTCTCCCATGAAATCAATCAGAATGTCTAGCTGCTTTGCCTCATTCCTTCTTTGTGTTTCCCTCAGCACTCTGTCTCCAGGAAAAAATCCTGCTGGTCTCTGGAAATGCTTTGCTCATTGAAGTGTGGGCTAAGGTTTCCTATGCTTTCTACTTGCTGGATGCTTCAAAGCACAGAAATTACCACAAGAAATTCCACTGAGGACTTGCCCTCACACTCATCCTTCTGCAAAAGAGGTAATGCCCCCTTTTTCCCCATCCACCCCAGCCAAAAGCCCACCTGCCCCTTCCCCAGGGCACTGAAGCTCAGCAGGGGCCCCAAACTGCCTGCCCAGTGCCACCATGGGGTCTTGCAGCTCTCCGATGCAGCATCTCCCAGCCCATCTCCCTGGCTGAGGCTCTCTCAGCACCCCAGGAAAGAGCAAACATCTCCCTCTCCATTACTTTTGCCTGTTACCCTCCTGGCCCCAGCAATACCTACTCTCCCCACCCCCCTCTTGCTCCCCTGCTACAGAGGCCCATGAGTACTTCTCCCCCACTGACAGTTCCTAAGAGCATCCTATACAGACAGCCTAGGCTGTGTGAGGAGATGTCACTATGGAAACACATCCTCACTGTCTTTTGTATACTCAAGAGCACTGTGCTTGCTTAGCTCCTGTATGCTTACTGGTGGAAAAAGAAAACCTCTTTTCCATCCCAAAACTAACAATAACCAAACCAAACAACAAAAAAGCCCATATATTGACCTTCCATCTTAATGAAGGAGGAAGGTGAATGGAGGAGTATTAGTTTTCCACCTCCTGGTTCTGCTGTTTGGCTGGAGGTGGCTTTCTGCAGTGCTGTATTTATCAAGCAGTTCATCACTCCCCAGCAAGGTCACTTTGGCCTCTGTCCTGCAGTGAGCTCTGCATGAGCAGCTCCTTTTGCCCGTGGCTGGCCCCTCACTTCTGAGTTGCAATAGAACTCACTTATCACAGAAACTGTCTCTAGCAAGATACAACACCCAGGGCAGAAAAACAACTTTGACGGTGGTAAAGCTGTTAAGGTGTCAGCAGGAGTTCACTGACCGTGCACACAATCTAATCTTCATTCAGAAGCCACTTTTTTGTGCTGTAAATTCAATTTTCTTCAGGGCTGCCAGAATACTCTCCACACTCTCTGACCCACAAATAAGTAGAAAGGAACGAACGCTATAGGCACTTTGGGGTTGGTTAGTAGCAGGTAGCTAGCAGTTCTCTGCTTAGTAAATACATGTCATTTACTTTGTAAAAGAAATCACAAGAAATTGTTACTTGGGCTTAAAGGCATATGTGCTACCTTGGCTGAAAAACCTTAGCCACGAAGGAGAAACTTATGACATGCTACGTGCAAATGCAGAGAGATGATTTACAAAGGAAAGGGGAGGTAGCTCATGAAATGTAACAACACACAGTTCTGCAGCACTTAAAAAAAAAAAAAAAAAAAAAAAAAAAAAAAAAAAAAAAAAAAAAAAACCCAGGAAAAAATAAGCTGTTTATTCAATGGCTGGCTTCTGTTTACTTGGTTTCGTTTTTCTGGGTGAGGGATTGTTAAAAAATTTCAATCTAACACAGACAAATTTCTGCATTTGGTTACACACAAAATGGAAACCAGGCAGCTAGGAAACTGGCAGATCTGGGTTAAGTTCCTCACTGTATAGTTCATTTTTGCTTGCACGATTCTTGCTCATACATACCCAGAGTCCTTTCAGAGAAATCTATAATTATCTTTTCAAGATGAAGGATTGGGTGTGTATTAAAACAGCACTTCTGTTTATTTAGCTGCGACTATGGTTGTACAATCACCCTTTTCACTTAAAGGAGGGGCAAGCAGGCTCAGCAGGGGATGTGAGAGCTCTCCCTTAGTGAGGACATGGAGATGCTGTCCACCCAGCCGATCACTCCCTTGGCTTCTTTAACACCTACTGCATCCTCTAAATTTTGCTTTGAAGCAAGACCTGCCTGCTCCTTGGTGTATTGATCAGAACAATCATCTTAGATCACTCAGTCGATACAGTGGTTTTCGAGGACTGGAGGACATTTTTCTCTGCCTCCTCCGTTCTAATGAGTCATTCCAAAATCTGTGCTTTCTTCTAGAGAAAAAAACCCAAACCAAACCAAAAAAGACCCCAGAAACCAACACAGAGTAAAAACTGCCTTTTTCATTCAGGAGTTAGTGTTCAGCCTATAGGTGTGTCGTGACATACACTGCTTTGTAGGGATGATGGTAACATCAGACTGCTAAAAGTAGAAACTAGGTCATGCCCATCCTCACAAATTATCAGTTAAATTGTTTAATAAGTTCCACATAGTTGCACCTGAGCAAACTCAGTGAAGGCCATGGCTTTACACAAATACTACCGAGGCCTTAACTGGAAAACAGCGGAGCCTTTTTCAGAAGCAGCCGAGAGCAATTTGACCTGCAGGATAATGACGTTTGAACAAGCAAGGACCCACCAGAGCTCTTGAAGCTGCCGGCATGCTGTGAGCATGGCAGTGTGGGAAAGGAACCATTAGAAGCTGGATAACTAACACAGTGAGGAAGCACACAGGGACCCATCCTCACAACTCACCAGAGCTGCCTGACACTTGTCTGACCCAAGCGAAATGATGAAGGGACTGAAATCAGCAAAAAACTCTTGGCTTCCATGAGTTCCCGTGGAACTGCATAGCCAGGAAGAGGGTCAGGGAAGAGGGCTGCCTTCTTTCCTAGCAGCACATTGATTTAGATCAGATAAAACACGATGTGAAACTGCATTTTTAAAGCTTTCTGAGGTGGTGCTGTGCTTTAAAGCTGCAAGGTGACATAAGCGCTCCCTTATTGCTCACACCGGCCCCAGCAACGTCTGCACAAGGAACAGAGAAGCAACTGTGTCAGCGTGAAACTGCGCAGTAGAAGCTCTCATTCCTCATCTGGGGAATAACCAACTTAATTTTTAAGCTCTCGCACAGATCCAAGGCACTATTAGAACTCGTGCCCTCAGCACAGCTCTTCAGCGAAGCTGCCCATGAACCCCCCCCCAGCACAACAAGGTGCCATGGCTGCTGCGAGGCCGTCAGGTGAGAGACGGAGATGTGGGTGCCACCACGCACGCAGAAAGGCCATGCCCCGAAGCAGCCATAATCTGAGCCCTGCATGCGTGGGGAGGGCAGGGAGTGAAGGCAACGTTACGCTGTGCCTACACGTTATCTGAGGGAGCAGGGGGAGGCTGTGGCAGTCTGCCGCCTCAACACTTCCAAGGGAGACATGCCAGAGCCTTGGCCGGCACAGCAACCACCAGCTCTGTCCTGAACCTTAGCAGGACTTTGAGTCAGAAGGGGACACTGGAAATTAAAGGCTGTGTGTGTGTGTGTGTGTGTGTGTGTGTGCGTGCGTGCTGCTTCCAGAAGGACAGCCAGCGACCCCTCCACCACCCACCCCTTGGCGTCAAAAGGGGACACACTGGAAATTAAAGGTCTGTGTCTCAGCGTGCGTGCGTGCTGCTTCCAGAAGGGCGGCCAGCCACAGCGCAGGGCTGTGGTGAGAAGCACAGCAACCCCTCCATCACCACCCACCCCTGCCCCCAGGCGCCATTTCCCTGCCCAGGTGCTCCATCCCGCTCCCTCTTCCCTTTCCCCTCAGCATCTGGCCCTGGCCAATGGCAGCTCGCAGTGAACGTGAATAGTTCCGCTCCAGCCAATGAGCGCCCCCTTCCCACGTGGCCATCCGCGTGAGCGCCCTGTCTTTGTTGGCGGTTAAAGCTGCCCCTCTGCAGGGGGAGGGGGAGCGTCCTCGGCTGCTCCGGTCACGTGACACAGCCTCTCTTGGCATTTAGGCGCGGACGGACACCATGTAGTCCCTCCGCCTCTGCTTCGCAGTGGAATGGCGGTTCTTGTGGGAGGCTTTCGAGATTACTACGTAGTAAAATGGAAGGAGAGAAGCCCACTGAGATAGGCTACAGGCCAGCGGAGGCTGGTTAGAGGCAGGTGACGCTTGGCGGAAGGATACCTTCTTCCGGATCTTGTTTCGCTTGGGGCGAATCTATATAAAGACGTCGGGGGTGCGCTGCCACCTCATTGTGTGTCTGTATCGGAGGAGAGAGGTTGAGATAGTGTCAGTTCGCGCAGCAACTTCCCGCGCAGCGCGGACCGGAGCAGTCTCCCCTCCCCTGGCCGCCATGGCTCTTTAAGGGCGGCAGGGCCAGCGGCGGCATCGGCCAGTGCAGCAGGCGCAGCAGCAGCGGCGGCGGCCTCAGCACACCCCCGGCATCTGCAACCATGGCGTGAGTATTGTGTGCGAAGGGAGGGTATTTCCCTCTGGTGTGTTGGTGGTCGCCCGCATCTCCCTTTAAAGTGGGCTTCGGGGGCGGTAGATAGTAAGTTCCTGGGAAAAAAAACAAAAAAAAAAAAAAAAAAGGAAAAAAATACAAAACGTAAAGCTGGGCGGTAAGATGGGAAAAAAATTAGTATAATACTGTGGGCTTACCTTCCCTGGGGGCGGCGGGTGTCAGAAATGGCAGGAAATGCCATTTCAGGAAGTAAGGAGGAATCTCAGTGTCTTAATTCCGTCTAAGAACGTTCGATTACTAGAACCAGGGGGTTTTTCGGTCTCAAGGGAGTACGAGCAGTACATTCCCAGGGAGGGCTTTCTCCCATGTCGGGGAACGCTCCTGTAGTTACGGGTAAACGGGGCATGGGAGGCATCGGGAGTTGTGAGTGTAATGATCAATCGGTACATCTTGCCGATTAGCTAAACGGGTGCTGGTAATAATTGGCAACAGTGCTGTAATCCCTTAATACTGTAGGGTTTAGTTTGCCCTGAGCCTCTGGAGCGGTTTTGTAACTGAGGAAGCTCAAGTGAGTTTAAAAAAAAAAAAAAAATGCGGTGTGTGTGACACGCGGTTGGTGTTCCCGCACAAACGCCGTGTTTTTTAAGTAGGGTTATTTCTGAGAGGTTTGGTGCCCTTCCCCACCTCTCCAGCGCTCCTTGGCACCGCTCAGCCCTGCACAGGGTGGGCGGGAGCCGGAGCCGCCCGGTGCTGGAGCCGCGGTGGAAACGTGGCAGTACACAAAATGGCGGCGGCCGCCGGGATGCGGGGGGAGAGGGAGGCGGCAGGATCACGAAATGGCTGCGGCTGCCGGCGTGGCCGTGAGTCAGGGCGGCGAGTGGGCGGAGCCGGCAGCAGCCCTGCCCGTATTCGGGCAGGAAGAAGCCGGGAGACTCTCGGCTTTTAAAGTATTACGGGGTCCGCTGGAAGAGCCTTTATTTACCCGAGAAATTTAAATAACGCAAAGATGTTAAGGTACAGGCGAGCAGCAGTCCCGAAAACAGAGTCGTCCTATAAGCCTATATACGACGGCCATACTCCCCGAAGTGGCATTGCTTTTAAAAAGCCACCGCGCTGGTTCAAAAAATACTAATAAATGAAGTTTTATTTTCAGGTTTTTCAAGGCACCGCACAGCAGCATTGCTGTAGTCGACAAAAAGACCCTGTACTTGTCTTCATCCTTGGACATCAAAGCATTAAAAACTGACGAAGATGAGCCTCTTGAACAACGAGATGCTGTTGGGGGATTCATTATCCCCCTTCAGCCAGCCGTGTTCGGTGGCTGAGGAAAGTCTCGGACTCCTAGATGACTACCTGGAGGTGGCCGAGCCCCTCAGTTCGCATGGGTTCTCCAGCGACAAGGCTAAGGCAGTCTCCTCCAATTGGCTTGCTGTGGACAGTTTAGGCAACACCATAGATAGCAGCCAGGGTAAGATACTACTTATTTTCATAAAGAGCAATAATTACAATGGCATGTAAGATACTTGGCAACATTTGATTAAAAAAAAATTGGTAGGTTTTCATAAATGAGAAGGTAACCTCACATGGATACCTCTGCATGGAAAGCATTTACAGTAAGCTGCTTGCACAATACAGAATTGCTGGTTACTGGGTTGGCATATGGTAAAGTGATACGTGCCCTTCTAATAACATCTCAGATGTTATGGTACTGCTCCTTGGCAGAGGTCACAAGAAACAAGCATGTATGGTGTGTTACAAATGGCTCTGAATTGCTCTAGTGTTTGCGTAAGAGATATGGAATGTTGGAACAGCTGATGGCTTACATTGTACCCTGCAGTCTTGTGCAGTTAGTGACAGATTTTTCTAATAATTTTTTTTTATACCAACAGTAGAGCATAAGGGGAGGTGGCTATGAGTTTTTCTGGATTATTTTCAGAAGCTTATGAATTAGTTTGGCTGCTGGTTTACTGAATTTATTTTTTTTTACTTTGCAGAGGATGCCTTCTCTGGCATGGAGTGGATGGTGGAGAAGATGGATCTGAAGGAATTTGATTTTGATGCCCTATTAGGTATGGAACATCTGGAAGCCACCGTCTCACCAGACGAGCTGATGGCCACGTTGGAAGACACGTGTGATCTCATATTTAACTCTACCATCCAGGAATTTCACAACAAAGAGCCTCCACTGATAACTGACCTAATCACCCATCTCCCTGAATCTCCCGTTGGAGTAGATCCAATGGCTCCATTGGCTTCCCTCTGGTCTTTTCCCCTCTCCCCTGGGTCTCTCACTTCCACTCCAGACCATTCATTTAGTTTAGAACTAGGTAGTGAAGTGGATGTTCTGGAAGGAGAAAGAAAACAGGAGGGCCCCGCCTTTGTGGTAGTGATAACCAAGTCTGAAAAAGAGGAGGAGAACCATTCAGATGATAGTGGAATATGCATGAGCCCAGACTCCTACCTGGGAACCCCCCAGCATAGCCCTACCAACTCAGTTGGATCCCCAAACCACAACCAGTTTCCTGCAGATGCCAGCTGTGGCTCTGTGCGGTCCAAACCATATGATCAACCTGCAGAGAAGGCAGTGTCAGCAAAGATCAAAGGAGAAAAGAAAATAGATAAGAAACTGAAAAAGATGGAGCAGAATAAGACAGCTGCCACACGTTACAGACAGAAGAAGAGGGCGGAACAGGAGGCACTGTCTGGGGAGTGCAGAGAGTTGGAGCAGAAAAATCAGGCTCTGAAGGAGAAAGCTGATTCCCTTAGTAAGGAAATTCAGTACTTAAAAGATCTGATTGAGGAGGTCCGCAAGGCCAAGGGCAAAAGAGCTAGAGTCCCCGAGTAGGGTAGTCGGCAGTTTTTATGTGCATGTATATAAGTTTGCTGCTAAAGCTGTGTATTGCTGTCTTAATAAATTATTTTATAGTAAACTTGCAATTCTGTGTGAGAATGTAAATGGTTATTTGTAAAACAAGTGTAACTTGCACCACACAAACACATAAAACCTTCTGGGTTTACTGGTTGGGTCTTTAGGGAGAAGCCCAAATTAATTCAGTTTCCATGTGCTCCTTGCTGTAATGAGTGATGGATGCAGTGCAAGTCCATAAAGTGAATAAAACAGTTCTAAGTTGAAGCAGTGGCTCGTCACCCACCTGGTTTATATTCGAGTGGCAATACCTGAGGTGCATACACTGAAGTACAGGGGGATCATCAAAGTGAAGCACCCCAATTTTTAGTAGCAGAACCCATTTATTTAAAGAACTTTGAAGTCCATGGAAGAAACGGGTGTGCTGAGCAGCAGCAGAAGAGCTGTTACGAAGGTTTGGGTTGGTTTTTTTTTTCTAGATTTTGCAGATCCAAACTTAATTCCACGGAAATCAATGGTCATGGGTACAAAACCTAACAAAATAAACCCCCTGAACATAAATTGTAATAAATTAGTGGCTTGGTAGGAGGTGGTTACAGAGCAAGTAATGGTTGTGGTGATCTGGCTCTTCGGGTTTCTTATTTCCATTATGCTGGTTGGAGTGGGGCAGGGGCTGCCCCTCTGTGTGTGTCAACTGGGCTGAGTGGGTGGGGTTGCCTGTAGTGCTCTTCGAGATGCGATAATGCTGAAGTGTTAAAGAGTGGAGGCTGCTTCAGGCAGCCGCTGAGTACTATCAGTCTCATTTTAAGGTGTATACATGAAACTCTGAAATAGGTTTGGAAGGGACCTTTAAGACCATCTATTTCCAACCCACCTGCCAGGAGAAGGGACACCTCCCATGAGACCAGGTCCAAGCCCCATCCAACCTGGCCTTGAACACTTCCAGGCAGGGGGCAGCTACAACTTACCTGGGCAAAACCTTCCAGCATCTCACAACCCCCACCATAAAGTGTTTCTCCCTAGTATCTAAATCTGCCCTCTTCCAGTTTAAAACCTTCACCCCCTTTTCTTTTGGCTCCATGCCCTTTCAAATTAAAAGTGCCTCTCCAGCTTTTCTGTAGGCCCCACTTAATGTACTGGAAGGCTACTATAAGGTATTCCCAGAGCCTTCTCCAGGCTGAACAACCCCAGTTCTCACCCTGTCTTCACAGGAAAGGTGGTCCAGCCCTCTGATCATCTTTGTGCCCTCTCTGGGCTTGCTCCAAGAACTCGTGTCCTGCTCACATTGGGGGCCACAGCACTGGACACAGTATTCCAGTTGCCTTTTCTTTCAGGGGAAGAGATGGGTTTCTCCACAGATCTTGTTGAACTTTAGCTCTGAGGCAGCTGTGCAGCTGCTGTAGCAAAGTGCTGCTGTGCTGGAGCACTCTGTGTGTGCTGGGGATACAGCTGGGGCTGTTGACAGTGAGCTGCAGCCTGACTCCTGGGGCTGACATTTCTCAGTGGGGCTGAGCAGGTGACTGGATGCTTCAGTGCTGGAGCATAGCAACAGAAAAGATGCAACAGGGGGGGAAAAAAACCCAACACCCTTCTGTGATGGTGACTGTCTTTTAGATGCTTCAGTGAACTTGAACACAAGGATGACAGGCAGGAGCCTGTGTAGCAGTGTGCTTTTTGCCTGTAGGTATTAATTAGAGTACTTCTATTAGTGGGTAAGTTGAGTCTAGGTGTTCAATGCAAGGAAATTTTTTTGTGGTTCTGAATGTCAGTGAAGTTCCATTTCCAGAAGCTTCATGCCATCTTTAATCAATTTCGTGCATTTGTGTGTGTGTTTTTGTTTCTGTTACTCTTTTTAAAGCTTCCCACTTGCACTGACACAACCCCAATAAGCTGCCCAGCTCAGGCACATCCCAGGTTGGCTGGCATGCACTCGCAGTGCTATGGCTTCGGGGCTGGCCTTGGCCAGTGCTGGAGCAGGGTGGGAAAAGGGCCCTAATGTTATTTAAAACAGAAAATTTGTCTTTCTGATTGCAGTCCTATGGGTGTCCTGGTTTCTGCCTCTTAAGCTCCTTATGTCCTTATGGTAGGGCTGTAGTCCTCCAGCCCTAGTCATGCACAGAATCATAGAATGGTTTGGGTTTGGTTGGAAGAGACCTTGAAGACTATATAGTTCCAACCCCCCTGCCCGGGCAGGGACCCCTCCCACCAGACCACGTTGCTCCAAGCCCCATCCAACCTGGCCTTGAACACTTCCAGGGATGGGACAGCCACAGCTTCCCTGGGCAACCTGTGCTAGTGTCTCACCATGCTCACACTAGAAAGTCTGAGCTGTTAGCTGATGTGTACAGGCTTCTCCAGCAGGCAGGCTGCAGGTGACAGCTGGCAGCAGGCTGCTGCCTTTGGGCAGGGAGGGCTGAGTGGGCCAAACCCTCAGTGGCGACGTTGACCTCTCTGTGCTGACAGCTGCTGCCTGGGTGGCATAGGTGCTATTTCAATTGCAGTGAGAAGACTCCCTGCCAGGCACTGGGGCTCATACTCCATTGAGAGAGGTGTGGGTAACTGCCCCTCATTTTGGGTTTCATGTGACACTGAGGTTGCTCTTGTTTGAGTAATCTCAGCCCAGACTCCTCAGCTCATTGGGAACATATGGCCCCATCTCTCACCTCCTGGGCAAGTGCTGTTACTACTTAGTCCTATACAAATGTGAAATTCTGCAAAATCAACAGGCACATTGCACTCCTGCTTTAAGCACTGCTTTGTTCTCCAGTGCTTACTGGTAACCAAAGGCAGGGTTGAGGGCCTGATCTGTTTTGGGAAGTAAAGCAACCTAACAGGTTTCTTTCTCATCAGCTGGACCTGCAAGGCTGGGGACAGGGATAATTTGAGACTAGAAAGCTGAATGCGCTGGACAGTCTTGCCCTTAATGGGTCAAATCTACCTGAGGGGACTCTGAGCCAGAGAAAACATGGTAACCTGTATGAATGTATGACTGAGTGGCTCCTCTGTGCAGGGCAAACACATCCTCTACCCCAAACTGATCCCCCTTTCCATCCACAATGCAACCACCTCTTATTCCTTTACAACTTCAGCTTAAATCTGACAGCAGTGGATGTAGTTTGCAGCCCTTACTCAGCTCACCCAAGGCCTGGAAAGATGTCAGAACACTTAACGCCCACCCTGCCCCATGGCAGGGCTGTCTGTGAGCCACCCCTGACTAGAAAAATTCTTCTTTGAATCCATTCTCTGCAGGAAGGTGAGGAAGTGTCTGTGCTGGCCAGAAAATACACAGTTCTGGTTCATACAGCTCTCCGGAGTGGCTCCAATTTACCAAATTACACTCTTCCCAGGGAAAGAAGATCAGAGCGAGAACAGGAGACAAGGAATGCATGACGCACCCATGCTGGTTTGCTCTCTGCCCTGAACCTGTGTGTGCATTTTATAGGGCTCCTTGCAGGAGAACCAGAACCCTGCCTTTTAAGAGCAGCTGGTGCCATTACTCATTGCCGAGGCTGAGCTTGCAGCTTTGCAGAGGCAGCCAGCACGGCACCCTTATGCAACACCTGCTGAAATGACGCCGTTTCCATTCTTAGTAACTTAGTTAAGCTTTTAACACGGGCTAGAGATGAAGGCTGATTCTTCCTCTGTGTTTTTCATTTAGCCTTCTCCTCCAGGCTTGTGTCAGGCACAGCCAGCATCACACTGCTTGGCTCTGCAGCTTGTCCAATGTGCCACGGGAGGTGAGGAACATCACATTACAGACCTCAGCCCGAGGGGAGAAAAAGTCTGATAGCCTCCTGCCTGGTGACTTCTTTTACATTTTGCAAACAGCAGGAGCTGTGTTCTTTTTCTTACAGCCCCTCAGAACAAACGTGCTTCAAATAAATCCTTGCAGCTTGCATACAGTGTTATACCGTGTCCCTAAAGAGATTGTAGTGTATGGAATGCAGGCTTTACCTACCCCCAGAGCACCCCAGTACTTCTACATACTTGGAAACAGCAGTATTCCCCTGATCAGTCTTACATAAAAGCATTTTGAATCTGAAGTTGGCACAGCTAATGGGATTTCTGTCTCAGTTACTTTTCCTCTGAATTAAGGGCAGTGAAGTGGACTTCACACACGCAGTGTGCATGACCCTCAGGCTGCTGATCCCTTAGCTGATTTTGTACTTCATGCTAAACAGGAGTCCAAAATTCCCATACACAAACAACCCCCAGTGGTTCACTGTTCACAAAGCTTCTCTGACAACATATGGCCCCTCTCATGAGCTTCTTTCTGCTGTTACCACAATGTTTGTAACTACCTTCCTCTTCCCCCCTAGCAAACAAAAGGAGGAAACCACCACTGCTGACTTCTTTGCATGCCTGAGAGGAGAATGAGGTGCACATCTGCATCACGTTTACAAAAATAAATCCACAGCTGCAGCATTTGAAAATGAAGAAAGAATGATGATAAAATCTTCCAAATAGCATTTGCCCTGGCAGAAAGCCTAGAAATATCTACAAGGACAGACTGTCCTTCGGGAGATGACTGCTCCCCTGGTGCTACTGAGCTGAACTGGTAGAGAGAAAATGTGGGTTATTCTGATGGAAACAAATTCACACAGTGGTAGCCTCTTCACAGCCCCCTCTCTGCTGGCCTCAAAGCCATGTTGTCTCCAGAGAGGAGTCACATGCCTCTTGAAAAAAACACACCTCTTGTCTCACCTGCATTTCCCACAGCCTTGTTTAATATTGCCTCATTTCTTTTTTCTTTTTTTTTCTTTTTTTTTTTTTTTAGGTATGGTTCAGTTTTGAGATGTCCATGGATTTCTTAACCTTCACTGCTGTGTAGCCACCTTTTTTCTCCATTTCATAAGCCTGTTCCTAATAAAGACAGACTTTGGGGGGTCAGAAATCTATGCATTTTTTATTGGAATAACACATTATCTTTTCATAGGCTTAGGCCTTTAGAGACAACAGGATCTGTATTGCCCTACCTATATGCATAATTTCCAAATTGTGCACACTCATTTTTTCCTAATGAGGTTCAAGTAGCCTCTGGAGGCAACCTACCTTCCTCCATCCTCCCGATGCATTCACAGCCTTGCCGTGCAGCCCAGCACATATACTCCTGTTATACTTCATTTCCAGTGAAAAGACAATCTTGGTGTCTTATCATGAGCATCCCTTGCTGGGCCAAAAAAGGTCATTTTTGCTTACTTTCCCCCTGAAATGCTTCAGGCCTACATGTTAGACCTTACGAATTTACAGAGGAGTTCAGTCCCCTGACCTAGTCAGTACTATTTTGGCTGTTCAGGTATCCCAGATATGCTGTCTTTGCATTATTTTCAGTGCAGTCACGCAGTGTCACAAAGCCACTGAATGAAACTAGCTCTACCCACAAGCTCCTATTTCCCTATTACATAGGTTTCATGCTCTCCTAGTAATGGCTAGCTGCCTCTCATTTCTCCTCTCTTTCACACCTACACACCCTTTTAAAAAATGGCAGGGAGTGAGTTCCAAGCATGGCAGATGCTTCGGATTACAGGCAGATGCTTCTCTGCTTATAGGGCAGAGAATCTTCTTTGCATCTCTGTTGCAGCATGTGGACAGCCAGAGAAGAGACCTTGCCTTTGCCTCCCATTAAAGGAGATAAATGAACTTGCTGACATGCAAACAGAGCAGCTCAAGACAGGCCATCCTGGCTTGACTATTGCTTAGCCCTGCCAGCAGCTAATTTGTTCAGAAAAATGGTGCATGTAACCCTGTAGACAGCTGCAGAGCAACCTTCTTGCTTTTTGTTTCTCCTGCTCCCATCACTTAGTGGTTGGCACTGCTAATCCTATTTAATGTAACTATGGATAGATAGGCAAACCCTTAATCTGTCTCAAGCCTACTAACCCTTCAGCCTGGCTTGGCTGGTGTTATACATCTTGATCTGTAAGCAGGCATTAGGCAGCCTGCCTTCTTTTACAGTCCTCATTTTTAATTGAATTGATGGGCCTTCTTGTTTCAAAATTAGAAACTTCCTTTTGCTGTAACTTTGCTTCTTTGAGCTATTCAGGACACTGCTCCTGTGCACCCTTTCTACAAAAACGAGTCCCTTACCCAGGCTGCTCAGAAGCCCATCAGTGTTGCAGGTGCTGATGCCATGCTGGTCATCAGCAAGACTGAAATAAAAGTCTATCATGGAAAAGAAAGCAGATGCTGAGATTCAGGGGGTCTTGAAAAGAACCTTCGTGCCACCATGCTTTTTCCCCCACACCTTTTTAGGCATTTCCAGCCTTGTTTGCCTGAGGAAGTTTTACAGTCTGTCTTTGTTGCCTGAAAGCCAGGTTTGTACTGCTGTGTCATTTCAGAGGCAAGAAGTTGGTTTGTGTCCTCAGCAGGCAGGCGTCTCCTTAGTTTACATTTGCAGTTCTCACCTCTCCCAATACACATATAGTGCTGATAATAGCTGTTGTTGCTTTAAGACTTGCTGATACAGCTTCTTACATTTAGATTGTGCCCCTTCAAACAGATTTTCCTGTTTGCTTTCTAGTCAGATAACTAGGGAGCAATAGGCCATTAACCGGCCTGATGAATCTTATTCACAATAAAGTAGCTCAACATCAGGGAACTATTTTGCCTCCTCTAAACCACCTCCCTGGAAAGGTTCTATCACTTTAATAATGCTCCAGAGCTTTCATTTGCATTTATATTAAAGCTGCTGCTGCCTCCCATTCAGACTCCCTGCTGCATGTGGGTGGGGATAAGATGGCACCCTCCTCCTTCTCCCCTGGCTCAGCTACCTCTGTTTTCTGCTGCAGGATGCTCAGCTGGTGTCGCAGAGCTGGGAAGGGAGCCAGCAGCCCGATGATCTCAGCTTGCGTGTGGCCCTCATCCTGCAGCAGCAAAGTCACCTCCTCCCTGCGCTCTGCATCGCAGCTGCGCGGAAGAGAAATCCCGTCCGGCAGGTCCGAGGGTTGGAG
Organism: Calypte anna; assembly: GCF_003957555.1. Taxonomy (NCBI): domain Eukaryota; kingdom Metazoa; phylum Chordata; class Aves; order Apodiformes; family Trochilidae; genus Calypte; species Calypte anna. The sequence goes on along the minus strand of NC_044244.1, from coordinate 51,661,141 downwards.
GCTGCAGCTTGTTAGCTTCCAGCATGGGAACTGGAGGTCAGGAGCCAACAAGGAAAAGCAGCTATGGAAGCTGTTCCTTTCCTATTCCCTATTCTCTTACACTGGGCAGAAAAATAAGAACACAGAGATGTCACAAGTTGCTCTAAAACAGCCACCTCCTGGGGCTGCGGCACAGCCGAGAAGCTGGAGGCATGACTGGACTGTAACAATAGGCAGGTGTTACAGGAGAAGGAGGTGTTGGCTTCAGCTCACCACCAGGCACATGCAACACGCTGGCCCTGTTATCCCCTCTAGATTGGAGACATTTCCCTCAGGAGCCACCTCCTGTCCTTATCTACCCAGTGTGCAGGTGGCACTGCGCTTCTTTCACAGGAGCTGCTGCTCTGCTGGAGAGGGAGAATGTCAAGGCTGAGACGTGTCAGATCTTCACCCTTGCAGAAGATGTTTTATCCAGAGCTACCTGTTAACTTCTGCTTGCTTTTCCTTCTTCCTGCAGATTGAAGTTTAATTTATTTAAGGATACTGTTGGCTGTACAACCACATATAATTTCAGGTGACAAATTCCAGCCTGTCAGGCAACTTTACCCTCTTCAACAGCGTGATGCCTTGTGGCATGTAGCCACCAGAAGTATGTTGATTAGTTATGTTGACACCAAGTCTTTCTAGCCAGAAATCAGAGCTGCATCCAACTTTAAAACTCCACAGATCTGGGTGTTATTATCCTAGGGGAAAATGCCCTGGGGCCCACTTTAAAGTTCCTCATTAACTTTGAAAGAACTGCTTTCCTGTTTGCTTAGATTTGCAAGCAAACCAGCCGGGTTTTGTACAAAGAGACTAAACCACATTATCCTAGTGATACTTTCTGGAGCAACAAAGGATGTTTTTTTCTTTCCTCAGCCTGCAGAAAGGCCCAGAAGGTGAACAGACACAGAAATAAGGGTGCATAGGAGGAACTAGTAGATGAGGTACAGGGGCTGATATGAAGCACCCCAGTAAGGTCAAAGGAACTGCCAAAGGGCTTGAAACAAAAGTAACACCTCAGAAATCTACCTCTGTCAAAAGTCAAGTTGTGGCACAGCCAGCTTTTTCACACTTGTAACAGTTTCCATGGCAGCTCCAACACAGAGCTGTGTGTTGGGCTGGCTCGCACAGAGTGCAGAGGTTTTAGGAAGACGTGCTGCGTGCACATTTTCAAACAATAGTGCTTCCATTTCTTTCTCTCTCTCTTTTTTTTTTTTTTCCTTACACATTTTTTTTAATGCTGGGAGTAAGAAGAAACTGAAGAAGAGAATTGGTCTTCAAACTGTTCCATGTGTCCATTCAACTGTTCCATCACTTGCGTCTGCAGATAGTTGATCATATTACAAGAAATCCCCCTCTCACGTGTCATTACCCCATTTCCAGAATGTTCACCACTTCCTGTCTGGATCTCATGTATCTGGGTGACCTTCCCTCCTATGCAGACAAGAGGGAAAGGACACAACAGAGGCACTGACTGAGAAGAGCATCAGGATTTTTAACCAGGGAGCAGGGAAGGAATTCCAAATTCCTGCCAGTGCTGACATCTAAGCAGCTGCCAAGCCCCTCGTCCCGAGTCTAACCAAAGCTTGGCATTAGTCCTCCTCCTTACCTCTTTTTTTCCAAAGGGAATACACTTCCCATCTTCTTAAGGGCCAGAAAAGGGCAGTGGCAGGAGCCCCCTAGCAACATGTTTAGAGTAGTTTAGCAAGGAAGAGTCTGGAACAACACTCCCACCTGCTGGGCCTCCTTTTTGTTGCAGTGGGGAATTTACTAGAACTCTGATTAAAAAAAAAATAAATTTCCTTTCAAACCCAGCACCACAGCCTCTGGCTCAGATTTTAACTTCATGTCGAGGCCAACATCTGGGTCACAGCCCCTTCTGGCTACAACAGGAGCTGGCATCACCCTGCAGCAGTGCCCTCTTAGCCTGGCCAAACCTTGGGTGTGAGCATCCAAAGGACAACTTTCTCCATGTTAAGAGCTTTTCCTTGGAGAGCTCATGAGCAGGCAAAAAGGAGGAGACACCTCCCATCCAACCTGCACTCTCTGAAGACCGAAGCATGTCAGAGAGAAGATTAAATACACGTGTCAACGTGAATCTGAGAGGCCATTCACACAACTGAGTCATCCTAAAGAGGGGGATGTTTGGATCAGAAGAGTGACAGGGTTTGCCTTCGTGAATTGTAGCCTGTCATGATGATCACTATTATAAAGGCAAAGAGAAGCAGCGTCTGCAACAATTATTTAATCAAATTATATATACAAAGTTTTTGCAATGACTGAAAAACCTGACAGAAGCTGTAATAAAAACAGAAACTGCAGGGCTACTCTGGTTTCATGTTCTCTGAAAGCACCCTTCCCTTCTGAGGCTTTATTACTGCCAGACCAAAACATTTCTCCATTCAGAGACTGTACTTTAAAGCTCCCTGCCAAATAATACAGGCATCAGGAGCCTGACATCTTGAGGAAGGGGAACAAGTTTTCAGTTTGGCTTAGTCCACCCTTCTACATCAAGAATGTGAGACAAGTTGGCTGCAGATGATAAGGGCAGCACATCTTGGAGCCGAGAGAACCTTCATGGCTCTATCCGGCCAGTAACAAGTTCATCACAGATGTGGAGTTTCTCTGCAAGTGTGACATCAAAACACTTTCTGACAGAGATAGAGATACATCTCCCATGTCCCATCTCAAATACAAGCAAGAAATGGCCAGTCCTGTGTGCTGAGCACTCAGCTGCAGATCTGAACTAAGAGAATCCCTGTCACATTTTTTACGGTCTCCCAAAGTATTCTCGTTCAAATTTACGGAAATCTTCCTCAGTGAAGACAGTGCCCTCTGGCTTCTTCTTTGCCACCTTCTTTGGAGGCTGATCTTTGGACTTCCTGCCTCTGTTCTGAGCAAGAACCTTCAGACAATTAAAAAAAAAAAAAGAAAAAAACCACAACAATCATTGTTATCCATACCAAACCACAAAACAGTGATTTTCAATCTCACCTGCAGCGTCCTTGCTATTTTGCTAGCATCCTGCTGTACCTTGGAATGCCTCCAGAGGTAAGTGAGAAACAATCACTGATGTTAAAGCAGGTCCTTGGGACAACAGCAAATACCAACTTACTTTACAGATTCAAGTAGAGAAACTGCTACCAGGTAACTGTCACAGAGAGAGAAACACTGGTTTCAACTCAGACCTTTCTGAAACTGTGACATTCTTTTATTCTGTCTCTTCATGAGACAGCTTGGAAACCCAACAAGTTGGTGGAATTCACTTAGCATTTTCTAATACACCATCATGTCCTTCCACAACCTCCAGCCTTAGAAACACTGGTCTAAACCATTTGGTTTGTTTGTGTAAGTTAACAGCCTGCACCTCATTAAAAACCCCAAAGATTCCAGCAGTGTCACCTATTCTCCTCTTGAAATCCTGGTATGGGGATTCTGGGGAAGACCACTGGTTAAATTCTCAGGTTATCACAAACATTTGAGATGCTGTGAAATTCCTATTACGTGAGCCGGTAGCACATCTGGTTACTTGCTAAACTGTCTCCAGTTACACAGAAGACTTGTTTGATTGACAGCAATGAGAAGGCTTCAACCAGAGCTTCTTGTCAGCTGGAGCTATGAAATATTTTTGGTAATTAAGAAAAGCCACAGTTGTTGGTAGCTTTTAACAAGTGTCAGATAACATCATAGGGAACAACAAACCAACAAGGGTTTAAAGCTCAGTAAGCTGTTTCGCAAGTGCACACTGAAATTTCTCAAGGTCACCTGCAGACAGAAACTTGAGCTCTTTGTGCAGGGTCTAAACTTGAAGATCTGATTATGATTCCCATCCACTCGTGTTCCTCAGTGGAAGCAGATCCCCAGACAAAAAAAGTGCTAGTCTTACTTGTTCTGTGATGGCTTTGTTTGCAACAACTCGTCCCTTCAACATGTACTTCAGGTTTGTTTTCAGGTGATTCACAGGCTTCTTCTTGTGGTACTCCTCTAGGTCAGAGTAGGACAAAACACATCAACTTACCCAGACAACACAAGGAGGAACACAGGTTGATCAGCAACAGGGAGAAAGGAACGGGGCTATAGCTCAAGCATAGGGGTGCTTCCACAGATCAGGCTATGTTTATACGGGAGACACCAGAAGGGCACCAAGAGGATGGGAAGGGATGGTTACAGGAGACAGGGGAGGAAGGTGGCGGGACACAGCAAGGGGGCTGGATGCGAGGGCTGTGGAGGGCGGCAAAGCTGCTTCCCCCTCCGCCCGGAGCCGGGCCGAAACTCACCTATCGCCGACTTCACGACTCTACCCTTGACCGTGGTCCTGTTCCTGCCGGACTCCGCCGCCGCCCTCCTCCGCCTCGCAGCTCCCACCGCCTTAGGGCCCTCCCGCCCCCGCTGGAGACCCGGCAGGGCCTTTCTCTGGCCTACAGCAGGAAGAGGTATAGGGTCACTCAAGCCGTACACCGGGAATAAACCTCTCCCCGCCCCCAAGCCCCCTGATTCCCGTGGGCCCACCCGGCGCCTCCAGCAGCTCCAACCCCCGCCGCAGCAGGGAAGCCGACATGTCCACGGACCCCTCGCCCGTACCCAACTTCCGTATCGCCGCCACACTTCCGCCCGGGCACGGCGCCGCTTCCGTCTCCGTGGTGCCAGACTTCCGGCCTTTGGCGCATGCGCAGAGGGATGGGCGCCAGGGGCGGGGCGGGGCGGGAGGAGCCGTGGCGCCATGTTGTGTGTGCGCTACCTGAGGGTCATGCTGAGCTTTCCCCGTCCCAAGGGAGCTTCCTGGTGGCTTTTCCCTATCGCTCTCCCGCCTCTGAAGTGTGTGGCCCGGCAGGGGCTCTGCAGGCTCTCTGGGTTACACCGGCGCGGAGTTGCTGTAGGGAGGCCGGGACTCTGAGGGCCTCCCGCCATCCCGGGATTAATACTGCTATTAACAGGCTGAGAGGCAAGAGGAGGGCGAACAGTGCTGTCGTGTTGTGTGCTGGCAGGGCCCCAAAGCCCAAATGTAGCTCTATGCCAGATTCCTCAGGCACAGAGGTTCATTCTGCCATAAATGGTGTCTATTGTTAACTGTTCTTTTTGAAGCTGCCTTCTCCCATTTTCAGACCTCTAGAGGCTCGATTCTAATACCTGCTAAATTTAGCTATCATCTGAATAAAACTTACTCAATTACAGCCAGCGTGGGCAGTAACAAGCTGACAATGATGAAGAGGGAGGGAGGTTTATTCTGCCTCACACTTCTGCAGGGAGAAAGATACAAATGTATCTTACTGTTTCTCATAGTAATGATCTCCAGCAGGGACTGCTAACAGTTAAACCTTGGTTCATTAAAAGACAATAATTTATTCTCTGGAAATTGTTCTCCAGCTTGTGCAGGTGTCACCTTAGTGCCTGTTTTTATTGTTTGTTCTCTTCCAAAGCCTTTCCTGGATGGACCCCAGCATCCAGCAGATACACCCAGTGTCTGCTGGTGTGATGGTGCTAATGCGTTTTTCTGAACAGGACCTGCTTGGTGCTCATTCCTGTCTTTGGGGCTGGGGGGGTGTGAACCCTTTACTGCTTGTTCAGCATGTTGCTTCCAGCTTTTAATTTTCCTTTCACAGGAATCTGAACCGTTTTTTGACTGATACGGACTGACAGTCACTGGGTGTGCAATGCAGAGCACTTCTCTGTTTTCTTGTTTTCTCTTAGTAGCTAGTGAAGGCAGAGCTTGCTCAGCCTCTAGTTCCCTGCCAGGTTTGTGCCTCCAGTTGTGTCAAAGCTAAAAAAGTTACAATGAGGTTCTTGTAGTGCTGCAAAGGAGAAGCTGAACAAGCAATGAGTTAATAGCCTGTTGGTGAAATTGAAGAGAGCACTAGAGAGCTTTCTAGGCAGCAGAACATTTGTTATTGCCTGTATACTCGGATTATCTTTATCTTGATCAGAGTGAGATAGATGATAGCTGCCAGTGACCTTACCAAGGGGAAAGCATTCCTCAAAATACCTCATCAGTCAAACTCTCTTTTAGCCCCTAAAATACGATTTACAGGTTCTTTGAAAGCTGTTACAGTTGCATAGGATATTCAAGGTAGCTTATTCTGCTGGCGAAACGCTTCCTTTGCATAATTTAACTTTATTTGGATCACCTAATGCTTTGTTGCAATGGTCGGTGTCAGAACGGTGTAACCTTATCAATGTCTTATGAAGACACATGATAAAAAACATCTTTCTGTTACCAGCAATGCAAAGTATGTTTAACAAATTAGCACGGTGCAAACGGCACTGATGTATTATTATTCTTTTGATGAAAAAAACACGCCCTTTTCTACCTCAAGAGCAAACCATTTCCAAACTATCCTATTTCTATTTAAGCTGTGCCAATTAATAAAGCTCTCAGTTATGCAGGGGTCTCAGATAATCTGACTCCCTCCTCATTAAACACCTTCAGTAGCAAGAAACAGTAATACAGGCAACGCCTCCTTTGACCAGCAAGGTTGAGTGCAGACTCAATATGATTTTAGCTAGCAATTACCTGCAGAATAAAATTTAACAAGCACCCAGGGGTCACTTTGCTGAAGAGGGAAGGCAAGGCACTTCCTTTTAACTGCATGCACAGTCCCAGTGTGTGGCCAGGCTCTTGGAGCTATTTAGTGCACCAAGAAGTTAAATGGATGATGAGTGCTTCGTGGGGTGACGTGTTGCCCACGTTTGAATCTGGTGCCAAAGATCACGATGCAACACGGGCCATGGATTTTTTTTTTTACACTCTTCAAAATGGTGTGCCTATTGTTAACACGTTATATTTCTTCCTCTGCTTTTAATAGAGTCTGGCATCTTTTCTTGGGGCATGATCATTAGTGTTTCTCCCAGCTGTGTCCTGGCTTCAGCTCTGCTTGGTCTTGGCAGACAGGGTGATAATAGCACCCGTCATGTCTCTCTCTGGGTGACTTGGGTACAACTAATGCCTTTCACACTCCTGCAGACACAGAAGCAGAGCCTTTCCTTGCTCTTTGACTGTAACAGAGAGCTATTCTTATATCTTTTTGCTGCAGTGCTAAATAAGATCAGTTTATTGAGTTACATTAGGAATATATGATCACCTCTTAGCATGAACTGGATTTTGCCCATGTATTATATGTTCCTTTAAACCTGTGTATCTGTAGAATGTAGGTGTCTGGATCACATAATCTCCCCTATTACGTCTAAACCATAAAATCTCTGTTAACCTTTGATGAATCTGCTTTATGCTGACCACAGCATGTAAAATGCCATATTTTTTTCTTTGCTGAAGCTTCCATGACTTTTATCGCTCTCGCAGTGAGCATTTTTTAGTATCTTTTAAACTATCACTTCCTTTTACCTGATTCACTGTCGAAGGCAGCTGAGCAGATCCCACAGGTAGCTTTTTCCAGACTAGTATATGCTATAAAATTTTAATGTTAGGGGACTTTGTGTCTATGTTAGTAAAAAAAAATAAAATAAATAACACAAAAATTTCATTGCACTGTTCTAAGGCCTTTCCTCAAAATTTCAACCAAGAAAACTTCATCATTTTGTATTCCAGAGCATTTAGCTCTGGAAGCCCTTTGGGGACAGAATAAGTGTCAAATGGTGCCCATTTAAATGTATAACATCCAAATAAATTGCTATCTTCAAGCCTGAACAATCTAACTTTGGAGGGCAAAAACTATAGGCACTGCATTTCAGATGGAGAATACCTTTATTTCTGAGAGCTAAGCTATCTTCAGAAGCTTTCTGATGCTGATATTCATGTTTTATAGCTTTCTTTAAATCTCATGCCTCAGTGGGTACCCATGAGCTCTCTCACCTTTCAGTTACAAATAACCCAACATACAGATCAGTTTAAGTTTTAAGTAACTTCCATGTTTGAATGAGTTAACATTCTGCTTGCTTTCTTATGGCATTGAAAAGTGGATTTTTCCCTGTTTAGCTGTGTTGATAAAGTTTCTGGATCATTTTGGAGTGACTATTCTTCTCCCTATTATTCTAAGCTTTGAAAAGTCTGAGGTTATTGTACCTTTGGCCTGTTCCACATTATCAACCTGTACTACATGATAACAAAGACATTGTTTCTATTCATGCTTAATCTTATGTTTGTCTGTGGAAGTTCCTAATAGTTGTTGGTTTGCTTTTACTTTATGTTCTAGCTTCTGAATTCTGGAGCTTCAGACCTAGGAGTCTCATTCTGAAGGACTGTTGTGAAAAATGGTAGAAAACAGAAATTGAGGGCAGCATTAGAAGTAAAAGGCAACAATTAAAAGCATTTATTTAGTTTGGGTCCTTTTTTGGGTCTTACAATTTTGGGAAATGGGACTCTGGTGTCTGAACACTTAGTATTGTCCACACTAACACATGTAAGTGTATTTTCTCTTCCAGAATGAATCAGACTGATTTTCAAGCTGGTTCATAACAGATTTTCACCTCTGCATTGTTCTTCATGTGTGGATTATGAAACGTGCTTCACTTCAGAGAGCTGTCCGGTTTCACCACATCCCCTATTCTGTATTTTCTCTTGAACAGCAGTATTCAAAGCTGCTGTCATTAATATTTAGTGGTGTTTGCCAGCTTGAAGCAATTTGTGTTGTGCTTGCTGTCCCTGCAAAGAACCATGGATCACTGCCTGCCCTGCACCTGAAGTACATAGGAACCTTTGTCCTTTAACTGCATGACATCCCTTTGAAAAGCAATTTGACTTTCTGGCCTACTGAATTCTAACAAGGGCTGAACAATGTTTTGATTCATATGCTTGCACAAGTGCCTAGTTACTTTAGGCTGACAAAAAGACTTATTCTGATTTTTAAAATTGTTTAATCCAATGCAGGTACCTACCTCTTCTGTGCACTTTTCAGCCTGTTCCAGGTCACTGAGAAGCTGACTCTGCCTTGTACAACTTCTGCAGGTAATGCTGACACTGGCTGAGATTACAATGTCTTCCCACCATACTAGGTACTGTGGTAAGAAATTAACTCTGCACCTGAAAAAGAGAAGAGTTTTTATCCTCCTATACAGATAAGGTAAGGAAGCAGAAATATTAAGTGACTCTCAAAGTAGCTGACACAGAACACTCAGACTGGATCTTCTGAATGACCACATGGAGGCACAGCCCAAAACATGTCCATTTTCTCCACCTGCTGTTTCTGGCTCCAAGTGGGAAGAGAGCAAGCATCAGTATCTTTGCTGAAACTGTAAGAGTCTGCTTTGTAGAGACAGGTAATATTTTTAAGAACGTAACTGCTGAATGTGAGAAAACTCAAACAAGTCCTTCTTCAGAGCTCAGAATACCAGAAGAAAGCACTTTACTTGTAATATGTTGCTTATTATAAAGAGTTGGTGTCACAAAGCTTTTTATGGTTAGAAATAATGGGGTTTTGCATCCGACTCACAAAAAAGCCTGAACTTCCAGTACCCCCATACTTTCTGTCTGTGCCCCAAGGGAAAAATCTCTTCATAAGGGGCATCTGTTGCCTCTTCATACTTCCTATATGGAATGGCCAAACGAGTCTGCAGCTGAAGGGGAAAAATTTCCCTCTTCTTTCCCACCACTATCCTTCAATGTCAGGGGAGGGAGGAAGTAGTAGAAAGATCCCAGGGCTCAGTGACTGACTTTTCCTTGTTCCCCTCTGTGGCCATGGAGATGGTTTCTGGGTCTTCTTCCTGCCCTCCTCACCTACTTAATTCCTGCAGCATTGGCTCTGGGAGAAAGTGGCAGAGCTTGCTTACACTGTTCCCTCCAGTGTAGAAGGCCAAAAGGTATCCCACTGTAGTTGCTTTTTCTTTTCCCTAAAGAAAAGAAAAGAGGTAAAAGGTGCTTTGGTGGAGCAGGGATGGGCCTGAACAAAATGTAGGGGAGCTGTGGGCAACAAGTTGCTGAATGCTGGAGAACAGGGGTAACGGGGCAAAGGCAGGAAAGATACAAAGGCAGGACTGATGTGGGGATAGGAGTGAGTACATATTTGCTTTGTAGATTGTCAGACTGAAGGAAATGGATTGTAGGAAGGTGAGTAAAGTATGGACAACACCTACTGCAATATATACACACTGAGGAATATTGAAAAACTTGAGAGCTTCGGGCCCATATGTTGCTTTTTGGGGACCTGACTTGTTCAATTTTGTGGTTTTGTGTCACTGGCAGTGCTGGATCAGCACATCTTCCAGGAATTACGGGATGTTTGGTGGAAGGTCTTGAAGAATATTCCAGGACATTTTCCTGTGTTACTTAGGAAGTTTACAGTTATGCATGGGTCTGATGGGACATACCTCAGTTACCAGTGTCTCACCCTCAAGGCTTACCAGGAGCTTTGGTTTTCTTTCAAATCAGTTTCAAACAGCTGGAGTGCTACTTGTTGACTTTAGTTTTTCTCCTCTTCTTTCCTTTAGATTTCAGCCTATCTTTTCTTTTTGTTTTGGTGCTTGTAGATGTGATCTGTTCCTTCTTGACTGCATACTCTCCTGGCTTGATGCTTGACCTTCTTCTTTTGTTTCACCTTTGGCTTTCAACTAAACTCTTTATTCCTCCCTTATGATCTTGGATGTGCTCTTTGTAGCTTTCATCAGAACTGTAGGTATTCCATGACAGAATCTGAGAAATTCTCCCCTAAAAATATTCCCCTGCTGAATAGAAAGAAAATGGACAGAAATTGAAACGGGGATTTTGAGACAAGGTTCTGAATATAATACTCTTTGACTAGAGGAGGGATTTGTGAAAGGCAGTGGTGGTTCTCATTGCTGGAAATATTGTGGCCTTTGATGAAATAAAGTCATGTTTCTTCCAGGACCCGGTGCATTTTATCCTGATTACAATGGAAAGACTGATTTCTCATGTAAAGAGCTTGGAAATACACAGAAGTGGAAGAGGCTCTATTGGGGTGGGACCTTAATTATCCTCATGCTGTGCAGATGTGAAATTGGGGAATGTCAGTCATTGTTGAATGTCGATGCTTTCAAAGCAGTGAAAAAGAGGTGGAAGGCTTTGTGTTTTGTTCCCAGCCTCTGCTCTAGGGCCTTAAAATGTTTACAAGCCCCAGAGCTGGCTCTGGATGCAGTGAAGTTTAGCTGGTTATGCTTGTCACCAACCATTAAGGGTCTGGAGACAGATGAGAGATGTGCTGGGGCTGTCAAGGGGCTTTTCCTGCCTTAGGCAGGGGTTGGTAGCGGATGTCTCTGCTGCCTGGTGCAGAGCAGAGCTGGTGGAGCTGCTGCAGATCCTGCCTGCCCCATCCTGTGTTGCCAACAGTCTGGTCTTCCCATGCCTGGAGGTTTGCCATGTCTCCTGGTTCAGCAGCAAAAATGATGTCAAAAAAGAGAGGTCAGCATGACCAAGAGAAGGGAAAGTCTACTGAGGAAGAGTTGAAGGGAAGATGATAACTGCTTTTGGTCTTAAGCACTAAGCAAAACAGCAGAAAAAACCAGCTAATTAAAGGTACTGTGAACTCACCTCATTAACATACTAAGACATCCTCCCTCAGGCTGGAAGGAGCTCCTACTCACAAATCCCCCTTACCCTCTGGGCTTACTTAGTGAAAAGCAGAAGTGCTACCACTTTAAGTGGTTTAACCAATCGCGTAGACCAATGATATCAGTATACTTAGAGATGAGGTAATTTTGCATTTTTTTGTGTTGAAAAGAAACTGTGTTGTGAAGCAGGTGTGTTAGCTTTGTGGCTTTACCACCTAGCACCCCTTTCTCTACAGAACTGGAATACAGAAATACCTCAGCTCCGTGTGTGGATTGGATTATTTATTGGGTAAAAGGACCTTTTTTGGGGGACAAAAAAAGGTGTGCCACGTGCCCTGCTGTTGCCCAGGACCTTCAAGCTTGTGACGAAGCCATTTGGAGACTAGGAAAAACAGCGGGAAGCAGAGGAGGGATGGGATCATGAAAGTGTTTCAGTGCAGGGAACAGCCAGGCCATCAGAATGCATGAGAGCAGAATGGATCCCATCCCTAGTTATTTTTGATGTGGGATTTGGGAGCAAGGCAACATCGTGGATTTAGCTGCAAGCAGCAGGAAGGCTGGATTCTTACTGACACAATGCAGACTTTGTGGTTTCCTGATTTGTGGGATTTATTTTTCCAGAATTGTTCAGAGCCCCACAGCCTGTGAAGCTTGCCTGGATCAAGGGGGTGTTCTATCCTGTTGCTGCTATGCTGCATTTATCAGCATGTGCCAGACCTCTTTCCCTGCACTGTTTTTCTCATTTTTTTCCCTCTCCTTTCCCTCCGCCCCCCTCCCTTTGCTCTTTCTCTCTGATAGCTGTAGTTTATCTTTTCTTGACTTATTCTCTCTTTCCGTGACTGCTGTCTCTCTTTGTAGCCCTTGCTTCTCCAGCCAGGATCTGCAGTTCCTGAGGCTGGGGGAGGGTGACAATTCAACGTGACCTTTTACCATTTGTTCCAGACTCCCAGCAGTTGAGTCCCTCTAAATCACACAACTATCTCTCTCCTGTCTTGTCTTCCTTTCTTTCCCGTTCCACCCAGCTCTACCCAGCAGACTGCAAGAAAAAAACACTTTCAGAAAACACTGAAAATTCACCATTGTGTGCTTGGCAGACCTCCACTCTCTAAGGGTGCAGGAGCAGCCCTGAAGGTGCTGGGTGTCAGACACCCATACACTCACCACATGAGTCCCCCTGGGCCAGTCTACTTTTTTTCTAGGGCCATATATCCTGCTCTGCCTTCTAAAGTCAGGGGAACAGAGGGAGAAGAGGCAAGGCTACCACTTCCAGCATGGGTGCGAGGTGCCATGAGCTCTCTCCTCACTAGGTGTCACTGTGGGGCCGGATTTCACCCACCACAAGCACAGCAACCGGGAGAGGTGGGTGCTGAAATGGGTGCTGAGCTTTAGGAAGACACTGCCAAGAGCAGGCGAAGGGCAGGAGAGGCTTGCAGGACAAGAGCTGGGTTGCTGCAGGCTTTACCCTGGAAATTTTTCGGGTTCAGAACCAGCCAGGTGCAGGAGGGTTTTGGGGTGCATCCTCTGAACACCCCAGCCTGTATGGGGTAACCATCAGAACCATAGTGTGAATCGGCCAGTGTGGATTTTGTCTGAGTAGTGCTCATCTCTTGCCAGTCATGATACCAGTTTGGCAGCAAGCCCTTTGCTAATGCTCAGCCTTGGATCACTGTTCACTGTCCCCATTTGCCATCACCTGTCTGTAGCCCTGGCCACAGCACATCTCTATATAGTGAATGGCCTTGTCACTACCTCCCTGGCAGGGCTATGGTGGAGAAGACCCTTAGAAAGTCACCTTGGTAGCCCCCGCAGCCTAAGTGGCAGCTATGGAGCTGTGGTGAGTGGTATAGGGTGTTTTGCCAGGAGCTTGCCTTTTCTCTTGCTGGAGGAGCCAAGTGAAAGGCCAGCCACATGGTCCTTGTTACCAAAGCCATGGGTTATGACTGCAAGGTGGGAGCTGGCAGACCCAAGTGTCTGTGGGGAGTTCAGCTTTCACAAGGCCTCCCTTACAGTGCAGTGAGCAAGGAGACCTGCTCCATGGTTGCCGTGCTCGTCTCAGTGTGCTGGCAGATGCTTTTATAACTTTTTATTTGCTTCATTTTTTTCTGGCTTCCCTTCTTTCATTTTTTCTTTCCTTCCTTCATTCCCTCTCTGTTTTGATAGCTGTACTAGCTGTATTTTGACTTGAACTGTCTATTACCCTCTCTCCTTGTCCTCTCTTTCTCCTTCTAGCCCTTGTGTATTCAACCAGCATCAGCAATTTCTGGGAGGATGACAGTTCAGCCTGACCTTTTATCTCTTGATCTTGACTCTCAGCACTCAAGTCCCTCTAAACTGTCAGGCCAGCTCTTTTCTGCTTTCTTATCTTTCTCCCTTTCTCCATTGTTTTTTCCTATAACTCTGTATAGTGAACTAGACCTTGCCATCATGTCTCCATCCTCTGAGGTGTCCCTGCTGTGCAGAACATGTAAACAGTATCCTAAGGGAGAGGAGCTGGCTAATAAATGCACCATGAACCACCATATCTGTGGCATAGATTGTATTTTAGAAGATTTATGGGGTTTTATTTTTAAGTTAATAAACTGCAAGTCAGAAACAAGGCAACGAGGGTTATGAGGAAAGCCATAAACCCTGAGGAACTGTTTTGATGTGGCTGAGTGTAGCTTTATAGCCTCCCATTTTATTGGGTACACTGTGATTTACATTGGTAGAAAAGCACACCCTATATACATGTTAGTATCCACGTGGCTTTCTACTTGTACCCACATAAATGGGAATGGCTCCATGGAATGTGCAGTGTGCAAGCTCCTCAGTGTGCACCCCTGCTGATTTTGGGCAGCCAGTTCACTGCAGGGCTCTTGGCAAACGTGTGTGCTCGTGTGCACCCTGCGTGTGTGCGTTTACACATCCATGTGCATCAAGGGGATGGGAAAGAGATTTGATGAGAGTCCCCGGGCCATACAGCCTTTGGGGGCTGCCCAAAGCAGTGGAGAGTCCCAGGGACTCTTGTGCTGAGCTCACCTTCCATGCTCTTCCTCTGTGTGCCATGCTGGAGGCTGAATCCAGCTCCACTTGATCGTGTGCCACGTCGTGTTAGCATTGGCTCTATCACAGTGCAGCCCAATTAATATTTGATTCTGGCAAATGAAAGGAGGGCAGAGAGATTAAATGGAGCTGCCATCTGGGGTGGTGAAAGTGGTGAGGAGGTGGCATGCTCTTTTTTGTGCAAGCCTAGAGGAGCAGGACTAAAAGACTTCCCTGGAGGAGGAATCAGAATCTCCCCTCTGCAAGTGGTATCTCTGAAGGGTTTGTCCTGGTATGGATTGGACACAAAGCTGTGCTGAGATCAGGTGGCTCTAGGGGTGAGTTATGGAGCTTTTCATCACTGAGTTTCTTCTGACTTCTGGGCTGACCACTGGGTGTGATCATGGAGGAAGAGTAAGAGGTTGTCTGAACCCTCTAGGGCCTCATCATGCAGATCTAATGAAGTGGGCATGGTCAGCTAGCCAGTGCTAATAGGAAACTGCAGCACTTGAAGGTGTATGTTAACTCCTTGGAAATATCTCTGCAGGAATAAAAGGTGCAGATCCAGGCCACAGAGGTCCTGGGGAGCAACTTCTGTGTCATCTACTCGATGCACGTGCAGACAACAGTGCCTGTCCCTGTCGTACTGCCAGTGCTGCTCAGCAGGAACTGTGGCTTAGCTTCCATATCCCAGGCAGGTGGGATGAGACAGATGGGCTGAGTTGAATCCTGTGCACTCTCTTCCTTTGCAGAACTGCATGCAGTCCCCTGGGGGCTGGGAGGCCCGTGGGGTTCAGAAGAGTGGGGGGAGCTGGTCTGAGCTGCAGCTACTTTCAGCCTCTCCCAGATGCAATTGCCCCCATGTCACTTCCCAATTGAAAAGCCAAATGAAATTTCCGTGGAGTTTGCAGGTTTTATGATTCACTTGTTTGCTCTTCTCCCTTTCTCTCCTTTATTATTTTTTAATTTATATTTTTCACTTTCTCTCTTCTGTCTCTATTCAGTCCTGACAGCTGCCTACTTTGAATTTAGTTTGTATCAAGGGCACAAGAAATTAATTTTCTGCTTTCCTATCTGGTGTGGAATGGATTCTCCCCCTTCCATTCTTCTTCCCTGCCTGTCACTGAAGTAAAGGGAAAAGTCTTGGAAATATTTCCTTTTTAAAATGACCTTCTGTCTTCTCATAACTATTTGGCCTCTCTGCTGGCAGTGTGGGACAGGGTCTAACACAGTACTCCTTTCCTTATCCAAGAGCTGGAGAACAAACTCTTTGGCATATTGCAGATAACCATCTCACTACAAATCTAGCTACCAAAACCAAGGAAAATAAATATTAGGACAGTTGGAGAGGGACAGGTTTTTCATCATCTCTGGGAAATGATCCCTTCTGCTCAGCCCCTGTGAGCTGCCAGCACACAGAGCATCTCTGGGTTCAGTGTTGGGACAGCAGATACGGCCTGACCCTGCTTGGACCTGGGAGGGGAAGAATGGCACAGCAGGATAGCAGCCAGGAGGTGATACAATAATTTAGCAGTGGGCATCTGGTAAAGCTATTGTTTTAATTTGGAAATCATGGTTTTGTGCTGTGGATATAAAACTTTCCAGTTACACATGAAGGAACTTCCCAGCACTCTCAGTGCAGTGATCTATACGTGTGTGCATGTATGTGCAATACTTGCTGCTAGAACATATTTGTGAGCTGTGGCGTTGATGTTACCTTTTAGCGAGGGAGAATCGTTTATCTCAGCATTCTAATTATGTCCCATTAAAATGCAAATTCGGGTTTATGCATTGAAATTGTCTGTACCATTGCCATGGCAACTGGAGCTTGAGGGTGGGGAACTGGAATAGGTGGGACTGTGCATCTCTCTCTGAATCCCTTTCAAATATCTCCAGGTAATTGAAATCACAGTGTCCTTGCCCAGGAATCATGGCACTTTCCCTCTAGGGAATCTGGGGTGTCACTGAAGTTCTGCTTGAAGTTGTTATACTAAAGTGAGACAGTGTGTGTGTAGGTCACAGGGTAATTCCCAACACAGGGGAAGAGCTAGTGCACGTTTTTTTTTCAGAAGGAGGTGAACCCTTACCATTTTATCTTCCATGTCATTCTTCTTTTGAGGTGCCTGGCTGCAAAGGAGGGAGGGGAGGTCCCTAATGACCTCACAGACTTCCACCTAGAAGCTCGTAGATGCTGCTTCATTTACTGGAAGATCTAAGTGCCATCCATGCTTTTAAAACCACTCAAATCCAGTTAAATACCCAGTCAAGATGTCAGCATAGAAAATGCCCTGCAGCAGTGAGTTTCCCTGCTCCATCATCCTTGCAATAGAGTGAGTAGAGTCTTCTTCTCATGCCACCTTGGTCCTTTCTATGTTCGTCTTGCATGGCAATGTCATGACTCTATGTCTTCCTCCTCCCTTTACCACAGCTGTACAGCTGTGGCTCCTGTTTCAGAATCAAGTAGAGGGATTGTAGGATGCTGGGTGCAAGTGAATGCTGAGTGATAGACACATGACTGAGTACATTTTACAGGGGAAAAATAATGTGCCTTTCGGTATTGGCTGTTGTCTGAAAATTTAGAAAATTTAGAAGATGAATAAGGTGTAGTGAGTTAATTCCAAAACCACACTGACAGCTGGGCAAGGAAGGCAGAGCTAAGTCTGTTTTCTGGCTCCTCACCTTTGTTAAGATGTGCACAAAATCATCTGATTCTTTGTCCTGGTGCTGGCTGGGTTTGCTTTTTTTCCGCTGGGCAGGGAATTTGATTTGCTAATAATAAAATCTAGATACAGTCTTATGAACTTTGTGGTCCAAACTGTGGTTTCTGTTAAATATCATTGACTTGGATAGCCTGGAGGCTCCTTACTATCCATTTAACATGAAATACAGAAAAGAGAAGGCTCCAGTTCAGCCTATGGAGTTCCTAAGCAAGGAATGGTGGTGTCAGTCACTTCCCGCCCCAGTGCAAGACAGATAGTGGCAAACTGGGATCAGTTTAGTGGAGGGCCATGAGGATGATCGGAGACCTGGATCACATAAGATGTGAGGAGATCCTGAGAGCACCGTCTTTGTCTGTCTTGGAGGAGAGAACTTTAAGGGGGATCTGTTTGGTGTTTTCTAGTAAGTAAAGGGATGGGAGGAGCACTGTAGAAAAAATGGATCTGGACACTTCTCATAGGTATGGACCAAGGATAAGTTTCAGCCTGGAAAATTCTAACACTATACAAATAAAAAATAATCATGAAGGTGGTTCAGACATGAGATGGTAGTCCAGTGGAGTCTGTTTCCTTTGAGATCCTCAAAACTCAAGCAGAAGAGTCCCTGAGCAATCTGCTCTGGCTTTGAAGACTAGGCCTAGGGATAGGACTAATATAGGCCATTTTACATCTCAGACTTTCTCAAGGAGAAGGTTAAAATATGCATGATAGAGAATGTCCTTACCTTCTGAGTGAAGAAGATGATGGTAGGAAAAAAAAAAAAGATTCTTGATTTTCTGGGTCTGACGTGACAAGGAAAGTCATGGAATTGCCTGGTAGCTGAAAGCAGAGCAATGAACAACTGGCTTCAGTGGGAAGGAAGCCATTTCAGTAGATTCAATAGCTGATCAGCTTCACCAGCAAGGAAGATTCTGAGAATGAGAAAGGGAAATATTGTAAGGGAAATTGTAAGGGAAATAAATATTGTAAGGGAAGGAGAGGAAAACATGTTGAAAATAACTGTGTTCTGGAGAAAACTTTCCAGTGAGTGCTTACAGAGGGAGAGACAGAAGGTGAGACAGAGACCAGAAAAGAACATGGAGAACAGAAAATGCAAGGGTGGAGGAGAGTGGGAGAAAAGAAAATTTCTATCATTTCCATAAATTCCTGCATCCCTCTCCCTCACACACGCAAGCACCCTCTCTTCTCTCTGCCATCCCGTGAGACTTGAATTCCCACTGCACCATCCTTGTGGCACTCTTTTACCTGGGAATGAGCTAAGGGGCTTCAGCCCAGAACCTCAGCCCCCTGTCCCTGCCTGTAATTCCCTGGCTCCCACCCTCCCCTACGCCTTCCCATCCCAGTCCTATTTTGTGGGACAGAGAGCTTGTGCTGCATCTTCTGTATGGCACACCAGTGTACAGGAGGTTTCCTCTCTTACTGGGCTGAAGTTGTACTGACCATGAAGATTTAACCCTGTGTCAGCCGATACAAAGAGACTTTCCAGGCTAAGAAGAAATGACCTGATTTCTCTTCCTCCTTCAATTTGTCCTGTATTCATTTTCAAAGGATTGAAACAGGAACAGAGTTAAAAAGGGCTCCAGGAGCTGAAAGTAGGGTACAGATTTTGCCTCATGGCTGTTGTTTCAATGTAATCTAGATACTGTGGGCTGCAAGAGGTACCAGAGAAGGCTGGAGTTGCTTACTATAGGCAACACTGAGAGGGGGGAAGATGGTGGAATTCAGACAAGGAGAAGAATGTGGAGATAGAGAAGATGATGTCTTGCTTGTGTCCACAGTGGGGAAAAAGCAATATGTTTAGTCTGTAGTGGGGGAGGTTTAGAGGAGATGTCAGAAAAAGCTTTGGGTGGTGAAATGTGAGTCTGAATTGCCTGGGTGTGAGTGTGAGGTCCAAGCTGTCAGCCATCAGAGAGGTTTTCCTAACATCAGTGAATGGTGGCTTCTGTCTCACTGATTCGGGGGGGGAAGGGCAGACAGACTAGCTGACCCCGTGTGGCCCCTTGTCACCACATAATTCTGTGGTGATGCACTTGATGCTGTGTGAAAGCAACCAGTGAGCCTCATTCTTGCCCAAGAGGTTGGCATAGCAAATCTATCAGGACTTGCCTTTTGTAAAGGTACCCACAGCAGAGAAGCTGAGACCTTTAGCCAAGGTATCAGAGCCAGGAGATGTTTTCCCCCAGCGTGGCAGGCACTCTGTCCCTTCACCTGCAGTCCCTGGCTGCCTGTGCACCCATCCAGACTGCTGTGGATGGCAACAAATTCACCCTCCCCCAGCTGTTCCCCTGTCCTGCCTTCCCTCAGCCTGCCAGAAACAGATCCCCATGGGCTGCTTTTCTCTCACACCCTTGGCTGTTCTAACATATCCTCAGGGAATGTGTAAGACCGGCTGTGGTGATGAGATTGTGATCTTTCTCTTTCCTTTTTTATTTTTGTTTTATATTGACAGTGGAGTTTCCCTTACCATTTCCAGCAGGTCTATAAAAAACCCACAACCCTTTGTTGAATATTCAGCATCTTCCCAGAGTGTGGCAGTAGCCAGCGGGGGCCGTGGGTATGAGCTTGCAGAGGGGATGACTCATGAGCCCCGTCTTGTTCTCAGGCTTCCAGGACTCTCCTGCTCCTCTCCCTTTCTTTCTGCTGGCATATTGTGCTGATGAGACAGTGGATGTTGAATCTGAGCAGCCTCTGGTCGCAGCAGAGGGGAAGAGGGCAGGAGAGAAGCACTCTGCACGTTGCAGGCTGCAAGGATGGAGTGGGAGGGGAGGTTTTCACTGGTGTATGTGGATAATTGAAGGAGGATGCCTGGGGGCTTTATATGTAATGCTGGGGATGTGCTGGGGAAGGAATATGGACAGGAGGTTTGTTTATTTGCGAGCTCCTTATTCAAAACCTGTATGGATCACCCTCACCTGCCCCAGGTGTTCCCCCAGTACCATCTTGGTTCAGGCTCTTTCCTGCTGGAACCTAAGCCAAGACTGGATTATTTTCACACACTCTCCCCTGTCACTCGGTCATTGACTAAATTAAATTTCAATTAATTTTTTTCTCATTAAAAAAACAGTGAAAACAGCATTTTTAAATCAGCAGCAGTTACTTGGCCTGTTGCAGCAGGAAAGGCATATGTGGGTGGTTTGGTGAGGAGGAGGAGGCTGGGGAAGGTGGCAAGTTACTGATGGCATTTTGGCTGGCCAAACAGGGGGGCAGAGGAGAAGGTTCCTGTCAGGGTGCCTCACTGGGAGATGTGGGGTGACCTCCTGTGCTTCATCCCAAGAAGGGAAGCAAAAAATACTGTTGGCCTCTCACCTTTGGGATTTCCCACCCGCTGTCAGCCCTAAATGTTGAAAGTGGTCATCTATAGTTGCCCTGTGGTTAGTCATGACCATCTGGTTTTGACACCCTTGTTCTGTTGGGCTGTCAAGGGTGCAACTTGCTTGTTAGGAGGCCTGGCACAGCCTGACCTTACCTCTCTTGGACTATGTCCTTCATGGACCCTCTGGAGCAAGGCAGTGAATGTCTTCACTTGTGTGTTTGTTGGGACTTGGGAGAGAAGAGTTGTGTCTGCCTGAAGGCACACAGCATTTGGCTGCTCCCCTGCACCTCAGACAAGAGGCACAGGAGCTGTGCAGGCAGCAGAGCTGTTCTGCATCCTCTGGAAACACTGGGAGTACTGGCAAGAGCATTGTCTTGTTTCTCTGGTTTCCACTGTTGCTCAATTTTTCTTTTTTCCCTCTCTGCTCCTCACCACTCATCTACAGGAAATGCCACTTGTGCCCTCAGCCATCATCCCTTGTGCCATTATGTCAGCCATGCAGTCTGGGAGCACCTGGGGCCTCTTTTCTGCCAGTGACATCTCCTGGGTGCATTCTGACAGGTAGTCAGGACTCATTGTCTCTCGAAGAAACTAGGAAAATAAGCTTGTGTTTGAATCCCAGGTGCAGAGAGGGTAGGCCTGTCACAGCCAATTCAGCTGCATCTCTGCCTGGCAGTGTTATTTTCTACTCTGTGGGCTCCTATTCACTTTGCTTTCTTTTTCTTTTGCTTGCTTTCCCCCTTCACTCCTTTCTTTCTCTCTCCCTCTCCTCCCTCAGCTGTTTCCCAGCAGAGATTGGCTATTAAGCCAGCTGTGCTGAAGCTGCAAGATGCACACAGACACTGGGAACAAATGACATTGTTTGGGCACTTTCCTCTGTTGTAGCAGTAGGGCAGCACGAGTCCCCATGAGCAGCATCATGCCAGAGAGCATGTGTGTGGCCACATGCGTGGCTGGGAGACTGTGGAAACAATTCATGTACAAGAGGTATGATTACCCTTAGCTCTTTCATGAGCTGTCCCTTGCATCCTGCAAACCAAGGTGCAAGACTGCACTGCTTGTGCACAGGCACACAAATTTCTTATATGGGGCCAGCAGCTACTTTGTGTTAGTCTAAATTACATATAGGCTGCTGGGAATGGAGGAGGTGCCTGACTCCTGCACGCAGTTGTACAAGAAGCAGGGTAAGACCATCTCTGGCATAAACACTCCATGAGCAGCTCTGGGTTCTCCCCACTTTTGGCCAAAATGTAGATGCAGATGCACCTGTGGTATCTTCTGACATTACGGGAGCAGCAGTTGGGAGGACTGGGAGCAGTGGTGCAGAGGAAGTGCTATGGGTATGGCCAGAGTGACACGGAGGAAGGGAGGTTTAGAAATGATGGAACTTGGACGGCTTAGAGCAGGGAGGAGGATGAGAGTGAGGTCTTGGTGTAGTCTTTTTTTCTACTTGAGAAGACTGTTTTACTTTCATGATAGCACTTTCTCAGGTGTGTGGTGGCATTCTTCTGTGTAGTGTTTATGGTAGGGACAGTAAAGGAGAGCTGTGAAAGTCTGGGTGCTGAGCAAACAAACATGGACATCATCCTGGAGGAGAAAAATTGAGAAGAGAAACAGGCTATCAGAGGAACAGATTTTAATGGATTTTATGAGTTTATTTTTTTATTTGAAAATAATGTCTTTCCCAGACAAGCACTGATGACTTTGTCATGATTGTATTTAGGTGGCTGTGGCTAGACTGGATTCTCAGCACAATGGTACAGGGTGCTTGATACTGGGAGAGCTGGGGGGAGTGATGTAGCTAAGTGCTAAGCAACCCATGCTGGTGGCAGGTAGGGTGCCCACAGGCTTTTGCAGGGAGCAGAATCAGCCAAGGAGGTATCATTCTTCATGCACCAAAAGGTCAGTATCTTCTTGAAGTCTGTCTCACTTTAAGATGGTTTCCCTTACAGACCAGTTCCTCCTCACTTTGACTTGTTTGACTTTCAGGTATTTGCCCAGGAGTGGGTTAAACTTCCTCATTAATAATCAGACAGATAAAAATTACTGGAAAAGGTAAATGAAATGCTGCTCTGACACATCTGATGCAGTGGGGGAGGCAGATCCTCCAGACTGGAAAGCAGTTGTCTCCCAAGGGTTTTCAGATATCATATCCTTGATGGAAGTGAATAGGACATGCTCAGCTCCACAAGAGCATCTGGTGATGGAGCATGGAGGAAAGGTACAAGGACAGATTGGGGCCAAGACAGCTTTCTGGCTTTATTTTGAGAGAGAGATTTGTGAGAAGTAGGTGCTGTTTTAATCCCTAAGATGATGAATAAAGTTTAAAGGACACAGACAGGACCCACCAGCTTTATGGCTTCTAGGGAGAGAGACTCTGCAGGCGGTGAGCAGTGCAAAGGAAGAGTGAATCAGTCTTGCAGGAAAGGGTGATGGACCCAGGCTTTGGAGGGGACAGCAGTGCTGCATGGTCTGACTCTTCTGTAGCATGGGCAGCACCTTTGGAGATGTATTTCCCTGTGACATAGTCTACAGTACCTTTTTTTTTTTATTTTTTAGGGGAAAAAAAGGGTTAGGGATGTATTTCAGATACTGCCAGCTGTTGTCAAGGCAGCTTTGTAGCAGGCAGCAGTAAGAAGAGGCAGCAGAAGCTGGCTGCTGTTGGGCAGAATATCCCAGTGAGGGTATCATGCAGAAGGGAGTAGTGGGCCAGGGACTGGAGCAGGGGCACCTCCTGAAACTTCACTCTAATGCTCACCTTTGCCAGTGGCAACTGGGCGGTCTGCAGCAGGTCCCTCCTTTTTTTCCTGTGCCTCTAGTCCAAACCTGTTTGTTAAGAAAAAAAAAAAGGTGTTGATGGAGGAAGGGTATGGAAAAATAACTCTGCTTTAATATGGGAAAAACTGTACCTTATTTGGAACAGATGCAGTTTATAAGAAGGAACATTAAGCACTGAGGAACACTTTGGAGAAATCTTTAATCCAGTAGTGGCATCCAAGAGAAATAGTATAGGAGAAAAAGACCTGAGGGAGATGAAGATATGGGGATGCAGATATGGAGATGCATTGGCAGATAAATAGCATATAGCAGGCTTACCCATAACTGTGCCCTGGGAGAGCCAGCTGGGTCTTCCTTTTGCCAATTCCAGATCTCCAGTAGAGGAAGAGAGGGATGGGAGGCTCATGTCTCCCTGCCCTCAGCTCAGCAGAGGCTTTACCTTGACCTTGTGTCTAGTTCTAATATCCAGAGCTTTATCCTTTAAGCATTTACACCTCCAATCAGGCTGCCAGTCCCACTGCCACACAGAGCCATAAACAAGGATAAACAGTAATTAGTGTGGTAAATAACTTGGTCTTGTGTTTTCTGGTTACAGTATCATGGTAGTTATTTCCAGCTCCCTGCCTGTGTGCTCCTGCTGCCTGATTTTGTGCTCTGTACATCCTTGCCAGCCTGATTATCATTGGATGCATTTAAATTGCCAATTGCTCTCTCCCATCTCCTATCCACTCCTGGGGGGGGGGGGGGGCTGGTCTAAGCTGGTTAAGCCATGGTGATGAGGGATGGTTGAGGGGTTGTGGGTAACATGAGATATCTCTCTGTCTTCTGGGGTCTGTACCTTAATGGGCAGCAAATGGATCCATGCTGAGATAACATAGGACAGCATTGTCAGGGAATCCATCGATGGTCACTGGACCTTTGTAAAACACAGCAAGAAAAATGTTCAGATAAAACAGCTGGGCAGCTCCTACTTGTGCCCTCCACTGCTGAGGAATTTTTCTCTCTTCCTTTTGGCTGCCTTGCTGCAGCAAACAGCTTTGTGTCTGACAGAGTCTGATTTCAGTCTGGATTTTGGCCCAGCAGGGAGAGATGAGCACAGGGATGCAAGCATACATGTGGTGGCCCAAGGTCCTGCTTGCTGGGGAGGGACAGATCAAACATGCCTCATCTTGGTCTCCTGGACAGCATTCCCAGCTTAGCTTTTCTTAAATGCAGTGTGGTTTCTTTGGCATTTGTCCACATGGGCTGCAGGCAATTGAGAACCTATGAGTTCTCAGGGGCCTGAGATCTTTCTACCATCTGCGGGAGCTGCTCCAACTTGTGAGGGTTTTCCCTTCTTTCTGTTTTGCAATATGCTTTGCTTTTATCTTCCGCAGAACTCTTGATTAACTTCTTCCTTCAATGTCCCTCCTCAGACTACTTCCACCCTCTTGCAGACTACAGCAGGTAAGTATGTGCCTCTTGCTTCAGTTGCATCCCACCCTTTCTGGTAAATGTGTATGAAGGCTGGAAGAACTGGAGGCAGCTTCTGGAACTGTGATAATTGTGCATTCAGTCCCTCTCTCCCAGTGGCCAGGATATTAGTGTAAACATTTTGTTAGAATTCTTCTCCAGGTCTTGGTTTCACCTGTGAAATGCAACCAAAATGGCTGTGTTTTCCCAGTTATATCTGAACTCTCCCGTCTTCCTCCCATGGAGATACACTGACTACTTTATAACCCCTGTGTACCTGGTGGGTTGGATTTTGCAGCACTGTGGGGATCATTGGCAGATGCATTTGCTGCTCCTTATGTACCTTAGCTGACCCAGTTTTTTATTTTGCTGAAGATATATGAATGTTATTGTTCACAAAGTGTTGCAAACACATGCTGGGCTCTGTGAGGCTCTCATGAGGACAAAAGAAGTGGGGCATTACTAGGGAAGGAATGGCCAGGGGAGAGACAGCTGCTGTTTCTCTCCAAAAAGCACCACAATAGCAATGCTTGATTGTGGTGGTGGCTACAGGCATTTGGGATTAGACACCCATAGAAGATGTGCCTGGAAGAGTCCTCAGGATGTCACTGATACCGTATCCATCCCAGGAGGAACCATACATGTGTAGTTCTCAGAAGGTTTTGGATTGTTTTGAAGACTTAAAGTGCAGGATATTCTCAGGGTAATGCTCAGTCTGTGCATTGTGTACCATGCTCTCCTTACCACTAAATGTCCTGTATGGCAATGTAAGCCTGTGTTTGCTTCTGTCCACTGTAACCACTAAGAACTGAATTGAAAACTCTTCTCCTTTTATAGCAACCTTTTATGTATTTGAAGATTGTTATCATCACCCTTCTCAATCTTTTGCAGTCTAAACAGCTTAATTTTGCTTAGTATCTTCCTGGTAGGTCATACCTTTTGCATCTCTGATCATGGCGGCATCATTCTTCTAGCTCTTTGCAGTAGTGCTGTTCTCTCCTCCCCCCTCACTCTCTGACTGATGGAAGAAAACCTTTCCATCACTCCTGGAACCATAAGTCCTTATGGAGACACACGCTATCCTTCTCTCCTCAAATATGATTTTGTCTCCATGTCATTTTTTCTAAACAACTGCAGTCATTCATCAGGTTTTCCTCACAAGACTTGGATTGCTGTTTGCTAAGGCAATTAATTCTAGCTGAATCTTGGCTTAGATGTGAGCCAAAAAGGTGTCTAAAGAAAAACTGATTTTGTATATGTGTGTGTTTCCTTTAGAAAATCTCTGTAGTGTTGATCTGGAGAACCTTTCAGTTTGTTCCATGTGGCACACATGCTACTTGGAAAACCATCTCAGCAGTGAAAACCATCTCTACATCTTGGGGAGCTTTGCAGTCAGCAAGCAGATCAGCTTTCCCTTGGTGGCCTCTTTTGAAACCTGAGGTCCCCTCAGCCAACACACCGATCAGGATGGGGGAGCTGTGATTTAATTTCCTCCATTCCAGGGTACAAACAAAACAGTATGTGAAAACTATTTGCCAAGATTCTGCCCTTCTCACTCCTGGTTTTTATCCCTCTGCAGCTAGAAGATTCAGAAGTCTGTCTGTCACATAGGGTAGCAGAAATTCATATTCCTACGACTTCTTATCTGCTTCCTGCACCAGTGACCTGGTCATCACCTTTAGCCTCTGGACCTTCTTTCTGCACACTTATAGAATGGTTTGGGTTGGACAGATCGTAAAGATTCTCTACCATGGGCAGGGACACCTCCCACCAGACCAGGCTGCTCAAACCACATCCGGCCTGGCCTTGAGCACTTCCAGGAAGGGGCATCCACAGCTTCTCTAGACAACCTGGGCCAGTGTTTCACTACTCACACTGAATAATTTCTTCCTAATATCTACTCTAAATCTACCCTCTTCCAGTTTAATGCCATTATCCCTTGCCCTATCACTCCATGCACTTGTAAAAAGTTTGAATAACCATGTTGAAGAATTCAAACTCTCTCAGTCTGTCTTAATAGGAGAGGTGCCCCAGCCCTCTGATCATCTTCGTGGACATATTTAATCAGGTCTGGTCTTTCTTACACCAAAGACCTCAGAGATGAACACAGCACTCCAATACTTATGGTTATGTGCTCTGCCTATCTGCCTTCTGCAACAGCTGAGAAGTGCCTTGGTGTACCTCTGCTTCAGCTGTGCTCTGGCTGAAGTCTTCTGCTCAGCCTAGGTCTTCTCTCCTTCTACCTTCCATTCACCCACTACGTTTTTAAAATATTTCCCTCACTGTTTGCTTTTCCCTCTGCTGCTTTGCTTCGTTGTGATCTCACTGCAGTGAGTCCTTGCTGGCAGCTGTGCTTTGGGAGCTGCCTGTCTGCATCTCTTCACCTCTCCTGCTGAGCACAGTTGAAATGGCACCTGTCCTGCCTCTCCTCTCTCCTGTGTCCTCCCTCCCTCCCTTGTTTCCCTCTGTGGCAAAAGCTCAACTTGTATGCAGTGACGCATGCAGGAACGCTAAGCATGTGCTTAAGACACGTAAAAAGCCTTCAGCTCCTACAGGCTGCCCTTCAGCCTTGGGCTCCAACAGACCTCAGCAAAAAGATGCAAATATCACCCTCTCTGTACAGAGGGGGATTGTGACTCACACTGAGCTGCCCAGCCTGCCTGCACCCCAGCTGGGAGCAAAATACAGGCAGCCTAATCCGTGCCTGATGCTTCTTCTTGAGTAGACAGATGTGTTTGTCTGGTAATCATCCGAACATAAGTGATGTGCATGCTTGGCCCTTTGCTGTGAAGATGAGGATGTGTGGGCACAGGCTGTCCTTGTTTTGGGTGTTAACACATGCAAAGAGATGTGCAAGCACTTGAGGGCATTTATTGACACACACAGGCCTCCTGGCCATGGTGGCTTTCCCAGCAGCTGAGCTTTCTGCTGGGCTACTTGTCACACTCCCGTGGTGGCTGGGGGTGAGGGGATGTGGAGGGTCATGAGGGGCTGGTGCCCTCTGGGAGGCTAGGAGGAAGCAGGAGATGAAGGCTGTGCCTGCTGTGCCACAGCAGCTTGCTGGCATACCATGACACAACCTGGCCCAGTGCCAGCTCCTGACAGCTCTGTGTTGGGCTCAGAGTGCCCCAGGTTGCCTGGCAGGCAGCCCACTTAGTAGCCACATGGCTTAGACAGTCTTCTCCCAGGAGTTTTGTGCATCTGCCTTTTTGCCAGGGAGGATGGCACTGCGTTGGCTGAGTTTGCAGATGCAGGGGGGCACTTCTGAAATGCTCATGGTCAACCCAGGGCAGTCACCTGAGTCCTGGTCCCAGTTGACATCAAGGCAGCTCCTCTTCAAAGTAGTGGCTCTGAAGTAGTGGTGGTGACAAAAAGCCACGTGTGTTTTTCCCCTTGTGCAGGTGGAGTATTTCGTGGATCTCTTCTTGGTGTATTGTTGTGGGGAACTGTTTCACATGGGTCCCTTCCTCTTTTTCATCTCCTAGTTGTAAAAGCTGTTGTCCTTTCCTCCCTGTCCCACCCTCTGGCACCTGCCTGCTCTGCAAGTCTGCAGAGTCTGCAAGTCTGCTCTGGGTCTGGCCCCATGTGTCCCAGGGAGCTGTGTGCAGAGTAGGAAAAGGATGCAGCTTTTCCCATCAAACTCTGTACAACAGAGGGGGTGGCACAGAGCCTGCTTGTGCTGCAGGCTGGGGATAACCACTTCTCTCCTTGCCCAGGCTTCCTGAGCAGCCCTCAGGGATGCATAAAGCACTCTGTAGTGCTGTGTGGATGCTACCTGGGTACCAGTAACAGCGTGACTGTGTGAGCAGGACAAACTGGTTTTGCTGGTTCCATGCATCTCCTTCAGTTCCAGCTGTACCATGCAGAACTGGGCGTTCAGACAGACCCTTCTCCTTGCTCTATTGCCAGCAAATGGAGAACTCTTCCCTTGCAGGTTTAGAGTGCTTCAAGCTCCCCCTTCCCACCCTCCAGCAGGGGGCTGGGAGGGGGCTGGATGCGCCTGGGGAATGGGAGCGACGGCTGGGTCAGTGGTGTGAAGCTGTGGGGAGATGCAGGCGCCTTGCATCAAATTCCCAACCTGATGTGAAGTGACGGAGCAGAAAGAATGAGCGACAGGGAGGGCAGGAGGCAGGATGGGAGCGACGGAGGAGCTGGGGGCGGGGAGAGGAAGATTGGTCTGTAGCCTGGGAGCAGAACAGCAAACTGGCTTATTGTTAACCATAACCCCTGTCCCTTCCTAACCCTGCATCTGCTAAACTGTTCTCTGATTTTTTTTATTTTTTTTTTTTGTGTATTTCTTTTTTCTTTAATTCTCCCTCAGGCACTGCTGTGGTTCAAATTTAGTCCCCAGTATTTATATCTTTCCGTCTCTTCTGTTCTCTTACTTATTTAACAAACATACCCAAGAGAACTGTAGGACTTGGGAAAAGTTAGAAGCAGAGCGGATGCCACATTGGATCAGTTGATCTAATCCAAGATCTTCCTTTCTGCCCATATTCTGCCCCTGAGAAAAATTAAACCACCCAGTCTAGTGAAAAACAGAGCTGAGCAATGGGAGATTTGGTAAGAAACACCTTCCTTCACCTCCCCATGTCAGTGCACACCTTGATGTCAGATGTGATGTCTTTTACGAGATTTGATACCCAGGGGTGCTAGTGCAGGATGATCCCTGTGGGGGTGTTCAGCTGGGACTGGGCAGACCTGGCTTTGCACCTATGCTGCAGGATGATCTTGGATGGATCATCTGCTTTCTCTGGGCCTCAGTTTCCTCATCTCTAGGATGAGACTTAGGTCTGTTCCCTTCTTCAAGTGCTTATATAACATTTCTACCGCTGAAAAAATGCTGGAGGAGATCCTTTGTTTTGTACCTCAACAACAGAAGAGAAAACGCATCAACTGCCTCTAGACCACCTAGAAGATTCCCCACTGGTAGCATCAAGCACATGGAAGGGCATATTCCCTCTGATAAGGAAGAAATCAGTGTGCTTCTATGCATCAGATAGAGCCGAAAAGGGAGATAATCACCCCAATGAAAAAGTTTCCTCTCAGTTTATATACTGGGTGAATGATCTTGTTTCATTTTGCTCTAGCACCTCAAATATGGATCACTGGACCAAATAAATTTTCAATTATGTTAGAGGGCAGGTGAATCTCAAGCCTTTCAGTTATGATCAGTTGTGATCAGTTTATGCTTTTAATTCAGAAAAAGGCATCATCTCAGCCATCCCTCTACTGCAGTGCTGAGTCCCACAACAAAAAGCATACTCTCCTTTTCATTCCTGTGTTGTTTTGTGTCTTTAGTCCGGAAGGCACTGCATGATGGGAAAAGGTCTGATCCATCAGCATCTTAGCATCCTGTCTTTTGCCCTGGGAGTTCTGCAGGCTTTTGCTGCTCTAAACAAAATCAGTGTATGAGCCAAAGTTGTGTCTTTCATGGGCCACAGCAAATGTGAACGGGTCTCCTCTGTTTGTAGATCTTACTGTATATGTACTCCCATCTTAGTCCTTTTCCACTTCTGCTCTTGCTCCCTGAAAGGTAACAGCCTTGGGACCCAGAATGTCTTGGCCCAGGCTACGTAGTGTCAACCCATCAGGAGGTGGCACCACAAGATTGCCTTTTCTGTTATTTTGGTTCTCGAGATCTCCCTTCATTTTTCTCACTGGCCCAAGCAGTCCTTTTGCTTTTTGGCCCATTGCTACTCTCTGCCACTCAGCTGATGTCAGACACTTGTCTGGTTTTCCTCAGAGGCTTCCCTGGGTCCAAAGCCAGGACAGACTATGGGTCAGGGCCAGCTGGTGTGGGGCAGCCAGGCAGAACATGGAACAGAGCCTCAAAGAGTTCAGGCCCAAGCTATGGCTGGGTGACAAGAAGGACTTGTCTGTTATCTGAGATGCAAGTTTGTTCTCTTCTCCTTTTTAAGGAGCACTTGGCGTGCCTGAGAGGACACGCCAAGAGAGCTCTTTAGCCCTTGCTGCCTTCTTCTCCACTCCCAGGAGTAGCTGCTGATGGAAGGATGTGCCTTGCCTGCTCTGCCTCTGTCCTGAGGGCAGGCAAGGGCTGCCTGACAGAGCAGGGAGCACAGCTGTGCCAAGAGGGTAATGGATCTCTTGGGACTGTTGACTCCAGCCTAGACTGAGCCTGTCCTTCTGCAACAGGTGTTTGACAAATGCTCACACATTTAAGGTTAGTTTGTTTATGCTTTCTACAAATGAAGCACTGATCCTTACATAGAGAATGATCAGGCTGCTGTATGCAGGCTCTCCGTGGTTGTTCTTTGGATGATCAGTGGAATGGTCAGGATGGGTCAGGTCAGGATGGCTTTGCTTTGGTGCTTACTTTCTGATACTTTGGGCAGAGATGAGAAGGCTTTGAGCAAGATGACAAATACATTCTGTATGAGACAGTTCCTTAAAGACAGGCATACCTCAGTCTAGTCCATACCCAAGGAATACCTTAGGGAAGCTCAGATCCAGGTTTCACCTCTGGAATCCACAGACCCACAACTAGAGAAGATTAATCCAGAGCTTTTGAAGACAACCCAGAGCTTTTCTTCTTCCCAGCAGCTGCTCAGAGAACTGCAATAGTGATCCTCAGTTCCTAGACTGAGCTCTCAGGTTAAACTGCTTTCTAGCCTTTGGAGACTTCTCCCTCAATTGCACACCACCTCATTATGCTTTTTCCCTTTGCTGTTGTTTTTCATAACACTCCACCTTTTCATAAGTGGTCTCCTGCCTACAAAGCTGTCTGCAATCACAGCTCAGAGCTGCCCTTTGGGGGCAGAGACTTCTTTTTTCTCTTGCACTCTCTTTGTTTCTCTCCCCTTCTGGAGGGACTAATTTATATTTTCCCTCTAACCTCTTTCTGAGCTGTTGTCTTTTACCATCCCCTTCTCCACTTGTCTCAACCTGCTCTGGATGACGAGGGAGAAGGTGAAGGTGTATCAGAGCTTGCAGATGTTACAGATTAACGGTGGCATTTGGTGCAACCGGAAATAATCTTTGTGTGTTCAGCCATCGATTTCAGGTCTGCCATACAACTCTGGCCCTGCAAAAGAAACACAAGCAGGTTTGTGCATGCAGACATTGCCTCTCTGCAGCATCCTGTGATGCTGTACTCCCTTCCTCAGCCCTTCTCCAAAGTTATACTTCTTTTCAGGAGCTTCTTTTCCAATGTGTAATATGATGCTGAATTTATCAGGTAGTGGGGAGGGATGGCAACACCCAGCACAGAGGAGGAGGGTATGTGTGGAACCCTCCTTTGTGGGCCTCTGTGCAGCTGAATGGCAAGTTGCAGCCCACATCTGGTATATGACACTTATGGAAAGGGAGAACAACCATGGCACCGCCATGCCATAAATGTGCAAGATACAGACATGGGTGTGAAGGAGGGTGCTTTGTGGTGCCAGCCATGCAAGTCTCCTGCTCTGGCAGATCACGGGTGAAAAGAATTATATTGGTCTCATCCAGATGAGTTTAGAAGATGACAAAGTTTGTTTTCTGGACAGAGACGTGGAGAATAGCTGGAGCTGGCTGTCAGCCCTTCTTCAGGAGTCCCCTGATTCTTAAGTACCATGGCTGGAGAGAGAGGCGTGTTGGCAGAGTGGCACTGTGCCCTGGTGTGCTGGTCCGGAGGGGGCAAGGATGCACCCTGAGAGCTCCAGAGCACCTGAGTAAGAGCTGGAGCGGAGCTCCACAGTGGAACAACAGGATCAGGGGGCCCTGGGAGGAAGCCACCATCCATTTGGAGAGCTGTGTGACCACTGGGATCAGGAGGCAGCACAGGATCTGATTGCCAGCACATGGCTGGGGGTGCCGGGCCAGTTCTGAAATGCATCAGCAGATCTTGGTGGGGAGCTGTGCTTAAGAGGCACAACACCGAATCATTTCCCAGCAATCCCCTGTCAGTCTAACCATAAACACCAGGGAAAGTGGAAGGTGGAGAGACGTGTTTCTTCGATTTCCTACAATAAAGCAGGAGTAAGAGGGATTAGGAAGGCAGTGCTGGGGGGAAAGAGGGAGAAATTTAGAAGGGAAGGGAACATTAAGATTGAGAGGAATAAAATGCAGATTGAAGCTGTTGGACTAGAACAGAAGAACTTCTCAGTCTATATATTTAGCTCAGTGAGGTATATAAACAGAAACCTACAGCCAGCTCAGCCACTTCTCCCCCAGTGGAGTGAGTCATCAGCCCTTGGAGCTAAAGTTAGGTTCACGTCAGAGCTTACACTCTCTCTCTCATTTTATTTTTCTCTTTCTATTTTGAAGAGTGTGGGAAAAGCTGAGCACTGTCTCTTGGAAGCAGCAAACATAAGCCGACAATGGCAGCAGATGCTGGACCTGATGCCTTTCCTGGGACCATGCTGAAGAAGCTTGCTCTGTGTCTGGATGCTCTTCATCCCTACTGTGTGCCTGGGAATGAGCTCAGCCAACATCTGGGCACACAGTAGACCCAGCTCTGAGGAGTCTGTGTGCCCTGCAGATGAGCCAGGCTGGGCTGCACAGCCATTCCTGGTAGCAACAGCAGCAGGATTGGCAGCAATGGTTGGTGTCTGGCTCTTGTGTGCTGGGCAGGAGAGCAGGATTTGCCATCAGGGCTGGCAAGAGGGATCGTGGCTGGTTCAGCCTGTCAGGGGGGAGGATGATCCCCATGAGACTTGGCTAGAGGATACCTTTAAATCCGGGATAGGCTGCTGCACAGTGGGCTCAACCCACAGCCACCTGCAAACCTGCGGATGAGAGGGCTGCATCTCCCAGAGATAGCCCTGGAGCCTCTGCTTTTATACAAATCCTCTTCCCTGCTCATTGCCTCTTGCCTTGCCCCCTCTCTGAAGCAGTTGCTATGAGTCACATACTTTCCCCACTAACCTCTCAGACAGTGCCGCTTGCTCAGGTGGTAACAGGAAAGATGCAGACTTTCCTGTTACTCTAAAATATTTCAGAGGGGATTGAGAGGGACCCTTGGAAATGCACCTGTAGGATCAGTTTGTGCCACAGTCACCTCTGGTGTGACCCACTCCCAGGTCACTCACAACAGGGCCCATGTGTGTCACCCAGGGAAGGTGACAAGACTCTTTGAAAGAGCCTTGGGGGTTGAAGACAGAGCCCTTTGACTACTCTGAGCTGCAAGACAAGGAGCATTTGTCTTCAGGCCGTTCCCTTGGTGCTGATGGAGAGCAGGTCTTCTCCGAGAGACCAAACTTTTCCTAGCCCAAGGCTTGGTGATAACACTGGGATTGCCACTGTGGGGGATGCCCATGGTGTATGTCCCAGCAAGTCCATGGAAAGCCTTCCTGGTGTATGCTGTCTGGGGAGGGATGCAAGGAAAACTTGGCTCTGCTCTGGACCTGTGTCTCAGCAGGAACATGTCCTGCTCTGGTCTTGCTCTTTTGACCAGCTCCATTTGTGAAGAGGTGAGCTCATGGCTCCATTTCTCCATCTGGCTTTTTTCCCTCTCCCCTCCTTTCACATCTGTTGTGTGCTTTTATCAATTTGGATTGTCTGAGTGAGAGTTCAAATGTCTGTTTATCCCCATGCTGTGGGTAGGCAAACAGACATGATCCTGGGATGTGAACATCAGTGATGACCCACAGATTATCCTGGGTCTGTATTTGTGTGCATCTGGCCTCCCGTGCCACTCTGTCTAGCCTTCATCTTCCTTTATAATTTTGTTTCTTTCACCTCTCCTTGCTGCCCTGCTTCTCCTTCCTGTCTCACCCTCTTTCTCTCTCTCCTGCCCTCCTCCTCATTCTCATTCTCATTTTCTCATTTGATATTCATGCATGAATAAATTCAATTGCATTTTTTCCCTGTTCCCCCTGAAGGGGCTTGTTGGTGAATTGCAGGCATCTGAGACCATATAATTCTCAGATTCGTCATTTTGGGGACAGAATTGAAGCCCTTCTTCTACTCAGGAAGGAACAGCAGATACTTTCTGTGAGGAGAGGGAGTGGTGAATGTCTTGTGCCTGGTGGGGAGGAAGCCATGGAGATTCTCTGTAGCAGTCCAGGCTGGACTTGCTAGCATGAGGGGACTAGAAGGTCATCCCCTTCAGAGTATGTAGGAATGAGGAAGACATACACAGGCGTGTGTATATGGGAGTGTGCGTGCCAGTGGTTGCTTGCACATTTGCTGTTTCAAGGGGCTTCCTGATGTGGATACACTTGCTGTCTCACAGTTCCTACAAGGGAGGCCTCCAGCCTGTGCAGGATGGGGGAACCATCTTCTATACCAAAGGTGGCTGGAGGTAGAGTCCTGCACAGCTTCAGTACAAAAAGTCTTTGACCACTGATGAGGAGGGATCTAGCCAGCACAAATACTTATCCTAGAGGAAATGTCTTTCCAGCTTGTGGAAGGTGCATGGTTTTCCATGAAAGTGCAGCCCTAGTGAGAAGCTATGAAAAAAGAAAGGCAGGACATGTCTGAGGCAGGGCTGGTTTTCATGAGGGTTGTTTATCAGGTAACTTTTGATGGTCACAACATTCCCATCATTTATAACTCTACTCTTTTTTATTTTTATTTTAGCACTCCTGGTGCATCCTGAAGATTCTCTGAGAGCTGAGATTGTCTTTTAGGAGAGGAAACAAGATTAAACACTTTATAAAACAGAAGAGTGTTATGCTAAAAGCAGACAGCAGCTGTCATCTTTGCTCCAAAGACTTTTAAGGGCCTCATGAGAGACTCTGGTGATACTGAGCACCTTGCTAAGACTCTAGGGAGCTTGGTTTATGTGATGGAAATGGCTGGGGGCTCCATGGCTTCTGCCTGTTGCCCCTGGCATGGCAAAGCTAAACCATGCAGAGATGGACAGCAAAGCAAAGGGTATGTACCAGGTATTTTTCACCCTAGATGGTGAACACGTGATCTACCTTGAGGTCAAACCAGAGGTGCTGCATCTTTACTGAAAGGCGGGTTTGCCCCATTTCTTTCCTTTGGAGAGTTAGTGACTGAGGGCCTTTTTGCAGCATGATTGAAGTGCTTGGTTTCCTAACCATTTTTAGGTCAGATGTGTTAATTACCCTGACCCAGCTATTCTAGCTGTAAATGCAAAGTCTGTGACAGCCAGCACAGATGTCATATTGATGGGGAAGGGCTGGAGAATGCTTTTTGTAACCCTGTGAGGAAGTAGAGGCACTTCTGGGCTGCAGCACATGTTGTACCACACCCCAAGTGGGAGCTGGGTGTTTTTTAGCTGCGTATTTACAATAGGTGCTGATGGCAGAAGAGTATTTCTGTCTCTTATAACATATGGGGTTTTATTGGTCAAAATCCATGAAGAACCATAAAAACTGTGATGGATTCAAATAGTGTCTCTTTCCTAGAGCCATCTCCAGGATGCTCAGCAGGAAAATTTAAAGTTGATACTCCAAAGATGAGGGGGCCAGTGTAGGGCTGCTCTGACACAGGATGAGTCTGGTGGGGGGACAGCTAGGCTGGCTCTCCATGGAGGGAGGCTTCAGGAGGTCATACTCTGTTCTAGCTGTGTGTTATTCATCCCTCTCATTTTCACTTGGCTTCACAAAACACAGTAGAGAGCTAATTTGCAGCGAGTTGTTCCCATGCTCTGAGTTTCTGTAACAGATATGGGATTAGGATCGTGGAGAGGAGGGGCTGGTTTTGAGGGAGGGACATTTTGAGTGGGTCATTAGGTTGTTTCTTTTTTTTTTTTTTTTTAATATTCCCAAGGGTTAATTCTCTAACCTGCTTGGTCTTTGGCATGTGGAGGGACACATGCTATCTCACAAGTTCAGGGCAAGGCAAACACACCAAAGCTGGTGACCTTCAGGAAAGAGAGGAGAAAATCGTCTGTCCCAAGATCCCAGTGTGGATGTGGGTGTGCGGCAATGTGCGAGAAGATTTCTTCCTTACCTCTGGTGTTGCTAAAATTCCTGCCTTATATGCCTCTAATTGTAAATTTCCCCTAAAGACATTTGGTGTCACTGTAAGGACAGTGTTTCTCTCTCTCTCTCTGCCTGTACAGTTATTCTCTATCTCTTGCTGTGCAGTTCGCTCCATGAGCCGTTGGTGAACATGCCATAAGACAGATACAGAGGGAAAGACAGACAGACAGAAACCACACACCAGCCCTTTCTCCTTACTTCTCACCATGGAATAGCTAAACTTGCCCCCACTCACACCTCCATCACCTTCCAGCACCCTGAGATTATTTTAACTCTTTGGTCTTTTTGGAAGGAAGCTTCTGTCACTTCCTAACATTCCCCCCCTCCTGGAAAAAACACACACAGAGCTCCCCAAACCCTCCCTTCAAGGAAGAGGTCTCTTTTTTACCCTCTTTTCTTTTGCTCTGACTACAGAGCTTCATACTCCAGCCTGAGCAGCTACAATTTCTTACCATGTATTCTCCTTTTAAACCATCTCCTTCCTGCACACGCTCAGTCCTTGCAGCCACGGATCTAACACAACTCCCCGCTCCTCGCCTGCAGGTTCTTTGCTCCCTGTCACTCAGCTGATCCTGATCTTTTTTCTTCCTATTTTTTCCCCCCTCCCGGGGTGCTGAGGTGTGTGTGTCTGTGTGTGAGAGTGCCTGTGTGCAAAGCGGGGAGGTGGGGGGGCTTTTTTTTTTTCCTTGGTGAGGGAATTTTTTTTGAAGCATCTTCATTATTATTTTATTTTGCTTCTCTGACTTGGACACTTCTCCCTTGGAGATTTCTTTTCCATGCAAAGGTAGGTGAGACGCATGCACACCTGGCTAACCCTGTGTCTGTCTTGTTTTGCTTGGTTTTTCTGTCCTTTATATAGAAAACTTGTGTACCCACTGTTGTACCTGTATCATTCCTGTTTTGTTTCGTACCTGTTTCCTCTCTGGCAGAAGTAAAAGCTGAGGGTAGACATGTCTGTAATGTCAATTATTCTGTCTTTTCTGAGAGGAAAGTTATTTCTCTGTGCATGTCCAGCTGAACATGTATGTCTGTGTGCTGCGCACATGGATGTGTGACTGCCTCTGTTTATCCAACAAGTAGCAGTAATCGATTTTGGTGTGTGTTTTTGTCAGGGATAGTGGTGGAAAGGGAAAAACTGTGAGTCCAGCAGTTCCTGTCCATGAGCGATTGCAGCAGGGAATGTGTTTCTCACACATATTCATCAGCTTCTTATATATGACTATAAATGGTACAAGGAGTGTGAATAATCTCAGGAATTTCAAATTTAGTTTGAGGTCTGTTTAGTTTTAGGGTTATGATGAGGAAGGATGGTGGGAAAGAGGAAGGGTTACAAAATCTCCTCCCTGGAGAGGTAACTGTCTGAGACTTGTATATATATAACTTTTCTTAAAACCATCTCACTGTTCAGAGGCTTCTTGGGTTTTGGGTGTTTTTTTCTTTGCAAAGCAAGAGTTTGGTCTTGGATTTAGATTTCAGAAATTGTCTTTTCTTGTTTTGTTTATGATTATTATTGCATTTCAATGGCGTGTGCAACATTGAAAGTGTCTGAAAAGGGACAGGGAATAGGATGCACTTTAATATAGCAAATGCATCTTCTGTACATCATGGGAAGCTGTTGGCTGAAGTTGGGGGAAGTGAAATAGAAGAATTAAAGAAAAAAAGAAAAGAATCAGAAATAGGCATTGTTGACTGGCAATTATCTGGCATATTTTCTGTCAGTGATGGTTTTCATAACACTCTTGATGGATACCTCTTGCTTCTTGGTAACAGCAGCTGTGTGAAAAGTACCAGGGGCTTTAAAAAAAGAAAAAGAAGAAAAACCAAACAGAAGGAAAAAAAGCATGCATCAATTCCCTGTGAATTATTACGAAGAAAAATTGTAAACATCAAAAAGGCAGAACTTGCTCTGCATTTTCTCTCTGCGAATATGAAGTGTTTTCCTTTTTGATCTGGGGGTTGCTAGTGGTTCTGTATCTCTGTCGCTTAGAAGACTGCTATGTTAATTGTCAGTTGTTTCTGGGTGCTGTTGCAGAGCTCTCAAGTCTTAAATTCTGGGCTGGGAATTGAGGATTTATTATCCCACATGAAGGAAGGCGTCTGCTGACCCTCCATCCCCCTATCGCTTAATTTTTTCACTCCAGCATGTATACTTCTCTGTTGGTAGAAGGAAATCCACAAGCTCATTATGTTCTCACCACCCTACCTGCAAAGAAACTTTTCATTCAAAGCCCTGGGAAGGGAATTCAAGAGTCCTGTTTCTGACCCTCTTTTCCTTTATGGTTTAAGGACACTGTCTAAGCATCTGTACCTCAGCCAGCACTGCCCTATCCTTCAGGTCTGGCCAGGAGCCTTAAGCAGGAGGCAAAGGCTTATGCTGCTGTACTGTGGGCATTTATCTCTCTCTCTATTAAATAAAACAATAGTTTCATGGCACTGGCATCAAATGTGAGCTTCTGAAGAATGGCAGCAGTGCACACCCGTTGGTGAACATCTAGTGCCATGATCCTCTCCCCAGGGCATCTGGGAGACAGGCAGGGATCAAATCTGGGCATTGTGCTCGATACCCTGCCCATTGGTGGGGCATTTATACTGAGCTGGCTGGGAGAGGGTGTTGTGCCTTCAGATCTTACTGGAAAGCATGTGTCTGAGCACTGTCTATCTCCTTGCACCAGCAGATCCACGTTTCAATAGGAGATCTGATGGTGATTATCTCAGAGGAGAGCTGAGGGGACAAGGAGGGAGCTTTGATCTGCTATGTCTAAGGGGTTTGCCCTGTGATGCCTGGATCAAGCTGACAGTTCCTATCATAAAGGAGTTGTTATGCCAACCTGCCTGTTTTCTCTTACAAAGACTACCCTTGTTGATGCTTCAGAAGTGTTTTCAGGCAGTGGATCTGGCCAGAGAAGGCACAGTGGCGCAGCCACTACCATTAAAGGGAGTGAGAGGAAGCATCATTTGAAGTGGATGCTGATTCACGAGGAGATCACTGCTTGCTTGTGGATGTTTTTTCCTTCCTTCCTTCCTTCCTTCCTTCCTTCCTTCCTTCCTTCCTTCCTTCCTTCCTTCCTTCCTTCCTTCCTTCCTTCCTTCCTTCCTTCCTTCCTTCCTTCCTTCCTTCCTTCCTTCCTTCCTTCCTTCCTTCCTTCCTTCCTTCCTTCCTTCCTTCCTTCCTTCCTTCCTTCCTTCCTTCCTTCCTTCCTTCCTTCCTTCCTTCCTTCCTTCCTTCCTTCCTTCCTTCCTTCCTTCCTTCCTTCCTTCCTTCCTTCCTTCCTTCCTTCCTTCCTTCCTTCCTTCCTTCCTTCCTTCCTTCCTTCCTTCCTTCCTTCCTTCCTTCCTTCCTTTTTGATGGCTTAGGCTGGCCACCTTTGATTTTGGGAAAATCAAAACCTGTAATTCCAGGCTCTGCTGCAAAGAAGCCATATGCTTGCTCAGCTTTTTTTTTTTTTTTTCCTAGGGTAGATGTGGGGAAATGGTGAAATGAATTTTAATTCATTTTTCTCTGAGAGCAAGTATCTACAGCTGGAAACTCATGAAATGCATACACAGTGTCAGGAATCTTTAAAAGACCTGGCCACTGATATAAAATTAATTTATTCTTTTATTAAATCAAAGTCCTAATCCTGCAAATTCAAGCAAGCAGTGAACGGCTGAACTTGCACCAGAGCCTTGATAAAACTGCTGGGTCCACTGATGAGTTTAGAAATCAAGTGGTGCAGGTGGATTTGCAAGATCAGGTAGTAACATTTCTTAGCTGTATTTTTTAAATCTGTAAGATGGGATAGCATAGGGCTGATTTTAAGATCTAAAATTTCAAGATCTAAAAACTCCAACCTGCCATTGGAAAGTAAAGGTTTCTTCCCAGTGATGCAGAGGTGCACAGTTGTTTATAATGACCTAATAGAGTCAGCTTATTTAGTTTATTCATCTGTGCCTGAAATGCATATCTTGAAACTCTTAGAAATCACGTAGCGGTTTGAAAAATGTCTTATGCTGTTATAAAATTTATTTAAGTCCTCTAATCATAACTCAGACTGCATAAATCAACCCACTAACTTGGTAATAAACTCCTTGATTTCCCAGTACTTGTCAGGCCACTGTGTTTGAAGCATTGCGGTGTTCACTGGAGAGCAATCAGCCCAGTGCATCAGCTACTAATTGCAATGAGGACTTCTCAGAAAATGCTGTGTTGCTTGCCCTAGACTGCAAGTGTGTGGTGCTGTGGTGGGGCAGGAGGGAGGTGGGCTCTTGGCTAACCTGGACTCAGTCATCAAGGGCTTTGTGGGTTGATACCCGTCCTGTGTGCCCATGGTGAACATGCTGAGGACTCTTAGTGTGAAATTCTTTTGGTTGGTGTTGTCTGCGGTAGCTTGTGTTTCCCAGCACCTGCAGAGTGATGTACAGCAGCCTGATCTCTGTCTGACCAAGGCAGGACTGGAGAAATTCTTCCAAAACAAAAGGATCATCCCCTCTATATCAAGTGTGTGTGTGTGTATTATGAAAAAAAAAAAAGCAGGCAGCTGGTCTCTGTTTCTCACATAACCATTGTCTGCAGTGCAGGCACCATATCCTGCTCCATCATGCCTCAATGTAAAACTTGACAGGGGTGTCCTAGAGAGAGCTGGCAAAGGGCATTTCCATGGGAAACCACTGGAACTTGGGGTTATGGTCGCATGGTTGAACAGGATGGAGAGGAGCTGCTGATCTGCACTGCTGGTGAGGTGGCAGGTGCTGGGGATTTTGCTGCTGTGATGTGGATGCTGAGAGTATTTGTGTGGTATCATTAGAAGTGGGGGTGAGCTTTTTATTTCCTTTATCTGAAGTGTCTGAGTTTGGCCGTGGCTAGAAAAATAGAACTGTACAGAGAGCACAGGTGAGGTTAGTGGTATTAAATATTTCTTAGTTGTTGGGTTAGGATGCCCTGCTGACAGGCTTGATTAAGTTTCTTGCAAGGACAGAGATTAGGAATGGATTTTCCTACAGGTCAGAATGGCAGTGATGGGTGGGATACTCCTGCTGCTGCTGCAGTGTGTGAGTGTGTGCAGTGTGTCCTGCTCACCATCATCTTGCATCTCCTCCCAGAGCAAGGACTTTTGGCGGTTGTGTCCTCAATTAATTGTCTTCCTTGGGAGTTTTTTCTTTCCTCTTTTGCCTTTAGAGCTACTCTGAGTGTGCCAGGAGGGGTGGTGGGAGACATGGGAGGTGGGATAAATCTTCGATAGACTCTTTTGGACCTAATTTCTTTGCAAGGTCATCTGCTATGGGGATGGATTGTACTACAGGGGTCTATTTCAGGTCTCTGGTCAGATATCCTTCTTTGGCATCTGTGCTGCTTTTCAGTGGTTTCTATTTAAGAAACCATCCAAGTTTTGATTTGGTTTGTGCTTTTGTTTTGTTTGCTTGGTTGGTGTGTGTTTTTTTCTTTTTTCCTCTGATGGCAGCAGAGAGAGAAAGGGGACTTTTCAGGCTTATATAAATGAGCAGTGGTGTCAGTAATCAAATCACGTGGGATGCAGGGACCCATCCTATCTTCGTAGCTATATTTCTCTCCCATATCCCCTCTCCTTTCTGGAGGCAGAGCCTGGGGCATCGTCATACTCCACATATCTTCAGCTCCCTTCCTATTTTTGTTTTTGCCAGAGTTAGTTTGCTCCAAATGTGCATCTAGGTTTATGCAGATAATCTCATCTGGAGTCAGGGGGGTGGGTGCAGTAATTTATTTGAAGCGAGTGATGTAAAACATAACTCTTGGTGCTCCCCAAATCCCTTACTGTTGTGTTCCCTTTAGATGTGCTGCCTTCTCTCTAGCTTCTCCCCACCTCACTTTCCCCTCTGGGGAGTCTCCAGATTTGAGTGGTGATGTAGGCTGGGATTAAGCCTTGTGGTGAGGTAAGGATATGTATGTGGGAGGTTGCACCCAGTGCTATGTTGTGACAGTGAGCAGAGGGTCTTCTAGGGCCTCCCCACTCCTTGTGTGCTGCTGTTTGCTCCACCTACTCACCAGTCCTGAAGGGAAACTGAGTCAAGCTGGACACTGAGACTTGGACAAATTGGGC
The DNA here is from genome assembly GCF_003957555.1 of Calypte anna. NCBI lineage: Eukaryota > Metazoa > Chordata > Aves > Apodiformes > Trochilidae > Calypte > Calypte anna. The sequence goes on along the minus strand of NC_044244.1, from coordinate 51,618,438 downwards.
AGAGAGGTTGGTCTTGAAAGGACGGTGTGCAAGGGCAGAGCTTCTCACTGCTGGTTTAGCTCAGGTGGGAACAACCAGCGTGGCCACAGCCCCGGGCTGCCCTTCTCCAGCCACTCCCAGTGCAGGTGCAACGCCAGGAGCTGCAGCACTGGGAACCATCTGTCTTTGTGGTGGGCAGGAGCTGCAGCTGTGTTGCCCTGGTGTGGGCTTCTCCATGAGGCTCAACCAGGGTATTTTCACATTTTTCCTCTTCCTGCGAGCACTTTTTATTTTGTCTCAAGGGATGAGGATGTGACAGTCACCCTAAGGCCATTGCTGCTGAGAGCCTACAAGACCACTGGCTTCCCCTTCATCATCCTCATCAGACCTGTCTTAGCTGACAGTTTTATTGCTGATCTGGAGGGGGGAGTAAACAGAGTATTAATGACTTTTCTGGATGATGATTAAACAGGTTTGTGCCTGCTGAGGGGGATGCAGAAAAATAACACAAAGGGAACCGGCGAGGTCAGAAAGATGGGCGGAAAATAACGTAATGAAATTCATCTGAGGAGAAGTGCAAGCTAATGCGTCTGGGGGCAATGCAATCTGAAACACGGGGTTTGAAGGCCTGGTGAGGGCTGGGGAGGGGAGGGCACACCCCGTGAGATGAGGTGTGATGAGAGATGGAAAATCAAACATGGGCTTGCAGAGTGCCGGGCCCAGTGACAAACATCACGGTAGCAGTCTGGTAGCAGCCCCGTGTAAAGGCAGCGCTTGGCACATCGGTATCAGCAGAGCAGTGGTAGGCAAGCAGCACTTCTCAGAGTGGGTCTGTATGAAGAGATCATGGGGCTCAGGACATTAATTTATGAGCAAGGATGAAGTGCTAAAGATGCCTAGCTTGGCTAAGTGGTGGTTTAAGTGGGAGGACATGACAGGAATCCACTCCCATGAAATGTGCCTGAGGAGGAGGCATGGCTGTGAGCAGTGCAAGGCCAAAGGGGGCCACAGGGGGCAAAGAGGGGCAGACTGGAAAGGAAAAATGCTGTCTACAGGGCAGAACTTTCCCATGGACAGACAATGGGGACCCATGCCCCAAAGGAGATTTTTGAGTGCCTGTTTATTTCAGGCACCAAAGGGGAAACTGTTTGTGAAAGCAAACCTGTGTGTTCTTTGGGGAGCAATGGGATGAAGCTGAGGCCTTCAGTAGCAATAAACTCCAGGTTTCAAAAGTCCCACACAGTTTTTCCACAATTCTCCATGGGCAAACTTCCTTTACTTCTGTACTGCCTTGACCCTAACTGACTGTGTTGATTGTGCAGCTTTTCTTCTCTCCTCTTTTACCTTTTCCTCATCTTTCCAGCAACACCCCTACCAGTGTCTGCAACATCTCCTTCGGGTTTGGCCAAAGGTTTCTTAGCAACATAAGCAGATCCTCACTTTTATGTGCCAGGGATGGTAACCAGAGGACTGGCCAGGACGGGGCTGTCCCAGCCACTCAAGGGGAAAGAAACATGGTGCACACTGGATGTGATGATATGGGTGGAAATGTCTAGGGGAGCCTGAACTCTCTCTTCCTACACCTTTGGGGTGCTGCCTGTGGCACAGTGTGAAGGCAGGCTCTTGCAGAGGATGTTTGCTTACCTTTATTATCTGTTCTTCTTCAATGAGAAGTGTCCTGTGCTGACAACACTGCTCCTTCTCCTGATTGGTGGGATGGGGGAATTTCTTCTGCTCCTTGTCCGGAGCAAGAGGAAGGATTTGTAATAACCAGGGTGGAAAGGTTTGGATGCCATTTGAAACTCTTTCTGCTGGGTTCTTCCACATCCCATTGCATCAGGAGGTGCTAAGCTGATGGAGAAGTAAAACTCCTCTTTCAAATTAGCTGCTAATTAAAGTTGACTCTGTTCCTCACCCAATACCCATACACCTCCACACACTTACAGGCAGAGAAGAACAGGCTCTGCCTCACATGAACAGGCAGAGAAACATGCCGGTGCCAGATGAACATAAACACAGAGGGAGCCATGTACCACTAATTATATTGTACCACCGCAAATGCTCAGAGTGTGAAACCTGGATGACTAACACATCCCCACAGCCAGACACACGCATCAAAGATAACACATAACTGGCACTTGCCATTTATAGCAACAAACAAACACGGGCTCACAACCGTGTACAACAGCACACCCCAGGAGGCACAGGCGCACATGCAGCTACCAAATGGGGTCACCCACACACATTCATAAACGTGTCATGCAGTCAGAGATAGCCTTAAATATGTCTGGGTTTGTGTGAAGCTGGCTGCGAGAGCTGTGCCCCAAGACGCTCGTTGACTTTCTGATGGACCTTTGGAGATGATAAATAAAGATGTGCGTTGAAGGTGCTGCTCCAGTTGATGGGGCCGTTTGCCCTCCCTTGTGATGCCAGGTGGAGGTTGTAATTTTTGTCCCTCCTCTGTGAGGGTGTTGCAGGATGTTAGGAGGACAGAGCGGCCACTGAGCTTCTTGCCATTTCTGAGTAACAGGTGAATGATTATGATGGATGGTCTTAAGGGACTTGTGTCCCCTTTGGATGGGAGGGGCTGTATAAACATAAGGCTGCTCTTCAAGGTAATATACTCTCTGCTTTCATCTTGGCTAGGTACCCTGGTGTTTCCCATGCAAGCAGTGCGCATGAAGAGAAGGATGGTTCTGGGGCACCATGGGCTGGCAAGGGTTGTGGGGCTAAGGATGTGGGGGGAGGCAAACTCTGAAGCTGGTCCTGTGCACAAGGAAAGATGTCCCACTGGGCTCTGGGTGGATTACTCCAATGCTGGGATGGTGCTCTTGGGACCAGTATTTCCCTCTCTTGTGTGGCTCTAACAGAGTTTTCCACTGGCAAGGTGCAATAGGCTCTTCTATGCTGTCAGCACACTAGATGTTTTCAGAAAAGGTTTGCATGAGCATTGCAAGAATTCTTTCTTCACCCAGTGTCACTGAAGAACCCTCTCTGGAGGCAGGGAGGGGTGGCAAAGAGCCAGAAGCCTGCTTCAGATGGGGAGTGATGCCAATGGGACACCTCAGGATAGCTTGCTCCTGGCACTCCTCTGATTGGCTGTGTTGTGCCTGGGAGGTCACAACATTAACAGTCTGGGGATGCCAGCTCCAGCCTTGGTGGGGAATCATATAATCATAGAATTGGCTGGGTTGGAAGGGACCTCAGAGATCATCAAGTCCAACCCTTGAACCACCGTTGCGGTTGCTAGACCATGGCACTGAGTGCCACATCCAGTCTCTTTTTAAATATCTCCAGGGACGGAGAATCCACTACTTCCCTGGGCAGCCCATTCCAATGCCTGATCACTCTCTCCGTAAAGAAATTCTTTCTAATATCTAAACTAAACTTCCCCTGGCACAACTTGAGACCATGCCCTCTTGTCTTGTTGAAAGTTGTCTGGGAAAAGAGACCAACCCCCACCTGGCTACCCCCTCCTTTCAGAGAGTTGTAGAGAGCGATGAGGTCTCCCCTGAGCCGCCTCTTCTCCAGGCTGAACAACCCCAGCTCCCTCAGCCCCCCTTATAGGATCTGTGCTCGAGTCCTTTCACCAGCCTGGTTGCCCTCCTTTGGACCCACTCCAGGACCTCGATATCCTTCCTGAACTGAGGGGCCCAGAACTGGACACAGGACTCGAGGTGTGGCCTCACCAGGGCTGAGTACAGGGTCAGAATCACTTCCTTGGACCTGCTGGCGACACTGTTCCTGATCCAGGCCAGGATGCCATTGGCCTTCTTGGCCACCTGGGCACACTGCTGGCTCATGTTCAGCTTCCTGTCAATCCAGACTCCCAGGTCCCTTTCTGCCTGGCTGCTCTCAGCCACTCTGTCCCCAGCCTGTAGCTCTGCATGGGGTTGTTGTGGCCAAAGTGGCCCGGCACTTGGCTGTGTTGAACCTCATCCCACTGGAATCAGCCCAACTCTCCAGAATGTGTCTCAGCAGAGACCCTGCTGAGTGGTGCATGCCAGGAGGTGATGTTGGGCTGTAGAGAGAGACATCCCTAAACTGAAGTGCTTCTGAATTGTGACATCTCTTTTTTCTCTCAAGCAATCTCCTTTGCTCACTAAGTTCACCTCTTCCCTTGTCTTTGCAGAGCGTCCTTCCTCAGCAGAGTCACAAAACCTGCTGTCCAGCAGGTCCCAAGTGGGGAAGTGCTGAGCCAGAGGCCAGCAGCTTCTCCCTTGCCTGCCAAGTGGATGAGCACCCTGCCAGCACACATGTCCGGAGCAGGCGTGCGTGCCAGATGCAGGACCAGCAGGAGCTTGGCTTGTGATGATGGTGGTTTCAAATGGCCCTCAGGAATGGAGGGTGGGAGGAGGAATGCAGACTTGAGACCTGGATCTGGGGAAGGTTTTAGTGCAGGCTGTGCAGGGAGGAGCTGCCAGCCCACAAATACCTTCCTTTCCCCTGGGACGAAGGTGCTGCAGATGCAGCATCATTCCTCCAGCACTATGTGACTTTTGCAGGAGAATGTTTTCACGTGTTTGGGGGGCATTTGGCCAGAAAATAAAAGTCAGGGGTGGGGAGGTTTGATTTTCATGGATGGATCTGACCTGCCACCACTAGCTGGGGATAGGCTTGCCTGGTCAAAAGGCTGAGTGGGAAGAATGTGCATTTGGCCACATTGTGACCATCTAATAATTCTCCTGTATTGCCCTTGTCACCGTAACCAGTGCTTACACAAAGGAGAGGTTAGAGGCATCCCAAAGGCAAGCTCTGGGCTCTTATAATTCTATCTGCTTCTATTGGTATTTTATCTGGGTATGAACCTTCTCTGCTGATGCACTTTTTTCTGTGTATGCTGATGTGTGCATGGGCCAAACTCATTCCTCTTGGTCATTTTTATTAAAATAGGGCTTCTCCTGGGTTGAAATATTGTAACAGACTCACTCCAACCGAGTTATACGGTAATGCTACAGTGTGAGAAGACCAATAATTGCAATCCCGGAGAAAATTTCAGCATTGCTAAGTTGCAGCCTGGCCAAAACAGTGAAAATATCTGATTCCAACCTCCCCATCTGAGCTGGTAGTGGTGAGAATTTTTCTCCAGCAGGGAAACTGCTTCCCCTTTGAAGCTGAGACAGGAGAACTGGCTGACATAAAGAGCTCAGAAGTGCCCAAATGCTTGGGTTTCCCCTCTCCCTCTTTTGACATAGAGTTAATTCTGCTTTAAGTATGAAGTAAACCGTGATCACAGCCTTGAGAGTGTGATCTGCCTGTTTTGGGTGGCAGAGCAGGATTTACTCTCACAAAGAGTGAGGGCATTACATCTCCACTAGGGCAGCTGTCATTCAAGGTCTGTATTTTGCTTCAGGACTCCCAGAAGGATTGACCTAGCTTTGAGTCCATATGATGTCTGTTGAGTGGCTCTGGGTTGCACAAATTGGAGCTATAAACTGCCCATGAGACAGCCACTAACCAGTTTGTTTGTGCACATGTTTGACATGGGCAGAGCTGCATCTGGAAGTCTCAGGTGCACCTGGCAGTGGTGAAATGGAGAAGAGGCACTCAACATTTGCTTGGAGGAAAGCAAGGAAATGCTGATTATGTGGTTTCTCCCATTCCTTTGCTCTGTTGCATTGTTAATTATAAAGCTTTTTACGTCACAGTTTGGAACTGTCATGCCCTCATCAGCTGTAGATGCTCTGAGCACCTTAATTAGTCATTCCTCCTGGCTGTCCCTGCTAACCTTTCTCCTCTGTGTTGTTAATGGGAAAAAAGATGGGCTCAGCCAGTACATGTTAATAGCCTGCAAAGGAGCCAGCTCAGAGCTGGCAATGGGGAGCTGGCAGGAACAGGGAAGAGAAAAAGTGGTACAAGGAGTTGCATGGGTGCTCAGTGTTAGAAATCTGCTGAAACTGAAAACAGAAGTGCTGAATGGTGGGAAGGATGTGCTGCCACTTTTGTCAGAGGGGTTAAAAAATTATGAACAGCATCCCAAAGTCTGTCAGGAGACAGGATACCTGTTTCTTTCCAATAGCTGCAGGCCTTTGGGGTAATGAATTCAAAGTCTCCCATGCTATCCCCTAAGGGAAAGTGTGTCTGCTTTCTAAACCTCTGCGCTTGCTGCTCTTTGTTCTGACAAATACCAAGCCTCGGAGTACAAGTAAAGCTTTGGATCAAAGTGTGTGTTGGAAGCAGGGGCTGAATGAACAGGGTGGGTATACAGAGCTAGCAGGGTCTTAGCTGGGGATAATGGAGAATTGCAGCCCAAGGTGGAAAAGTTGGCTGGATGTGACAGATGATTGCTGTGGAGAGCACTGGAGAACATGAACGCTTCAGTGTGGGCATCAAAGGTGTCTTGGGCTGAAACAGTGAGTATGCCAATGCAGAGCAGCATCAGCAGAGATGTGTGTGGGCTGTGTGATGCTAAAGTGAAGGGGATTGAGCTGAGCATAAACTATGATGAGAGTGTGAGTAGACAAGGTCTGTGCCATGGATCTTGGTGACAGACATCCTTTCCTGCTGCTGATCAGCTCCATTCTGCATTGCAGTATGTCTGAGTGTTCTGGTGTTGCTTTGAAACCTGTACTGCTAGCATGAGCACTCCAGAGCATGCCAACAAGGTGAAAGGAGGAAAATGCTCATCAGGCCACCATCAGGCAGTCCTTGAGAAGGTTTGCTTTCCTAAGAGTGCCACTGTTATCATCCATCCCAAGCCAGGCCATGGAGTTAGTTTATTCCCTTCACTTTGACAAGCCACTTCCACTGAGCTATTTAGCGGACAACATTTGGCTTTGCATTTTCCCAGAATAAAGCTGCCATTTATGTGCACCCAGATGACAAAGTGATGTTTTTCAGCAAAAGCATTGATGCGTTGCAGTACTTAGGTACCACTGAGTATGACATGCTCTTCTGGTCTTCCAACACCCACACGTACTCTCTGGCCATCCCACTTACTGGAATAATGACAATAACAGTCTGGGTAGAGAATGGATTGAAAATAGTCCTGAGGAGAAGGACTTGGGGGTGTTGATTGATGAGAAGCTAAACATAAGTTCCCAAAGTGTTCTTGTAGCTCAAAAAGTCAACCATACCCTGGGCTGCATTAAAAGAAGCATGGCCAGCAGGTCAAGGGCGATGATTCTCCCCCTCTACTTTCATGAGACGCCACCTGGAGTATTCTGTTCAGTTTTGGAGCCCTCAACAAAGGAAGGACATGGAGCTGTTGTAGTGAGTCCAGAGGAGGGTCACAGAGGTGATCAGAGGCCTGGAGCACCTCAGGCTCTCTCATATGAAAACAGACTGAGAGAGTTGGGGTTGTTCATCCTGGAGAAGGGAAGACTTCTGGATGACCTTATTGTGGCCTTCTAGTACCTAAAGTGGGGCCTACAGGAAAGCTGAGAGAAAATTTTTACAAGGGCATGGAGATATGGTTTTAAACTGGAGATAGTAGATCTAGGTTAGACATTAGAGAGAAATTCATCAGTACGAAGGTGGTGGGACACTGGAACAGGCTGCCCAGGTAAGCTGTGGATGCCTTCTCCCTGCCAGGGTATATGATGATTCTATGAAAGCTTTTGCAACCTGTCTTCATGGTGCTTCCATGGTCTGGGCAAAGCAGAGCTCCACAAGCTCCAGTAAAGGGTGCTTAATATTTAATCCCCCTTCTAGTTTGTGTTCCAGCTCCCTGTTTGAAGGAGCAACTGCTCTGTCTGGGTTTGACATGCATTTGCCAGTGTTGCTCTTAAGGAGCCTGCCCAATGAGAGATGTGGGACAAGGCCAGCCCTGCACATCCTTGGATGGGAGAGGGCAATGCCTGGGGCAGCAGAGCTGAACCTGGGGTTAGTAGGACTGTGGGAGAGACTGTGAGGGCAGGGTGGCGGTGTTCTGTCAGGATGGGCCCATACTGGTCCAAAGTGCAGTTCTCTGTTAATGTGCTCAGGTTGGCTCCAGAAGAGTTGGCACCATCATGAGTTGGTGTGGCACTGTGCCAGGGTGTCTCAGGGGTTACAAGGATGATTTATGGAATAGTTAGTCATGGAGAAGACTAGCCAGCAGAGTCTTGGTGGAGGGAAGGACTGTCAGAAAATAATTATGCTTAAAACTGCTTCAGCACTAAGTGTGACAGAGGTTTATTATTTGTCAGAGCCACCAGTCCTGCAGCTCTCCCCTGCTCCAGACTCACCAGGAGAACACAGGCACACTCTGCTCTTGCTGCTGATTCCTCACGTGGCTTTCATTTCTCTTCCTCTCCTCTTTTCCAGGGGTTCCTGCTTGTGGCTGGCATGGCAGAGTACATCCCCCACCCTGCCTCCACTTGGCTCGCAGGCCCACAGCCCCCTCACACCTCTGCTGTCTGCCCGCTGGAGCCCATGGATCCGGAGGTCTCGGAGCAGCAAACGCCGCTGGAGCAGCCGCCATCCTCCCCAGAGCTGGGTGAGGATGAGGAAGTCACGTCCCCACCGGATCCTGATGTCCCCTACCCCGACTTGGCCCCAGTTGTCTTCTTCTGCTTGAAGCAGACCACCAGCCCACGGAACTGGTGCATCAAGATGGTGTGCAACCCATATCCTTCCTGAGCTTCCCCTTCATCCTCCCTTCCTCTTCCTCCCTCCTGCCCCATCCCTCTCTCTCTCTCTGCCTTCCCGGGGTGCCTGGCAGGTAAGGAATGGCGTTTCCTACATATTTAGCAGCCTGATTTGTTTGTTGCTTGCATTTAAACAGAACTTCAGCTGTTTTAGTGCGTGATCAAAAGAAGCTTATTATGAAAGAGGGGACTTCAGAGAGAGCTGCTGACAGCCCCAGTCACAGCGTGGGTGAGGGGAGAGGGGCTGAGGAGAGGTATTTTAGAAAGACCCGTTCTTTCCCTGCAAGACCACCTTGTCCTCAATGCCCCAGGACAGGGTGGCAGCTGCCAGCTTAGGAGCTGGCTGGCAGGCTGTCATGAATGGCAGAAATGCATCCTTCTTCTAAGCATATGAACTTTAGTGGGAGTTCATCTTGCCCTTGGTGAGGGGACCAACACTCCTGGACCTCGATGGCAAGGATACCTAGGGGACCCCTTGCTTTTCCAGGCAGCACATGTCACTCACTGTCCTGCTGGTGTCTTGCTCTGGTGTCTGGCCAAGACTGAATGGGAGGATCTGGTGAGAGTTTGATGCTGAGCCTTGTACGCCCTGGGGGAGATTTCTGGGATGTGAGCATGTCTGTCCTTTGCAGGTCAGCAGTCACACATGTGTGTCATCGTTCTCACTAATGCCTTCATTGCAAGTAGGCTCCTAAAACTCAACAGGGCAAATGACTGCCACCTGAACAGCTCATTAGCACAGAGGCTGCTGGGAAGTCATGGCCTCTATGGCTCTTGAGCCGAAGGCAACATAAAACACAGGTGGAGAACCCTGGCTGGTTTTTGGAGTGTGGGAGCACCCTCCAGAAGAGGAGGAAGTGAAGGAGATGATGAATCATGAAAGAGGTTGGTCTAAAGCTCTAGGCCAAAAATCTCAAGTGGTGGCACTTTCTACACAGAATTGTCTTAGTTCCTAGTTAGGTGGGTATTATCTATAAAGGATGATTTTATGGTTTTGATGAATTGGCTGCTAGATTAAATATGAGCATCAGGGCCACAGAAAAGAGTCTTTTCCTAAGAGCCCTTTTAGCTTCGAGAGTCAAGCTACAGGTGAAGTCTTGAGGTGCTGTGAGCAATAACAAATGCCCCTTAGATGCCTGATGAATCCTGAGAATTGTTTCAGTTTCAAATGTAGAAAAATTTGAGTTTCTGCTCGGAGCTCTCGTCTTACCGTTCAGAAGCTCTTAAAAAATGATGTGGTCTCAAGCACAGGTTATCACTGAGAACTTGTTGGAGATGTAGGTTTTCTGGTTTCTTTTCTACTGAGCGCTCCTTAAAATGTTAAAACTTCATATTGAATTATGCATTACTTTTCGATCAGTGTGTGTCTGTGCTGGTTATTATAGGCTGTGACTCTTGTCTCAGCATGTGGTGGGCTCAGAGTAAAGCATGAAAGATTTGTATCTCAGTGCAAAGGCTGGATTCAGAAAATGAGAGTGGAGTAATAGCCTAGGTTTGGGAGAAGATTTGCTCTTGAATGGGGGAAGGAGCTTGTGGATGGAAGAACAGCCAAGACTGGCCCTAGCTTTGGCTAAAAAGTCAGTCAGAACAGTCACTCCAGTTTGGTATACAGCAAGGAGTTTGTTTTAAGATATTACAGCTGTGTTACTGAATGAGTTTTGGCACTATATGCCCATCTTAGTGTTTAAATGTTACTTCTGTCTTAACCCTCAGACATGCATGGTATTTGAGTCTGAAAAAGACTTTCATAGTAGAAGCTATGGAGGGAAGGAAAAGTCCTCTGTTGACATTATACCTGGCTACATGTGAATTGGGATGAAAACAATGGTGGGGCTGACAGAAACCTTTTGGGATGGTTGTTTCAGAGCTGTGATTTCAGCTCAGCTGTGTGAAGCTAGGAGTTTATTTGAAAAGCAGAGACTCAGTGGAGAGAGTTCAACCCCCTCCTTTGATTTTCCCCTGACCCCTTCTGAAGTTCTGATTCTGAAGGGATCATGCAGTAAGTAATTCCCATAATTTTTCCCATAATTTTTCAAATGAAGGATTGTTTTTGCATTATGATGGCTTCTTGCAGCTAATCCTACCTTTTTGGCATCACACCTTGTTTTTTCAGAGTCATAGAAATAGTACAAATTATAGAACATAGAGATAGTTGCAGATGTCTCATTATTATCTCATCCCTGGCTGGGAATGGAGCCCTTTTGCAAGGGTTGTTTCTATGAAAGTCAAATCATATCTTCTAAGAATTTATATTTTCCAAGAATCATATCTTCTAAGAATTCCTATATATAAGAATTTATATATGTATTTTTCCCTATCTAATTTTTTTTCATCCCTGTTATATTGGTTCTGCTGTGTACTTGTGCCAAGCAGAGGCAGGCTGAGTCACTGTTGCAGGGCAGCACATCAGCCTTCCTGAAGATTCAGCAAAAAAGAAGGGGCGTTAATTAAAAGCATCTTAATCTTCTCATTGACTTTCTACTAGGCCAGAACTTCATGGTGATTTTTATGGAAGTACTGTCAATGAGTCTTAAAATGGAAGCTCTGATCGTTAAGGACTATATAGCAATTTTTGTAAGCATGAGGTCGTTAACCACCGAATTTCAATTTAGGTAATTGCATTCTGCCTACTTAAATCCCCCTCCCCTAAAGATTATTTCTCCTTCCATAGGCAGTCCTGCAATTTTGTTATGTGCTATTAAACAACAGCCATACTTCTTTGCTGCAGTGCAGTAAGAGAAGAAAGAACTACTTACACCTGTGCTTTAAGTTGACTTCTGGGTGCATATTAGTGTATAAGTGTGTGATGCTGTTACTGCAGACATTATGGACTCCCTCTTTAGATGGGGACTACATTCCATGTGAAACTTGTGGTGTTTGTCCCCAAAGGGAGCACTGATGGTACATTTTTAACAGTGCAAAGAAGCCTGATGCTTTGAAATTAGGTGATTATGTGTTTCTGGGGTGGCTTTACATACAACATGAATGAATGATTGAATTGCCCTAGTTTATTGACGAGCAGATTTATTTATTTATTTAATCCTGATTAATCTTGTTAGATTCATTTAATTCCTGTGTAATCAGCCAGGTGTGCAGAGCAAAGCACAACTGGAGCCTCACCTGGCTTCTGGTAACCAGCCTGTGTGAAAGGAGCTTGATGTGATGCAGCATGTGAACAACTGGCCTGGTCACCAAACAGTTTATTTTGATTGAATTTTGTTTTCTGTTTTGATGAGCAGACTCAAAGTTGGTTGTTCTGAGTTGCAGAACCATGAGGCTGTTGCAGCTGCACCGTTATTAAAATCAATATTTTAGATATAGTTATGAAAGAGACTAAGATTTTTTTTTTATGAAACCTAAACTCCGTGACAAATAGGATTTCAAGTAGATCTTGGAGGGGAAATAGGGCGGAAAGTGTGAAAGCATATTTCCGAAACAACTGCATAACATTTATCTTATGAATTTATGAAGTGATTGGGACTGAATAAAGGATGTACCACATGGCATCTTACATGGATTCTGATGCATTTTGCAAATTATGAGAAGATTGAGACAGATTCCTGGATCACTGCATTGCTGTTTCAGTTCTTAGGGTTCTATAAAGATTTTACACTTCATCCATACTTAGGGTCAGATGCAATAGATTTCATTTTTCCTTTGAGCCTTTCTTTAAAAGAAACTCTTCCCAGGAGGCCCAGACCTCCCTTTGCTGTGGTATCTCTAATATTGATGTGACAGTGAGAGCAAGAATGGAGTGTGCCATTAAAAAAAAAAAAAAAAAAATCAATGCTAAAACTTGTAGCAGTAATGAGAGAGTCTCTGTGGTTCACTGCTCTGTCATTTTCTTTCTTGTTGTTGAATACCAGGCCCCTTCCCTTGTTTGTCAAGTGCTGGCCATTTGGGCTTCTGTTTTGCTCTCAGGCAGTGAAATGTTGCATTGCCAGTTGATTTCAGTGGTACAGGCTGAGTGGGTCGGGTCTCAGTTGTGCAAATGAAAAGCTCAAATGTGCACTTAGCTGTTACACCTGGGGCTGTGCTTTATAGGCTATAGAGCAGGGTGGCTTCTCAAAGCTGGTAAGGCTGCTTGGGTGTACTGAGTAGCTGCCTTGTAGCTCATGAGCTTTAAAGATCTTCCCAGTTGTGGCTTGGCCACTGTACCTGTCTCTGAAGGTCCTAAGATGCTTCTGGGGGTATTTTCCCCTTTAATTTGTAGTGTCAGATCTATCAGCTTAGGCTATATGCTCGGTCCACAAGGACACTAGGGTGGCTTGGTCAAATTGATGGGGGAACTGGAAAAACATACAGATTTATTCCCCAACCCCCTCCTTGCCTGTTGCCAATGATACTGTTTACATACAGGCCAGCTAGGTATAGGATGTTTGTTGATGGCTATAGTGGTGTTTCATGATGGAAAGTCTCCAATGTGAGTGGAGAAGAAAACACTGGAGGAGCAAAGAAAATAATATGCATGAGGGGCAGTAATTTGTGCCTCTCTTGGTGGTGGAGAGCTATATGGGGATGCTGTGCTTCCAAAAGCACTACTTTTGGTGTGATGTGCACAGCTGAGGGGCCAATAGGTGTGTTATAAAGTATACCCTGGGTAAAATCCAGTTTGGGCAATCTGGTTTTGTGTTAGTGAAATTTTACTTGCAGATTCTGTAGTGTGCTGTAATTGTTTCCACCCTAAGCTGTTGCCTTCTGTACTGTTAAACTCTGGATGCAGTCTTCATAACAACTGAATGTAGTTAATTAATAAGCAAACACCAGCTGTAAATTTACTGCAAGTCTTGTAATAGTTGATGTCTGCCTTAAGGTTCCTGTAATCCTCTGATTAGGTTTACTTTTCTTCTTACATTTGTACATTTATTTATATGTGTATAGATATATAAAATTAAAAAAGGAAAGGTTCCTGCCTCAAGTAAGTAGAGAGAAGCTTGGAAATCTGACCAGAAGGTATAATAATACATCAAAAGCTGGGTGGCTTATGAATTTTAAGCAGCATTCATCATTCTTGAGGACCTAGGGATCATGGTTTTCCCCTCTTGGGGTCAGAAGTATCAGCTTTTATGAGCATACCTGGAAAAAAAATACATAGGTTATTACTACTTCTCTGTTGTCTCTTTGCAAACCTGGATCAAAAGGCAGATGAAAGAGTCTGGCACTAATCTGGGGGCTTCTGATAACTTTGTATTGTTTTGGGTAATCAGAAAGGTGTTGCTGCTGTGCCCTTAAGAATTGATTGATTTCTGTTGATTGCACAGCTTTTAGCCAGCAGATATATCTGTATACCCAAGACCCAACCAAGTGCAAGATGATTTTTTTTCTTCTGTAAGAGGTTATCTAACCTCTCTGCACTTCACAGCATGCTAAATCAACTTTGCAGTTGCTCCTGCTGCATGGGAAACTGAGCTGATCCAGAGCTTACCACTGGAGATGCAGTGTAGGTGGCATTGGTGCTCCCTTGGGCAAGAGCAGAGTGCTTTTCAAGTTTTAAAAGGAGGGAAGCCTGCTTTAGATCCTGCTGGTTTTTAGTGCCAGGCTCCCTACTGATGGAATGAAGTTTGCTGTTAGTAAGGAAGGAGGACTTTTAATAATCCAGTTTTCCATAACCTTGATTAATACTTGAAGACAGTGCATGCACTGGACCGACATGGCCATCTCCCCAGGCCTAGTCTCCCTTCCTACTATCAACTGCTCTCCTCCCCTTCAATGATAATATGAACTTTAAAAGCAGTTACTTCCTATTCTTGTAACTGATCCTCAATTTTCCTGTTGATTTTTTTCTCGGAAATATGCCTGAGCTTCACCCCATCTAACACAACCTGTCTGAAAACCAGGCATCCAGTCTCTTTCCATAGATATTTGACAGGGTCCTGTGTGCAGCAGAAAAGTCAGCATGCTGAACCTAACTGTTCCCTTCAGAGGGAGAAGGTGCTCTCTGGAGGTTATTTTTTATGCTTTACTAGAGAGTTTCTGGGTAGCAGATTGCAAGGAATGCTGCCTAGCATCCTGGGCTGCCTTTAGGGCTGAGATGCTGTTTGGTTCCCCAGATGATGGGAGGGAGGCAAAGAGGAAGGCAGGGAGCAGGTTTAGTTTTGGAAATAGTGCAGTCTGAAAGTTTTAGTGTTTCCGTAATGATGTATCAGCCAATCTTCATTCTGCAGGAGGAGGGAAAGGCACACTGTCTACCTGAACTCTGGATTGGGAAAAAGTAGTAAATTCCAGCTTCTTTCCTGGAATAGAATCTGTGTTTCTTGGTTGTGGTTGGCAGGCAGATGCAAGGGGTATAATAGTGCTCAGGACACACAAGTAATGGAGAAGGAAACAGCCTCTGCAAAATTAGTGGGAAGCGAGCGTCATTAGTGCGGGTCATTTGATGTGCAATTTTACAATAGGAGGTTTAGAGGGATCATTTGCACAGTCAGACATGGTGTAAATGGAATTTAAACTGTTACGTTGTCATTAATAGCACACAAGGGATGGATATGCTTGAAGGGGATTTGCATGCTTGTGATCTGTAAGAAATTGGCTGGGTTGTGTGTATGCGATATGTACACGATTCCAGGCAAGTGGGCATGTGTAAAGGGATGAGGTCTAAATTTGTCTGGCTTGCAAGCTGGCCCTATGTATCTAAGCACAAATGCTAAGACAGGATATTTCACTGTCTCACATCCCTTCAGCTTATTCTCTGGAGATTTTTATAGTGAGAAGTCGAAGACCATGCTTTGGAAATGAAGCAGGACAAAGCACAAATAAAACCATAGCTATGACTGACTGAAGCTTTAATGTCCATGGGGTCTAGCAAAATCAGAAATGAGGCTGAAAAATTTCTTGGTGCATACCTACTGTCTTCATGCAAGGCTCTGAACAATTATCCTGTTGCTGAAGGATAGATTCTTACTGTTGGAGGAAGGGCTAACTTCAAAATAGTGAGAGGAGACTGGTTTAGGAGACGTGTATTATTTTTTTTCCTGTGTGTATGCTTTACCGACCTGTTTCCTCAATACTTGCCAAAAGCAATAAAATACCTGCTAATTTTCCATGCCTTGGTGCTTCAGGAAAATGGGATTAGGACCTCTCCTACAACAGCTTTTTACAAGGTATCTCAATATGGTCCCTGGATTTCTGGTCAATCAGTGTGGAAGGTGTGGGGAAGCAGGCAGGAGAGAGTAGAGGATGAAAGTCACGTCCTTGTCTGATGTAAATCTGTATTATTCTGCTATTTGTAGCAAAGCCAGACCTATTTTTTTAAGCTCTTAAGGCTAGGTTGGGAAGATTGGTCTCACCTCTTGTCATGCTGTACTGTGTTACCCAGTGCAGACATTGTGGCTGATGCCAGTCTGGGGGTACTTGCTCCTGCCAGACCAGAGGAGAGGGATGATGTGCTCAGCTGAATGTGGGGATGGTAGCTGTGCCTGCTTTGAAGGACTTCCCCATCTCTGTTCAAAGCATGTTGCTGAACTGAAACAAATGCTGAAAAATCCTTCAGGAACATATTGTGTTTATTCACTGGAATATATTTTGCCTTGGAGATGAGAACCATTTACTCTCTGAAAAATGGTCAGTTTGCCTTTTTCAGGCTTTGTGAACATTAGAGTAGGGTATGTGAGGGAGCTGGAGGGGGCTCTTGGAGAAATAAAGGGATATTAAAAAAAAACAAACTCATTTTGAGTTTAAGACCTATAAAATAGTCCTTCCAGACCTCTAATTGCATATTCTGTCATAACACTGTGAACTAAATAACGCAATCACCTGCTAACAAATTGACCAGCTGCCTGTTTGAGAACCTGACACTCTACCCACCCTGGATCATGGAGAAGGGCCTGCAGTCAGCTTGAATTTGCTGTGTGTTGTGGGCATAATACATAACAGGAGCTGCTGCTTCAGGTGAGGAATGGTTAACAAAGTTACAGGTCTGCTGCATTAAATGGCCTGCAGCTGGTCCCAAAATGGCTAATAGGAAAGTCTGCATGAAAAACTTGGCCCATTTCAGACTTAAGGAGAGAGCAGGAACAGAGAGCCTGGCAAGCTGTCAGCCTTTAAGCTGGGAAGATCTTTATGGTCTTTGAGATACACTGTTTTTGGAAGATGAAGGTATAAGAAGGTTGCAGTCTGGTGTAAGGCTCATGAGGCTGAAGCTTGCATCTACTTCTCTCCCATGCCCACTTTGCCTGCTGGCTCTGGTTGGCTCAGCACACCCTGGCCAGTCCTTTCCATGAGTCCCTCACTCATGTCCATTCCATCATCTATCCTGTGTTTCACTGCCTGCCACGGGGCAGGGGTGAGGGAGGTCCTGTTTGAAGTGTGCTTCTCTGAATTGGAGTTTGCAGACTTTATACTGGTAGGGTTGATTGGTTGGTGGTGGTGGGAAGTGTCACCAGGCTGAGCTGACTGTTTGAAGGGACAGAGCTTGCCCAGCTGGTGGTATCTGCTGGTTCTTGGGTTGTGTGTTTGTGTTGTGCTGCCTCACATCAGCCATGCCCTTCCATCAGGGTGGAAATGCTGCTGGTGCTGCCTTTGCTGCCCTACCTGTCTCCCCTTCCTGGAGGCATGGTCTTGGATCTGTTGCTGCAATGAGCAGGGATCATCTCAGAATAAAGCTTTGGATCAGGAGACAGGCTAGCTGAAGGGAATGTTTTGGGGTTTGTTTTGTTTTGTTTTGTTTTTTTATTATTCTAGCTGGAAAGCACAGCAGAGTTGTGATCAGCAGCTAGGGAAGGAGGCTGAGATGGCAGGGCTGAGATGAACAAAGATGACAGATAAGAGTCCAGCTGGACTTGTAAAAGAAGGGATGAAGTGTGATTTTGAAGAAGTAAGACAAACTGATGGGGAGTGATAAGTGGAGGTTATCTAGGCTGGAAACCACTACTCAGGCACCATGCTGCAAATCCCTGCTGAGCTTGGCGGGCATCTCAACAAATCCTTGTAATCGATGGTGTCAAAGGCAGTTGATACATTTAAGAGAATCAGCATAAGTGCTTGAGCTTTATTGACTGCCCTCAAGGGCTGGTGAAGTGAATAAGGAGGAGGTGTGATGGTGACATAACCCTCTTGCATACTTTGTGTGGGTTGGCTGGTCTGGGGGCTGGAGTTTGAGTGCAGTGCTGCAGACGGAACAACTTTCCCCTGCCCAGCCCTGACTGCAAGGTCAGTAAGTGGGGATGGAGATGGAGTGCTCAGCTTGGCCTTTCTTCATGAAGGATGCCCATCCCTGCCTCCCCTTTCTACAGTCTGCTGCATCTGTGCAGATCAGGGAAGGGGAGCAGCTCCCTTGGGCAGGATGGGCAATGTGTGGAGCTGTGATGTGGGTGACCATCTGCCCCTTGAGACAATGGTGCCCTCCTTTACACTTATGTACTGCAGCTCACCCAGGAGGAAAGAGAAATCTGTCCTCAGTAATGATACAAACCCACACTCTTTGCTTATCCTTTCTCTAGTTTTCTCTCTCCCAGTCTCTCCTAATCATCGCCTACTGTGCTGGAGTCTATAGAAGCTGCCATTGCTCCCCCTCCTCGACTGTTATTTGGAGCTGCCGTGTCCCAGCAACCCCCCAGCAGCCCCTCCTCTGTCACTAGCCACTCTGTCTCTCCCCTCTCTTTTCTCCATCTGTGGCAGTCTGTCATTTTTCCCCTCTACTTTTTTGTCTTCCCTCTCTGTCATTCCTGGGTTTTGCTGCTAGCAACCTGTCTGCGTTGATTGTGGCTGCCTTTGAATTTGCTTTTTCTGTAAAGAACCCTTCTTAGCCAGTACCATGCACAACAGCTTCCTGTAGGGATTATTCAGGAGCTGAAGGGAAAATCTGAAAGTAGGATTTAAGCAAGGGACATAACTCATTGGCTGAGTTAGCAGGAGAGAGAAAAGGCCAAAGCTTTGCAGAGGTGGGAGAACTTACCCGTGAAAATAGCAGATTTCCCCTGTCTACGGAGGGGATTTATATATGATAGGGTGGGATTGCTGCTTCCTCATCCTCACAGGCTGGTTGCATCCCCATCTAGAGCATTTTATTTCCAGATCAGTAGCTATTCTCCTGTGCCCTCCAACACAGAAGTGGCATCCCTGACATACCCATTCTGAGCTGTCTGTGTGCAGGAGTGCTGTGCTGAGCTGATCACGGGATGGAGGAGTCCAAGGGATGCATCTACCCTTGGGAGCAGGCTGCTAGTAGGTGAACATCCCCTGGGCCAGCTCGGGTGAGACTTGTTGCTGGAGCAGCTGGCCCCAGTCCTCTGTGGAAGGTGGCTGACTCCCTGCTTATCCCTGCTCACCAGGGCTGTCTTTTGTGGGCAGATGCAGACAGATGTGTGCTCAGCATGCTGTCTGGGAGCTGCATGGCTATGGTCTCCTGGCCCTGTTCTCCAACTTGGAGGCTGAGCAAGGTGCTCAAAGGTTTGCTTACAAAAATTGAACCAACCTTTATGAACCAACCTTGTTCCCAACTCCTCAAGCTTTGTGTGAGCTATTCCATATTTACTTTGATGATTCTCTTTTGTGTATCTCTGCCTCCCCAGAGTAGCACAAATGCTGAAATACCACAAGGGTTTTCAGATTGCTTGTAGCTTGAAGTAACTGGATGTCTTGAGAGGCAGAGTGAACCAAATGTACCTCTTGTGGGATTTCAGTTCTTAAAGAGTCATGGATGAAAAAGGCTAGCAACAGTACAAATTCATCCAGGAGAAAGCTGCTGAATCCAGTGCTTGTAGCGCTTGCTGTAAGATTTGCCTCAACAGGCAAGAAGGGAAGGAATGGAAAGAAAACACATGGTAAAATATTAACCTCCCTATTGAAACAGGCAGTTTGCAGCAAACAGCAGCTGTTCTGTTTCATGGCATGGAAGAGGCAGGAGCTTGATATTTGAAGGCGGAGAAATATTCTGTTCCATGCAGCAGTTGATAGTCCCTCAAGTCAGAGATCAAAAATCTCTGCTTGCCTTCCAAGCCCTGCTTGTTATTTGGGAGCACATTAAAACACCATGAAGGCGTACTTGGCAAATCTGTCTTGCCTCATCATTCACATACCTCAAAAGGATGCTTCCTACGTTTACCTGCATCTTGCCACTCAGCCAAGAACTTGGCATGCCAGTGCAGCAAAAAGTCCCCTTGTGAATACAAAGTCCTTATTTTCTACAAAATGTGTGACAGATTATTTAGCAGCCAGCAATCAGAAATTGTGAACAAGAATTTTTATTGATAATTAAGCTAAAATACACTTGACAGAAGTGTGCTTTGTGATGTGTTTATTGCAATCTCTGTCATTGTCCTTGTTCATGCATTTACCAGCTTGTGATGTAATTTTTGCTTTGAGTAAAGTCTCCTGGGTTTATGAGTGAATCTGACAGGGTCTGCTTTGTCCATATGTGAGATTCAGGCCAGGCCTTGAAAGTGTTTGTGTCCTAGAAGAATTATATTAAAAAAGACATGCTCATAGAAGTGCAACAGTCATAATATATTGCCTCTCTGGTACCACCTGATGTTCAGTGCTGCTGGCCAACTGTGATATTTCTTAATGAAGGATGTTATTTTTTTCCTCAAGGCAATTTTTTCTTTTGCTTTTTTCTTTTCCTGTGGCTCCTTTCTGATTCATTTCCTTGATGGAGCAGGATCCTTTCTGGTTTTCAAGCTTCCTTGTCTCTCCTTTATTCTTGTTGAGCCTCTGTTTAGCAGCCACTGTACTGGCAACTGCTCTTGTTTTCCTATCTGGAGCCCTCTTTGGAAATGGGATTTTAGTGACCAGAGGGGGCCCACTTGTTTTACATGGGAAAAGCCTTTGGAGGTAGCAGTCTTTCCACTGTTTCCTTGTCATATTTTGTTCATTCTAGTGCCACAGCCTTGTAGTTTATATTTCTTACAGGTTGACCCTGTTGTCTTTTGCTACATGGATGGCCTTCTGCTAATACACAGGTTCTTCCTTGCTGGGTGCTGAGTAGTTTTTTCCCCTCATCTCTCCTGTTCAGCAGGACCACTGAAGTCATATGGTTCACACAAGGATCAGAACCAAGGAAATGGAAAACTTGGTTTTCTAAAGCTGTCCAACTTTTCTGATTTTAAGGGAAATTCGACTTTCTAGCTTTTAGTGCAATATTAATCTGAGCTGTGAGACAGGGACCAGGCAAAAAGCCTGGGAAGGATACTGGAATGCTGGGGGACTGAGAAGTACAAGAGGAAAAAAGTCCATAGTCAGGCATTTAGCAGAGATATAAAGGTGGAGATCTTATCCAGCAGATATCTGCTCTCTCCTATCTGAGAGACTGGAGAGTGATGGCATGAGTGAGCAACCTGGAGAGGGGATGGGGTGGTCTGATGGGGGGAGAGGTAACCAGAGTGGGGCTGGTGTGGAGCTGGATGGCAAAAAGCTGTTTGAGAAGGGCAAGTGTGGGGCAGTGAGCCCCAGTGGAGGGGAGTCAGGCTGGCAGGGTTGAAGGGCTCAGGCTGCAGTGAGAATGGGTGGGATGGGAGCATCCCATGTGGGGTAATGCCAGGCAGGTAATGTCCCTGCCTTGGAGACTGCATGCTTTGTATCCCTGCTTATTTCTCTTTCTCTGCTGTCAGCAAACTTCTGTCAGGCCCATTGGCTGTGTAGGTGTCGCATCACTATCTTCACTGAATGCCATCCCTCTCTTTGGATACAGGGATCCTGTGGAAAAAAAAGCACATGAATATGCAATGAAAGATTGTGTTGCAAAGGCAGCGTGGAGAGGAGAAAACTGAGGTTTCACATTCATCCTTAATTCTATCTTAATTTCTCGGATTCTGTCATATAAAAAAAGTCTCTCTTGAGCATATTCAAAACACAATTTTTATTTCCTATGGGAGCTGCTAATTTATTGATGTTAGGATGGGTTGTTACAGAATGAGCAAGAGAAGGTCTCAGAGCAACAAGTACTGGTCAAAAAAATGTTCAACTCTTTTGCAAGAACAAAGCAGCTTGCTTTTTTTTTTTTTTTTTAAAAAAAAAAAAGGTCATACTTGTTATGGAGGTTTCAGCTCAAGCTGCCAATCAGATGAAGCTCTAAGCAAACAAGACTGGGTGTTGGGATGGAGAAGAGTTTGGGACAGAGTTAATTAAAATTAGTGTTACCAGTGTAGCGACATGCAGCCTTCTCCCATGTAGTTCAGCTCTCAGTAAAGCGTCAAGCTTCCCTCACAGTGCAGTGATTAACTATTAAAGTAGGTACTTCAAGAATACCTTCCTCCCCCAGAGAACCATAACCCAGGAATTTTTTTTTTTCAAAGTGCAATTAATTGCATCCCTCCACAGCATCTTTGAGGTGCCATTATTTCTTTAAAATGCATTTCCAACATATTGTGATATGTCACACATACTTTAAATATCCAATTGCTTTTTAACTTTTAAAAATCTATTTCACACTTAGTGGCATGCCTGTAATGCATTTTTCTGGAATGTGTAGCAGATGTCTGGGGAAACTGTGTTTTCCCCCATATGGGGATTATTTTACTGAAAAATGAAATATGATTGGCACTTCAATTGATTTCCCTGAGTTGTCACGTCAGGGATTCTCTGGCTGGGTGTGAGACATGAATCCAGATCATAGGTAGACTGCAGAAGGCAAAATCTGCTCTATTTACTGGATGAAGGGGAACTTCTGGAGGTCTGTAATTAATGGTGTCCCTCAGGGGTCAGTACTGGGTCCAGCCATGTTCAATATTAATCAAGGACCTGGACAAGGGCTAAAATTTATCATTATCAAATTTGCTGATGATACAACACTGGGAGGGGTGGTTGACATGCCAGAAAGCTGTGCTGCCATCCAGTGGGACCTGGACAGGTTGGAGAGCTGGGCAAGGAGAAACCTCATGAAGTTGAGTAAGGGCAAATGTAGAGTGCTCCATGCACCAGTAGAGGTTAGGGGTTGACCTGCTAGAAAGCAACTATGGGAAAAATACCTGAGAGTCATGGTGAACAACAGGGTGACTGTGAGCCAACAGTGTGGCCTGGCAGCCAATGCCATCCTGGGATGCATTAAGAAGAGCAGTGGCAGCAGGTTGAGGGAGGTCATCCTCCCCCTCTGCTCTGCCCTAATGAGGCCTCTGGGGGCAATTCTGGGCTCCTCAGTTTAAGAAGGACAAGGAACTACTGCAGAGAGCCCAGCACAGGTCCACTAAGATGATGAAGGGACTGGAGCACCTGCCCTGTGAGGAAAGCCTAGGCTCTCTTAGCCTGTTTAGTTAGGAGAGTAGGAGGCTGCAAGGGTGAATCTCGTCAATGTTTATAATAATCTAAAGGGCAGGTGGCAGGAGGATGGGGCCACACTCTTCTTTGTGGTGTCCAGTGACAGATCATGGGGTAATGATCACAAACTGGGACACAGAGGATTTAACCTGAATATGAGAAAATACTTCTTTATTCTGAGGGTAACAGAGCATTGGAGCAAATTGCCCAGGGAGGCTGTGGAGTCTCCATCCCTGGAAGACATTCAAAACCCACTTGAAAGTGTTCCTGTGGGATCTGGTCTAGGGGATCCTGCTCTAGCTGGAGGGTTGGACTTGGTTATCTCTAGAGGTCCCTTCCAACCCCTGCCATTCTGTGATTCCCATGGAAAAAACATCCTCAGAGGACTCAGAGAGAACAAGATGCAGAGGTCTGCTTTAAGATATCTTGCTCCATGGGACATTTCATTGTGCTCTGGATGTGGAGAAGTAGCATTAAGTGTGTACTTCAACCTTTCACTATGATGAGGAGAAAGGTGGCAGCTCCGAGGTTACTTAGACCTTCAGGAAACTCCTGACTCTTGTGACCCAGGTTGCTGAGGTGGGAACTAAGCTAGGACTTCAGGTCTGGGTGTTGCTGAATTTGACTTCTAGGATTCATAAATGCCAGGGGTGCAGACATCTTGGATGTGTCAGGCCACAATTGCATGGTTGTAGTTTAGGATCAGAAAGGAATCTGTCATCGCTGTGTTGACCAACTATACTTGAGTTTGCAAGGTCCTGATCTGTCCTTCTGTTCTGATTTCTTCCCCTTTCTACCCTGACTGAACATGGCCTTGTGGCCCCTTGCTTTGTGCTGTGGTGAATTGTGTCCCTCTAAATTCTTTTTTTTTCTTCTTCCCTATAGACAGGGGGACAGACTGAGCACTGTGCCTAGGGCAAGCCCCTCTGTCATTTCCACTGCAACATCAGAGGAAGAGGCAGGTAAAGGAGATAAAGCAGGGAAACTGCTGCAAGCCCCTGAAGCAGGTGCCTGTGCCAACATCTCTTTGCTGAGACAAACTTAGTGGAGATAAATACCAGGTGTCTCTCGAAGAGTAGTTAAATGCAAAGACAGCCCCTGTTTTGTCATGTTGGGATAGCTGAGCCTTTCCTCCAGCTTTACATTTCAAAAGATTGCCTGTGGCAGTTGGCCCACCTCTCTTCCTGCACTCAACCTGGGAGATATGTTCCTAAGTTTCTGGGCAATAACAATGCCCAAGGCTTTTTTGGCTGTGGTAGCAGCCAGCACGTCCTCACTGCTGGAATGCGTGGGCATGGGCATGCTGCTGTTGAGGTATTTCTGGGCAGAGTTTCCAAGGGACAGAAGAACATAATCCTGGGGGCAGCTGTCACTGTCTGTTCCCCACAGGACAGAGGATGTCTCTGGCACAATCAGTGGAAGCAAAGGTGTCAGGTTGGATAGCTCTAGCAGGAAAGCACAGAAGTAATTTTTTCCTTCCCTGGCCACTTGGCTTCTCTGGGTACTTCTTGTGTGTGAATAAGCAGATTAGTGTCATGCACTTGAGACTTTGTCACGTACCTATGGCATTTTCCATTCTTGCTTTGCTGTGTGAAGGATTTCCCCACCCATTGCTGTGACATCTCTCCCCCCCTGGACACAAGATTATTCTTTTCTGAAGACTAACATGCTTGTGGGTCTCGGGCAGCTTTTCAGAAACACAGAGAAATTACCAATAAAGAATCTGACACAAAGTCTTTACTCTCTGGTTTTAATAGATACACCTGGGATTATTTCATCCCACTGAATGACCTCTCCTGAGACCCTACTAGTTTCCCCTAACAGCAGTGAAGCTTTGTATTTTTAGGCTTATTTCTGCACCTCTTCACCACCAATCGTGTTGCTTATGCTTGGTGCCCTCAGGCACCTGGCTACATACTTGTGTTTGGAGGCCTCAAATGCACTGTTACAAAATTGTTATGTTTGTCTTCCTCCTCCTGCCTCAACGTGTGCACACTCAGATGCAGGCTGGCAGATAACTTTGCTGAGAGCCATACTGGTTCCATGAAAAATACTTACTAGCAGGCACCATTCGGAGCATGAAAATGCACTGAGGATTGGAAAGAGGTATAGAAACTGTTACTTGGGTATAAATATTGCTTTTATATTATTAACTCTTGATAATTCAAACAAAAGATATTTAGAGTAGGATAGACAATTTCAATTAGAAAGTCCTACAATGATCTAGTCCATCTGCCTGACCAATTGAGGGCTGATCAAAAATCAAAACATGTTGTTAAAGGCATTGTCCAAATGCCTCTTAAACATTTAGAGGGCTGGAGCAGAGGTCACCACTCTAGGAAGCCTATTCTAGTGTTGGACCACCCTGTCAGTAAAGAAATACTTCCTAATGTCCAGTCTAAACCTCCCCTGGTGCAGCTTTCAACCAATCCCATGTGCTAAGTAGATGAGCTCAGCATCTCCCTCTCCAAGTCCACTCTGCAGGAAAGATGCACAGAGCAACGAGGTTGCTCCGCAGGCTCCTTTTTTTCAAGCTAGATAAATCCAAAGTCCTTAGTTGCCCCTTAGAGGACATTTCTTCTTGCCCTTTTGCTTACTTTGTTGCCCTTCTCTGGATGCATTCCAGGACCTTCACACCCTTCTCAAATCATGGGGCTCAGAACTGCACACAGTATTCAAGGGAAAGCCACACCAATGCTGAACACAGTGGGATGATCTCCTCTCTTGACCAACTGGTTATGCTGTGTGTGGTGCATCCCAACCATGGGACTCATTTGACCAAGTCTCACTAATACCAATGATATTGTAGCTTTTGGAGCTCACCAACACTTCTACTTCATCTTGTTTGTATACTAACACGCACAGTATGAGAAACAAGTATTTCAGCTATGTCACTGAGCCCCCTGTGGTTCCAGGAGCAGTGTAAATATTCCTACTAAGATTGCCTCCCTCAGGGGTTGCCATGCCAGCTCTTGGCTTACCTGCTTGCAGTCCTGCTGGTATCCCTTTCCCCCATAGATTAAAGCTCTCTTAATCACTCCTACCAGCTTAAGCCAAAAACACATTTTCCCCATCAGGACAGGTAGATCTTGTCAGACCCCACTATTTGACTGATAGTAATACAATTGCTACATAATAAATCATCTAAATGAGTTCTTTATTACCCTAATTTATATGCATCTGCATAAATCAGAGGTATACTCACCATTCTCTTGCCATCCCTGAAAGATACAGGAGGACTAGAAGACATTTGTGTTGATGAGGTTTAGGTAAATATTGACTTATTGGTGAATTCCTCTGCAATTATTCTGAGAAAATACTTTCTGCACCTTCTCCTGTGCATCTGGCTGTGTGATGGGATTACAGGAAAAAGAAGGTCCCTTCCAACAGGGTTTAAAATCCTGAGGGGACTTAGAAGTTTTTGACTAGGAGGTGATGATTGAAGCTTGTAATTGTCCAAGGTGTAGAGGGAAGGCTGTGGATCTATGATAAGAGAATAGGTCATGTTGGAGCAAATTTAGTGGGCTGCTGTATTTTGGCCTAGCTGGAGGCCACTGATGGCAGGGAGGATAGTGACTGAAGTGCATCAGACAGTAAAAATCAGTGGTGCCCCAAAAACGGCTCAGGTGTGTTGGGATTCCAGTGTAAACCACGAGTGGAAGGAACTCTGTCTTGCTGGTTGGAGTGGAGCCCTCCCACATCTTCCTAGGCACCACCCCATGGGTTGACAACTCCAAGCAGCCCATGGGGGATATGAGTGGTGATTTGCTTGAAAAGTGAGGTGATCTGCAGGGATTGGATTTCATACCCAGGAAATGACCTGTGGGCTGGTGATGGGAAAGTTCTGTTTTGGTAGAAGTGGGCATGGGGATGACCCTGCCTGCTGGCTGCGTATGTGGTGGGCTGGACCTCCAAAGGTGTTGGGCTCAGAGCAGGTAAGTGCTGAAGGATTTGTATCATACCTGCTGTGCTTAAAACTCTCACTGCTCTGTTGACTTCCAGAGAGCTTTGCTTAACCCCTATTCAGAGCTCTTGGGTTTCTCAAACTTGGGTGTAAAACCTTCAAGAAGGAACAAGGTCTTGCAAGACTTTGGACACCTTTCTTGTTTTGGTCAGGCTGAATGTACACAGCTTCTGTGTCTGTTGTTTTCATGCTGCTGTTTGAACCAGGCATTTACTGAAACAAAATAAAATCTGAACTGGGAAGTTGGGTTTGGGTTTCAGCTTCACTAGGTTTGTGCTTTGTTCAGATTAATTCTTTCCCCCAGATGTCTGTACTTCACACCCTGTGCCCCAGATGGGGAGGCAGCTGTTGAGTTGTCATTTCTCTGGTTTTATGAAGGCCCAGTGGGAAGAGGAGACAAAGCAGAATATCTTCTGTCTTCTTCTCTGCAGCAGGAAGACGAGCTCCCCAAGGAGCCTATGCCTAGCTGCTGCCTGTGGATTGGTGAGATGCTGCTCTGGGGATGCTGACGTGGTGGGTGTTGCTCGAGGGAAAGAAGGGGAAGATCCAAAAGAAGAGGCAATAGCAAGCCCAAGTGTTGTGGAGATTCCCATTTTTGGGTACTTTATTGGACCTTTGTGTATCTGCCCATCTGAGGGAGATCCTCTAGGCAGAAACTCCTGGGATGGCCAGGCAGGCTGGAGCATGGAGAAGGCACAGGAAAGGGGATCTGGGGGAATAAGATGAGGCAGTACATTAGTGCTCCTAGGAACTGGAGCATGTGTTGCCATGGAGTGTGCCTGGCAGTGAAGCTCCCTTGTTGCTTCTCTAATCCCATTCAGGCAAAGAAGAATAGAGAGGAGATTAAAAACAATGCAGAGCAAAAGCACTCAATCTTCAAATGTGTGCTCTCTTTGGCCCCTGCACCCTCCTTGGCCTAGGTGCCTCTACAACTTATTCCCGCATTGTGGGCTGGGTAAAGCAACCTCATTGGTACCTGCCACCTAAAGCAAGAGTTGCTTTCCCACATCGTGGGAGCCTGGGAGAGCACCTGACACAGCTTCTGCACAAACAACAAAGCAGGGAGGGAGAAGGGACATTTCTGGGAAAGCAGGAGTGTGGGTGCAGGGCTGGAGGCAGCAGAACTGATGGCAATACTCCCATAGGATAAACAGGAGCAGAACTGGATGGGTGAAGAGAAAATAAAATACCAAGAATTTAAGTTCTCAGTAGTGACTGAAGAGGAAGCTAATTGTCATGTAAAGGAAATTTCAAAAGATCCTTGACTACAAGGTATTATAGGTAACATGACCTGGAGAGATTAGTAGCAAAGAAAGGGCACAAAATGAGAATTTAACCCTGCTCATCTTGCTTAGTTCTGTGGCTCTTTTATAAAACTCTTCTCACTATCCCCCACCTCATGTTGCCTTGTGACAAATCCATCTCTAGCCCTCCCACCTGCTGGTGCCTTTGCTGGCTCTGACTGAGCCCCTCAGCTGGGTAATCCATACTCTCCCATATTGCAGAGTGCTGCGAAGCAGCCCCATAAAATCTCAGTGGCCTCCTCACCCCTCAAGATTTTGCCCACCGTACTCCTCTGGTTGTGTCCCAATATCTCTCCCTACTAATGAGTAGTAATTTTGTACCTACTTTAGGTTTGCCTACCTGAGGCAAAATTACTTCATTTTTTTCACTTCTTGTTTGATGGGGAGACAGTTAAGCCACTATTCCCTTGGCATCTAACGATGGGGGTGAGAATTCCTTGAAGATTATGACTTGTCCCAGTGGAGCTCTCCTTGGAGACCTCTGTTACTCTCTTGCCCTACCCTGTCCTCATATCTGTAGGGTCTCCAGGCTCCCATATGTCTTTGACAATGGATCTCCTTCCTGCACAGTGGGCTGCCAGGCTGCTCTTGCCCATACTTGATTACTGATGGATTAACTGTGTCTGAAGTGTGGGTTATTAATCCTGACCTCAGGCAATATCTCATTAAGAATGAAAATAAAGCAGAAAATTAGTAGAAGAGGAAATGAAGAGGCTGATGGCTGGGGAAAAAAAAAAGGAATCTTGAGAAAGAAGTGTGGAAGTGGAAAGGAAGACATTCAGTTTAGGATTTGATTCCTCTGGAGGCACAGAGGAGCAAAACTGGGAGGTTCAATAGGCCAGGACTGGAGAAGATAAGTGGATGGACAGTAAGGAGGGCCAAAAGAGTCCTTGCCTAGGTGGGCCATGGGTCTGCTGAGATTTATGAGGGTCAGGCTGAAGCAGATAGGGAAAAAACCTATTGTGAGTCTGAAGGCTGCGTGAAATATTTAAGATGCTCCTTCAAACTAGCTTCTCAGTGGTGGTGAGGTGCTGGGTGGGGCAAAGATGTTTGGCTGGTAATGAGAAGCTTAAAAAACATTCTAACAACATGCTGCAGCTCTCTTCTGTCCATTCTTTCCCTCTCCTTACCTCTTACTTTCTCTTCTGCAGAAGTGATCTACTGTCTAGTTATGCTGGACACAAGGCTAAGTTTCTTCATCCTCTGAAGCTTTAGTTTGCTTTTGCTTTACTCTTTCTCACTTTCTTCATCCTTTCTCCATTCCCCAGAAGGACAGTGTCCACCAGACAGTCAGCACCCTCAGGCTAGCTGGGTCTTTCTTCCTTCTTCCTACTGCTTGATAGGTTGTAGCTCGGTCCCCTTAGAGTACCTATGTGCCTTCTCCCTCACTCCCCATTTGGTGTAGATAGGAATATCAGATGAGGAGTCACCTCCTTAAGCCCTCTCCTCCCTCCTGCTGCCTGGTCCTTTTGACTATCTGTTCTTAGGAGAAGGATGACTTGAACCATGCCCAGCTACAGTGAAACCTTGAGCTCAGTTGAGGTGATGCATCAGCAGGATCTGGGCGTGAAAGTATTCACAAGAATTTTATTTCTGACATCCCACCTGGCTGGGAGAGGCAAAGCTCTTGAAGTAGCAGATGTTATGGGAGTGCCTGAACATCCAGGCAATGTCAAAGCCCAGAAGAAGCCAAAAAACCTTTCTCTGCTCCTGAAGTTTTGGAAAAATGCCTACATCTCTGCCCAAATACAAATACTAGACTTAAGTTCAATACACTTCTACCTCTTTCAGCAGAGGTAGAGTGAGAGCAGAGAGCAGCAGAGTGGGGTTGTCTTGAGACTGGATGTGTGTAATCACCATGACCTCACCATGTAATCATCATGACCTCATCACTTCATATCTAGAACTGGGGGAAAACCATGCCCATTGAATTAACAAATATGATAAATAACTATACTCCCCACCAAAACTAGTGTTAAATTCTCTCTCTAAAGATGGAGTTTTGGTTAGGTTAAAAAAGAGTTAGAAATACTTCAACTCTGGTAGTCAGTTTTTAAGTATAGGAAACAATCCAGACTTAATTCTGAATCTTTCAGCTCTAGAGACCTAATTTAGAGGTGACAGGAACTGCATTTTGCTTTTGTCATTTTCCTGTGTGAGGTGTATGGTGTATCCTGCTCAGTGTTTGCTGCCTCCTCCTCCCTCTAAACCATGCTTGATCTTTTCTAAGAGGGTGCAATTGTATGGCCTTCCTGCTGGTTCAGCTGAGGTCTGCAGGTGACAGGTCAGCAAGAGCATCATGAGTTTTGGATTTTTTTTTTTTTTTTTTTTTTTTGAGGAGGAGTGGGAAAGAAGGATATGAAGCACATTTGACATGTTTCAGAAAGGATGTGAGCTTGGGTGACTGGTCTCCAGCTTTCTTTGATCACTTTCTGTCTGGCCTCAGAAAACATTACAAGGCACAGCTCAGTAGACAAATATTACTGTATTTAAGGCAAAATGCTCTACAAGACTATACCAGCATGAGTTAATAAAAGTGGAGAGAACAAAAAGTAAATGTTATCTCAAATGACAAAATAACAGGCTTTCATAATGAACTAGCACACTTCCCTAGGATTGATGGCTTCCAATAAGCCTGAGCTCTTTTTTTCGACCCTTTGGTAATCACAGCCAGAAAATGTGCAGAAAAACTTTTGTGCTTTTCCTCACATTGTTTTATTTTATAAAAGGATCCTGGGTACAGAAATGTCTGGTTAAGGCTGTTGATAAAACATCTGCAGTGCATGACAGCATCATATCCATTTTTTTCCAGAAATGAGACATGCATTTGCATGAGCAGTATGGCAGCTCACATCTGAGTAGGTTATATATGGGAAAGCTACATGTTGATGCTGTCTCTGTATTATCTTATATCAAGACTGATATCAAGCATTACCTTAGCTTTCCTCAAGAGTTTTTTTTCTCTTTGGCTGTTCCCCATTCCTTCCTCATTAGGAGGAATCCAGGAAGAGGGAGTGTAACACACAGGAACCTGATTTGGCTCAGGAAGCCCATGAGCTGAGAGTGGCTGGCGGCTGGAAGAGTGCCTGAGGGAAGCACTGCATCGGCTCATCCCACTTTTACACACTTCCCTGGGCAGCTGCATTGCAGCTCAGGCTGGACAGACGTTTGGTTCAACTTGAGATGCTCATGTGTTTGGTTTTGTTCTATTCCTCTGACAGCTTCCTGACTTGTGTAGGCTTTCTGAGAGTCTGTAAACACTTCAGGTTCCTTGCTTTATTAATGCCTTTTCTGCTTAATTCTCATTATCTTTTTTTTCTTTTCTCATTTACATTCAAGTTACTTGCCTGTTTGATGAGTATTCTTAGTGGGACAGCTCCATCTCTGGAGCTGCTCTCATCTACTCAGTCCCTCTTGGTGGGTATTTCTTGCTCATGATTAGTAGCTGTAGGGGTGGGTTTGGAGGCTGCCATCTCAGCACCCAGTGGTGTCCAGCCCATGTTTACTTGCTGACTTGAGCACTGAAAGAAGGCTGGGGAAGTGTCCCTGCCCAGGCTCTCATGGTGTCCCATCTGCCATCCCTCCTGCTGGAAACAGATCAGGTGTAAGACCTCTCTGAGAGGAGAGATAAATACAGCTCTGAACGCTTCTGCTGGGTAAATGCAACATGGAGAATGCAACATCTGCTTGCTTTAGGATGATGCAAGGGGCCCATCACAAGGGGCTGATTTCTCTCTCCCTTGGTTGGACAAGCCAGCATGGCTCAGAATAATCTGAACACAGTGGATTCAACTTTATCGTTTGCTTCATGTTCCTCTTCCTTCTCTTTCAGTGTGTACGTGCCTTTGGTCTAAAAATTTAATTACAGTGACCTTTTCTTTCAAGGCTTTACAGTCCCTGGATACAAAGTTTTTGACCAACTTATTGACTAGTTGGAGGCTCAGCCATCTCTTGAAGTTCATTTGAGGGCAACCCTGTAGCACAGCAATGAAGTTGTCACGGTTTAACTCTGGCCCGGCAATTAAACCAAGTAACAGATGCTCTCTATTAATCTCTCTCTCCTCCCTAATAAAGAAAGGAGAGAGAATAAGGGAGAAAGACTTATGGGTTGGAAACTAAACTTCACAACATTAATGAAACAGTAATGATAAATAGGAAAAAATTACTACATATATACAAATATACAGAAAAATGTATACCACATTCCTTCCCCCTCTCCCCCCAGTAACTCTCACGTCACCACCGAGGCTGCAGGGCAGCCCTGGGAAAAGTCCAGGCTGGACTCCTGGAGTCGGCAGCAGTCGGGAACTGGAGGCAGGAACACACAGATATGGGCTGGCACGGATCAGGACCACAGGCAGGCGAATGGACGGAATCCTTCCAGGATGCCGGGTGAAGGAAGGGAAGCAGGAAGGGCAGGAAGGGCAGGCAGCCAGAAGCTGGAAGCAGGAAACCATGGCTTGGCCCTCGTGATCCCTCAAATTTATACTGAGTATGACGTATATGGGATGGAATACTCTGTTTGGTCAATTCTGGCATCTATCTTGTCCGTTCCTCCCCAAAGGATGCTGCAGGTGGGACCTCTTTATTCCTTCTGGAGAGTAAAAGTTTTCCTCAAAGCTGAGCAGTGTCCTTGGCTCTGCACACCAGTCTCTAGCAGTAACTATAAACACCAAGTGTTATCAGTACTAGAAGCACACACTGTCTGAGAAACTTGCTGTTAATTTCAGCAAGTGCCACTACTTACAAGAGACTTAGCTAAAAGCAAAAGTACAAGATAGAAAATCACCTTTATCCTGGCCCAAACCAGGACAAAAATGCACAGGCAGTTCAGTATCATGAAGCTGCTGTAGGAAAGCCCAGGCTGGGCAGAAATTTTTCCTTCGTTGCATAGAGGCCCAGACCTGTTTCATTACTCTTGCATGTCCTGTTTGTGGCTTTATACCAGTTCTTCAGTGTTTTCTGTGCTCTCTCAAAGGCTTAAGTTCCCACAGGCTGAGAAGTTCTGATTTAGTCATAACATCAGTATTTGTCATCAAAAGATCCAGGTGACTCAAATGCAACTGCTCTTGTTTTCACTGTTTGCTGGGCATCTGTGTGAAAAAAACATTTCTGGCTTTTCATGTCAAATTGTATTCAAAGTGAGTTAAGTGTTATTTTCTACAAACTGCTCCTCCTACCCTCCCAACCCAATGTTTCTTTTTTATAATGGGGTTAGCTGTGGGTGTTGTTCCCATGCCCTTTTCTTTTGATTCAGCACAGTATGTCCTTTTAAGAGCTACTAGTGAATTTATAGAGCCATGCCTAATTTCTAGGACTATATCTAATGAGATGCTGCAAGAATTAAGTAGTTTGAGGGATGGTGACCTTGAAAGAAGGGATAGGGGTGAATGAATAAAGGCTTCAATGGGCATGCAAGAAATAACCTTAGAAGGGACTGAGGGTCATGCAGGAGAGGTTACTTAAAGTCTTCATGAAAGGGATGAGAAAATGCTGCTTGCTGTTTGTCTGGGTAAAGTCTGCTTTCAACTCCTGGGAAGTGGTGCTTGTTCGCAAGTGTTCCTATGTCAGTAACCAACCTATTGCTAATGGAGACAAAGATGACCAAGGCTTTGAAAGAATAATTCATCAGTGCACCTGCTCCACCATATTAATAGACACAGCCTGTGTACCTAAACAAGTGGAAAGGGAAAATGAAAAAAAATAGAGATAAAGGTGATGTTAGTAGTTTGGGAGGGAATTTAGGCCAGGACAGATGTTGAAGTCACTCTCTTGTAGTACTATATAAACACATTTGCCCTCTCCCCAAATCACTCCATCTGATTTATGTTACAAGCACCTTGGCCCTTATCTAGTGTTTTAGCACTTTGATAGCTCTTATCTTTCTAAGTACATCTCCTTCTATCTCTTTAATTTCTTCACATCCCCTCCCCAGGGTGCTTTCTTCTTTGTCTCTTTACTGTTCTCAGCAGCTCCTTTACCTCTTGGTTTTCTCAGTGACTCCTTTACCTCTTGGTTTGTTTTTTTTTTCCCGCCATTCCTCACCATTGCATTGCAATCTTAGTTGACATTTCTGCTTTCCCTCGGAATAGAGGTGATGGAACACTTTGTACTGGATATAGGAGAGGGATGCAGTGCAAACAGAGTGCAGCTGCAGTGCCCTGGGGAGCTGGAGATCTGGAGTACCCTGGGTTGGGAACTGAACCCTTCAAGCTTCCTACGTAATTTAAGTCACCTCTGACCTTTGATGGCATAGACAAACCAGCTATTGAAGCCTCCAATCTACATTCATACAAGGAGGGAATTTATAGGGGTCAGCAGCTGCCCACAGTCATAGAATCATAGAATGGTTTTGGTTGGAAGGGACCTTAAAAGATCATTTGGTTCCAGCACCCCTGGATGGGCAGGGACACCTGACCAGGCTTATTCAAGCTTCATCCAACCTGGCCTTGAACAATTCCAGGCAGAGGGCAGCTACAATGTCTATGGGCAACCTGTGCCACTGTCTCACTACCCTTGTAATAAATTCTTCCTAATGTCCAATATAAATCTTGCCCTTTCAGTTTAAAACTACCATGCCTTGTCCTATCACTACATGCCCTTGTGGAAAGTATCCCTACCTGCCCTTTTACAACATGGCAGGTGATGCTCAGAGATGTATTGGGAAGCCTCTTGTTCTTGCACTGGCTCTCCTCAGGTATCTGCTCTCCTCCTGGTCCTGGTACACAGCGACAATCTGAGTGGCAGCCAGGGAACAGGGAAACACAATGTGTTGAATGGAGGGAGGGCTTGATGGTGAGAGTAAAAGAGAGCTTAGAACAAGCAGGGGTTAAAGCTGGCTAGAGCTTGAGGACAGATCCATATTTCCAAAGTGGCATGACAGGGAACTGGCCAGAAGAATGTGAAGCTGGCAGGAGGGCAGTTCATAGTGCTGCTCTGCAGGATGGTTTTCCATCCACCTTCAGTAATGTTGGCCTGTCTGAGCAGCCAGCCTCACATGAGGGGCAGAGGCTGGGCAGAGACCTCCAGATTCCTACAGCCTGTGCAGAGCTGTGGGACCCCATGCATGGGCACCACCAAGAAGAATTGCTACCAAGATCTTGCATAGAAAAGGGGTGGGGGTCAGATGCAACCTCACTGTGGAGCACCTGCAGGCTTCTGTAGCTTGGGTGTCATCAGCACCTTAGCATTGCAATAGCTCTAGAATTCAGTTGGGCACTGTGCTGATAGACCCAAGCCACATCAGAGAGCCTGTTCCCCTGGGAGTGTGTTTAATTGGCTGAGAGCTGATTTCTGAAATCCAGACAGGCCTGTCATTGGGGGAGGGGGGCTGAGATGTTGAGGTGAGCTGTCTAAAAGACAAGTCTTTCTCTAAGTGAGCTGTGTAGTTGCTGATGTCCAAGGCAGGTGGGCTGGATGGCCTGTGAAGGTACCTGTCCCCCATCAATGACTAGAAAGGGGAGCCTGATTTACTAGGTTAAACTGCATCCCTACCTTCCCATGGCTAAAGAGACTTGAGGGGAATCTGAATCAGGGTATAGGAGGTATCTGCCATTACCTGTGCTTGATGTCTTCCTCTTGTTCCCACAGCAGACAGCTCTGCTCTTGAGGACTGCTAATAGCCATATTACACCAGTTCTCCCTTCACATTGGCAGTGGCACCCTGCCCTCCTATAGTGCTTTCATCAGGGATGAAACTCATCCTGAGCACCAGCAGTTGGGTGCTTTGTTCCCTAGTGATGATTCCCAGTAGGTGACAGGACTGTTAGTGGAGCAACGTGTGTGTGTGTGTGAACATGTGGCTTCTCTTCAGGCACAGGGACATGAGGAACTCTCTCTGATTTCTGAGCTCTTCCTGCTGTTGCCTTTTCTCTGCCTTCACTTCCCAGATCCTCTCTATTCTTTGCCTTGGCAGGGAAAGGTGTCCCAGTGTGCTCAAGGCTTGAAAAAACTTGAGCAAAATTGGAAACATTTCAGCTTTTTTGTACATGTTTCAATTTTTCCTTGCAGTTTACAGTGCTAGACTCACTGGATCTTATTACATAAAGATGTTGTTTCTTGTCATTAATCCAAGGCACGGTGGCTGTTCTTGGCACTTTCTGTCTGATTTGCAGTTCTCCTTGGTGAATAGCTATCTCATAGCACATACAGATTCACTCTACGTTAGCCTCATTGATAGCATTTGTTCCTTCACAGTAGAGTCAAAGAAAGAATCCTTTCCTGGTCTTTTTTTTTTTTTTTTTTTTCCCTGTCTAATTTGATTAATGATATAAAAATAACTCTGAAGCAATAGCAACCCAGCAAGACCTGGAGTCCTCTTCCCAGGGAGCAAGACTTTCCAGGTTTGCCCATTCAGCTCAGGCAAGAGTTGCACTACTGAATTCTGGATCCACTTAAAAAGGCAATGAATATGATCTTCCACAGCAAAAAACCACTTATAAGTGCTCAGTTGTTAGTTTTCTTTTATTTGCTTATAAATATTACTAGATTATGCCAGTATTCCTGTTTCAGCATTTCCTTCTTTTTACCTAAATCATGATACAGAAAGTATCAGTCACAGCTTTTCTATGCACGAGGTCCTTACTGTCAAGGACCTGATAAGTGGATGAACTCTCCCACAGTGAAACTTTAAGACTGAAATAATTCAGATTCTCTCCTTTCTTCCCTCTGAGGTTAACCTTAGGCATGTGACTGGATTACTCTGTACTTCTTGCTTACTTGAAAATAAGGATAATTGCTCTCCACTACCTGTCGTAATGGCTTCCTAAGGCCTCCTTGAGTAACAGAAGAAACTGAGACAAAGGGGAGAATGGAAACAGAAGGAACTGCTGAAAAACCAAGTGTTCCACTGTTTAAAATTGTGGAGTTAAGTTTGCTGGTGCCTTCTGTGTTCACAGGTTAGATTTTTTTTTCTACCTCTGTCAGGTGCTCAGAGGATGATGCTGTTTTAATGAGCAGCCAGATTACACTTTGTTTTCCTGTGTCTGTGCAATGTGTACCTCTAGGAATTATTGACAACACACTGTTTAAGTCCTGCTCTGAAAATGGGATTATTGATTTCCTCATAGCCTTTTTTGTCATGGTAGTATCTGAGTGCTCATCATTATAAGACCCAAGTGCTTCACAAACATTAATTTGTCTTTACAACACCCCTGGGAGGAAATGGCTGCGCTTGACTCTCTGCTTCATAGAGAGGGGATGGCAGTGGGAGCACATTGAAACCTGAAGTATCCAGTTATTTTGAAATCCTGGTTAGCAATACCTGAGACTAGTATTTTTTCAGAACATGCAGGGTGTAGCATTTCCTGTTTGACATGTGGAGCCTTCAGATGCTGAAGTGAACTGTCAGCTGTTCCTCAAGCTGGACTTGGGATTTCTGGTCTACAATATACAATGCAAATAACAGAATTAGTGACTGCCTGTTTCAAGTGACTTATTTTACTTGGAGACCAGAGCCCTGGGGCAGATGTTGTCAGTGCTCAGCTCTCTTTTCTGACATCATGGTGAGAGCAGCAGCCCCTGGAAGAAAATTCCCTGTAGGACACAACTGAAACAGTGCAATACCAAATGGTTCGATTACAGCATGCTCTCAGGAGCAATAGGATGTGCTGGATGGGCTACTCCATGTGTGCTGGAACAGGTGAGTGACTACATGAGAAGCTTCCTAATTTTATTTATTTATTTTCTACCAAAATTACAGAGTAGAGCAGGGAAGTTCATATACCTTTGGTTCAGACTTCTGGAGTGGATGGCTTTCCCTGCAGTCAAAGATGGAAGAAGGTCTTCCCAAGATTATAGAGTCATTGAATGGTTTTATTCGGCAGGGACCTTTAAGATCATCTAGTTCCAGCCCTCCTGCCATGGGCAGGGACACCTCCTGCCAGAGCAGATAACTCAAATCCCCATCCAACCTGGCCTTGAACACTTCCAGGAAGGGGGCAGCCACAGCCTCCCTGGGCAAACTGTGCCAGTATCTCACCACCCTTACAGTAAAAATCTACCCTCTTTCAGTTTGAAACTGTCCTCCTTCTTTGTATCACTCCATGTCCTTTTATAAAGCCCCTTCCCAGAGTTCCTGTAGGCCTCCTTCATGTACTGGAAGACCACTAGAAGGTCTCCCCAGAGCCTTCTCTTCCTCAGGCTGAACAACCCCAGCTCCCTCAGACTGTCTTCATAGGAGAGGAGCTCCAGCCCTCTGGTATCATTCTGGCCCTCCTCAGGACTCACTCTAAGAGCTCCACATTGTTCTTATGCTGGAGGTCCCACCACTAGACACAATACTCCAGGTGGGGCCTCAACAGAGTGGAGCAGAGGGGAAGAATCACCTCCCTCCACAGCTAGGAAGGGGGTGATGCCCTTCTCATGTCAGTAAAAGAACTTCCCAGGAGAGACAGGATCGAGGATGGTGTGAGGGTCAGGACACAGGTCTTGATGCTTCACACCACACTGAGATGGTGCTGATGCTTTGCTTTGGGTGATGTTGTGGTGGCTGTTCCCTCAGCTTGACCTTGGTTGTGTAGCCCTTGCTGAATTTCAGTGGAGCTTGGAGTAGCAGCAGCCTCTTCAGGGACAGCTGATTACTGGGATCTTGCCTTGGCATCTGGTGGAAGACTCATCAATTATTTGTTTTGGAGCCAAACACCTGTGTTAAATTCTTGCCAGTTTGCAAGCAGGGAAATATGGGTCTTGCTTTTCCCATATGGGGAATATTTGGGAAATATGAGAATATTCCCATATGAGAGATCTGATTCCTCTGAGGGAACTCCATTTTGGCCAGTGTTCCTGTTTGAACTTCCATCTGCTTTGTCTTGGGTATTTCAGGTAAATATTAGTTATTTACTCTTTTGTACCTTCATATTCTGGCTTCTTCCAGAGAGCTTCTCATCACAACTGTCTTTCAATAGAGAGTCGGTTTTTTTCAATTCCATGGGAGCTTTTCCACGGAAAACATCTCATTTTCACAAAAAAGGATTATTTGGGGCAACAAAAATAATGCTTCAGGGCCTGCCATGCTTGCTCTAAGCCCCCACTATCCAGGTTCTGCAGAATGTTCCGGATCATTATCACAGAGCAGGTCAGCTGCAGGGTATGACATCAGCTGCACACCTTTTCTTATGATGTATTATAGCTGCCTGATTGTGGGGATCTGCTGCTCCCAAGTGCTAAAACAGTTGCCCTGCTTTACGAAAGGGGTATGAACAGAAATCCTGATACAAAAGGAAAAGTCTGAATGCTGAGTGGGTGGCTAAGAGCCCCACTGACCTCCATTTTAGAATTGGCTGGGTTGGAAGGGACCTCAGAGATCATCAAGTCCAACCCTTGATCCACTACTGCTGCAGTTACTAGACTATGGCACTGAGTGCCACATCCAGTCTCTTTTTAAATATCTCCAGGGATGGAGAATCCACTACTTCCCTGGGCAGCCCATTCCAATGTCTGATCACCCTCTCCGTAAAGAAATTCTTTCTAATGTCCAACCTAAACCTCCCCCAGCACAACTTAAGACCATGCCCTCTTGTCTTGCTGATAGTTGCCTGGGAAAAGAGACCAGCCCCCGCCCTGTCTACCCCCTCCTTTCTGGGAGTTGTAGAGAGTGATGAGGTCTCCTCTGAGCCTCCTCTTCTCCAGGCTGAACAGCCCCACCTCCCTCAGCCTCTCCTCATAGGATCTGTGCTCGAGTCCCTTCACCAGCCTAGTTGCCCTCCTTTGGACCTGCTCCAGATCCAAACAGTTCATCTCTTTTGCTGTAATAATTATTTTAATTTGATACCATAAAATACAGATTTTTCTCCGGGGAGGTGAAGGAACATTTTTCTGACCTGCTGCACTCTGCAGTATGTAATTTCACTGCTGTTGCAGGGCTAGCAGCTTTACTTTTTGGCTTCCAGCTGTTGTTGTTTGATCTCACCTGTATTGGATGATTGTCTAAATGATGGGTTTATATGTCACAGTAAAATTTTGGTTTATTTTGCCTCTCTCCCAGTTGTATTTGCAAGTGTGATGTTTGCTTGAATCTGGATAACCGATTTCTTGCAAGGGGGAAAAAAGTTCTTGTTGGCATCTGTGATAGGGAAATAATATTTCCACTGGTGTGTTTCTGGGATCCAACAGAGATAGAGGTAGCTCGATATTGTCAATTTTAGCTTCTTTTTAGACATACAAGCGTTCTGTCCAGTGGGATGTCCGATTCTCTGTGTGTATCTTGATGAGGAGGTAAAAAGGATGAAATTTGTGTTTTAGTGAAATTCTAAAAACTTCCAAGCTGAGAACTGGACTCCTATGTTTCTATTTGCAGCAAATGGTCTAGTTGGCTGTTTGAGCTTTTCTCCTCACTGCAGAATTAAATTTCTGTTACCTGTGTTTTTCTAAGCCAAGAGTGACTGCTATGTATTTGAGCAAGTGTCTTTTCTAGGTGTTGCTAGAGCAATCTGTCTTGCTCCATTTAACAGAACATTCCTCTCACTGTTTTCTTCCCTCAGTGGCCAGTGCCATCCCCATTTGCTTCTGCTGCAAGTCATCTTTGTGAAACTGCTAACTGCAGTGTGTGCAAAATTAGGCATCTCTCTGTCGTTCAACTTGAAATGTGGCACATTAGGATGTGGAGAGACAGCTGCTTTGCTCAGGCTATCACTTTACCACCATTTGGACGTAGGCACATATTCTGCATGCCTGCACTCCAAACTGTCCTGCTATGGGCAAAGTCGTACTTCCTGGTCATAGTTACTTGTGGCAAGTAATAAAATAATAAATAAATACAACAACAACAACAATAATAATAATAATAAAACAAAGCAATAAATTGTATTGAGGTCACAGTGTGTTGCAGTGGGCTCAGTGCTGTGCTGACAGCCTCAGATTCCTGCAGGCACTGGGCATGAGAGTCGCGTGTACGTTTCTTGCCAGACACTGTGTGGACATTGCTTCTGGGTGTGAAACTACTCATACCTGAGTTAGAACAAGGTCAGAGCAGGTTTTGGTCCTCCCAAAGGTGTGAAACAAGCTTCCGTAAGTGCTGCCAGCTCCGAGAAAAGTGTGATGTGCTCACATTGCTCTGTGCAGGGGACACTGCTTTAAGAGTCACCTCATGCTAGGGAGAATGCAGGTGAAGTTCTGGTTCCTTTGCTAAAAGAGAGTGCTGTTTTTCAAGACTTTTCACTGAAATTGCATAGAGAGGAAACTTGCTTTCAAGTAGAAAGTTTTCTAATGAAAGCTGAGACCACCTCTTGCAATGTTTGCATGAGAACTGCCAGTCCATGTATTGCTGTGAAAGTGGGGAGAGGCTGCCCAAAGTACCCTCTGCATTCTTTCTCTGCCTGTGGCAGAAGTTGGTCCTCTGTGATCTCTGTGTCCCAGGAGATCACTCCGAAGCAATGCTGATGGGTGTGTTCTGTTCTTTTTACTGTTTGTATTCCAGGTTTTTCCCACCTGGAAATAAAGGGCAACTTTTGCTACTTCCTCTTGGATGGCAACATAGTCATTTTTTGAAGTGTAAAGTGAATTTATTGAAATGGAAGTGAAATAAGCACAGTTATCTTTTCAGCCTTGGTATTGTATATTGTAGCCTAGGTGCTGCTCCAAAGCACATTTTTAAGAGGAGCCTGCAGCCATCTGTTTGATATTTATGAGATTGTAATTTTATAGCAGGGAATTTATTATTCTGTATTTAAAGGTAGGCATAAAATAAACCAAGCTAAAGGGCATACAACCTTTCAAAAGGTTTTCAGCCAGATAAATCTTTCTCCCCTATATAATACTGTGTTTGAAAGCAAGATAACGAAACACCTGGACATGGTTTCTCTTAACTGTGTGTAGGGATCACAATCCAAATGCAACTGGCAGCTGCTCTTGAGAGACTAAAAAACCTTCCATACTTTTTATGGGGAAAAAAATGCTGACATTGCAACTGATTTAAATGGTGCCATAAAATTGGTGTTTTGATCAGTGTGTTTAACTGTTCCAGTATATTTCTATACCCCTAAAACCAGCTGCTGAAAACAAGCCATGTTCCAGCACTTTCCTGAAGTGGTTTTACTGCTTAATAGTGGTTTTGCAATGCTGTTGTTGATGTTGTTGTAGGTATTTTTCACCAAGCTTTATCGCACTTACAAATCCTTATAGATCCTCTTGGGTTCTGGTGTGGCTATTTCTTCCATGGCTTCTATTTTATTCTTTCTAAGCCAACTTCATTCAATGCAAGTGGTGAAGTCAACATGCTAGAGGGAAGGGATGCAATCCAGAGGGACCTTGACAGTCTCAAGAAGTGGACTGCAATGAAGTTCAGCAAGGCCAAGTGCAAGAGTCTGCACCTGGGTTGAAGCAATCCCATGCATGAATACAGGTTGGCAGGAGAAAGGATTGAGGACAGCCCAGAGGAGAAGGACTTGGGGGTGGTGGTGGACCAGCCATCAATGTGTGCTTGCAGCTCAGAGAGCCAACTGGGTCCTGGGCTGCATCAAAAGAAGCACAGACAGCAGGTCAAGGGAGGGGATTCTCCCCATCTACTCTGCTCTTGTAAGACTCCACCTGGAGCACTGTGTCCAGTTCTGCAGTCCCCAGCATAAGAAGGACATAGAGCTCCTGAAATGTGTCAGAAGAGAGACACAAAAATGATCAGTGGGCTGGAGCAGCTCCCTGTGAAGACAGACTGAGGAAGTTGGTGTTGTTCAGCCTGGGTAAAAGGAGGCTCTGAGGTGACCTTATAATGGGTTTTTTTTTCAATGACATGTGAGTGGTGATGCAGTTATTCTGCAAAATCTTTCCCCGTAGCAAAGTGAAGGCCCCAAACCTCTTGGAACCAGAGAATTTCATCACATTGTAGTCTGAAGATAAATGGATAACTGAAATATGATAACCCAAAGTCAGTGAGTCGTCTTACTGTGTCAGAATACCCCACTCTTATCTCAGATGTGGGGTTCAATGATCTTAAAAATAAGCAGGAGACTTGTCTTGGGAAATCTGTGTTATGAGTCTGAGTTGTGGTGTTGGATGGTTGTCTGAAAGCTGCTTCATTTCAGGATCTCAGCTGTGGAGCACAGTTACTATTATCTACTATAATCATGCTTTTAATACATTTGCTAGCTAATGCATGTATATTTGCAGCACAGCTTCTCTGTAGGGTGCTCTTCACCATTTGTTATGTCACATTATACATGGCAGAACCTTGCAAAAGTGGAATAACGTGGGAGAATTAAGCCCTGCTCTCTAATTGTTCCTTTAATGGCTTATTCTAATTAGAAATGTGGTATTTAATAATTAAAATGCACTATTTTGTAATTCATTAATGATCTAAGTGGATAATTTTTGTGAGACCTGAAGAGAAGGTTTAAAACCAGGTAGAGACCTCTTAGAGCATCTCTGAACAGTGTGTGCATTGTCAATAATTAAACTTAACCCTTGTTTTTTGCCAAAATGCTTGTATGTACATGTATATAATCGCCTGTGTCCTTTGTGAACTTGGCTTCCCTTTCAGCAGTGGGTTTTTTCAGACAGTGTTCACATGGCTTTGTGTAAATTCCATGAACTGCTGGATAGCCATATTAACATGGCCTTTCAATAATAGTCACTGGCTCTGACTTTATTGGAAGCTTTACTTTTTCTACAACACTACAGATTTTCTGTACTATTAGTACAGAACCCCACTATTATACTTCTGTATATTAGAGGGAATGAATTTTTAGCTTCCTTTCCTTAGGGAAAAGAGCCTAGGTGTCTTAACCATCCATCTCTTGAACCCCTTGGTCCTGCTTTGGACACTTTTGGCAGGTTTTAAAGCAAAGCTGTTGCAAGACAGCTGTGTAAATTCAAAAACTGTACAGAGGCCTCTGCAACTGAAATCCTGTTGTGTGCACTTGCCCTTCTCAGAAGTCAGGGACTCCACATGTTCAGCCTTGGGACACTGACATGCAGGCTCCTCACAGAGCCCCTGCTTGTACCTCAGGAGTCTGCCACGTGTATGAATGAATGTTGAGTTCTGCCATGGGAGGGCAATCCTCACTCCCTGGCAGTCCATGTGGCTTGGGAGATGACTATTTGCCCACAATAGAGATGGGATTTTAAAACTGTATTTTTAAAAATAATATTCCCTTGTGCTCTGCCTCTGAAATGCATCCGATAGCTGACCTCCAGCCCCAAGGTTGCTCTCACCTCCTCTTCCTCCAGCTTGGAGGTTATTTTCCTGTCCCATCCAAGTGACTCAGCAGTGATTACCCTCCATCTTAATGCAGCTCACGCTGGAGGGCGACTTAACAGAGGAGCCCTCTGTTTCTCTCCAGGGCCTTGGAGACAGCCATACCCTAGCAAAAGACACTTGCAGCCAATCTCACTGGCATTGCAGTGAGGCAGGCTTCTAGCTGTGATACATTAATCTGCATGCACCGTATGAAAAGTTGTCCCTAAGCTGCTTTTGTGTTCTTAATTTTTGAGCAGGATAGTAATAGTTATTTGCCCTTTTACTTCAAGTCCTGAATGAGCAGCGTGCCTTGCCTTAGATATCTGTGCATTTTTCTCTAGCTATGCTATTTATTTTCTAGGATTAATGCTGCCTGGAGCACCAGTGCCTGGCATAAAAAGATAGAGCCTCTGTCTCTGTTGTTCAGCTCTATCTG
Organism: Calypte anna; assembly: GCF_003957555.1. NCBI lineage: Eukaryota > Metazoa > Chordata > Aves > Apodiformes > Trochilidae > Calypte > Calypte anna. Next base: position 51,573,830 of record NC_044244.1, on the reverse strand, counting down.
CAAACCTGAAGCAGTTTGTACTGTGATCACTGCAGTTACCAAAGGACATGGATCACTGCCCCGGTGCTGCCCAAGCATGCAAGAGGCTCGGGTTTATAGCTGTGATAGGACTTTGAGTAAGCATTTCTCGCATGTAAGCACTGATGACATAATTGATCAAATGCTGAATGTTTTCTGGCTCTTATTTTCCTGTTTGTTTCAGCTGCATTGAAGGCACCAAGTGATCTTTCTTGGCTGTAATAGGATGTGGAGTTGACCCTTTGTACTTCTGGTCTGAAGATCTGTGATAGCTGCTTTAGTTTTCTATGTCTTTTGGCTCTGAGGATTTCCTTGTCTTTTTTTCAAATATGTCACCTGGAATGGCTGCTTCAGGTGTCTCAAGCTTAAATTTACATTTCACAGAATTTGAAAACTCACTCTGGCTTGGGTTAAGGTTAAATCAGCTTCCCCCATGAGCCTGTGACTTTCTCAGTCCTTTTGTATTCCTTGTATGAGCCTAATCTTTTCATTGAAGAGTCATATTTCCTCAGACTGACATGTTTAAGCTTTAAGTCTGTCATATGCTTCTACTGATTCATCTTTCCATCGATGAAGAATAAAGAAGGAAGGTCCCACAGTGGTGACTCTCTGCACAGAAGAGGCTTGTTGCCTCGGCATCCATCTGTGCCCTGTGCCTTGTTTTCTCTCATTCCCTCCACTCATCTGAAAATCCCTGTGTGCCTCCTGTTCTGGGAGCCCTCTGCAAGGAGAACCCACACTACCTGCTCTTAGATGCTGCAGGGGAAGAGCCACCTCCCTCCCTCCTGATTTCATACTGCTGCCTCAAATGTCATGGTTTTCTTCGTGGTGTGTGGTGGAGAGAAGAAATAATCTTGCTGTCTTTTTGCTTTTTCTGTGTGGTACCTGGCATATGGGTTCTGACCAGACTAGAGCACATAAACACTGCAATTGTGCAAACAATCAGTAGCACTAATTGTATGCTCTCAGGCAGCAGAGGAACATTTTGGAGCTGGCTGGCTCGGCAAAGGAAGGCTCTGCTTTATGAAGAGGTGTCTAAAACCAGTGAGACTATCCTGGGTACCACTGGCACAGCTTTTGTGCAGTGGCATTTTCCCTCTAACCTTCTGCAGGCTCCTGGCATTTATCCCCTGTGGCCAAGGAGTTGGTGGTTTGTTTTTGGTTTTTTTTTTGTTTAACTTGCATGTTGTTGTTGTTGTGTTCTGTCCCCAAAGTTGATCTTCCTTATTTGGGTCAGGGTTTTCCCAAGTAGGTCCTGTGCCTGTTGCAGGATGGGCAGCCCAGGGTTGCAGGGAGGGTGTTGGTGTCAGTGCTAGGTGGTCTCCATGTGGGACAGGGGCCCCTTCAGCCCCATGGTCACCTCTGCCCAGTCCTTTCTAATGGTCTGTTGCTGGATGCTGGTCTCTCCCTTCTGTCACTTTCCACTTTAGTGGCTGAGGATGAGCACCAGACCTGGCATGCCTTGCAGATGCAGCAAGTGTGATTACCAAGATCTTTCCAAGTGCCACATAGTGGTATTTAGGAGGGACCTGCCCAAAGGGGAGAGAGCAGTGGAAATAGTTTCCTGTATCTGGGTGAAGTAATTTGCTTTCTTACTAAAAATTAAATATATCCTCTCTCCCTTTTGTTCTTTCTGCCCCCCTTATTATGCTTTGCTGTTGTTTGCATTTTTGCCCTTTCAGGCTGTCTCCTTTTGAAAAGAGGGGAACAAAACGGCCCCATAAAACCTTTGCTTATACTTGACAGAGCTGCCTCAGTATCAGGGCAAAGACAATAAGCCTGATTGAAGGGGGGGAAACAAATGATATTCCTGCTCATCTGAGAAACAAAAGAGTTATTTTTCTCTTTCTTCTTCTTTTAATAAGTCTATGCATGAAAAGAAAACGGGAAAAGGCAAAACAGAAGAGTTTAAATTCTGCACCAGGGAAGATCTTGGTGTGTTCCTGTCCCTATGCACGGTGTATAATTATACCCAAAATAGAGCAGTGAACTGAGGGAGGGAGGTGGGTTACAGGACCAAGCAGGGAGGGGGCAGGGTTACTCACTTCAGAAGCACTATCCAAAAATAAGTCCCTATATCTTTCTCCTGCTCTGTCTGACAAATGGGCTTGGTCTCATTCAATTCCATTCCTGGATTTTGCTTTCCATCTCCATCTGCCCCCATTCTCTCTGCAGTGTCACTGTAACTGTTTATTGGAACTATGCTGGGCTATGTTGTCACTGGCTGAGGCTGAATCTGCTGTGCCAAAATTGCATCTGCAGTGAAGGGGACTGGTGGGGATATGTGGGGAGCACTAGGAAGTGAGTGATGGGTTGCAGGAACTCGGCCTGTGTTGACTGTAGCTTTGTCTTCTAATTAGCTCTGGCTTTTGTGTGTGTGTGTTTATTTTGTTTTGGGGTGGGTTTTTTTGTTTTGTTTGTTCTGTTGGTTTAGTTCATTTTTTCCCCCTAGTCTGGAGCCTTTTTCTCTTATTCAAATATATTTCATATAGGTTTTCTTCCATCCACTGCACCCCCTCCACAACACCTTATTTATCTTCAGTTTCTCTTCATTGTTTTTCCTCCTCTTTCTCTTTTGTTCTATTTGCATACCTGGCCACTACTTCTCTCTCTTCCCCTCCCCTCATTAATGTTCTCTTTTGCTTTCTTTTCCTTCCATTGCATTGCTGCCATCTTTGGGATTGCAGTGTCTCCCCTACACCCAAATGCTTTGCTACAGCAGGAATCTGTGGAATAGGAGGTGTTTTCCTGTTGAGACCCAAGGTGTGGCAGATAGAGGGGAGGCATGAAACAAATGGTTGTTGTAGCAAAATTATATTGGGTAAGAAAACTATACCCCTGATAATTTCCTGGTCCCTTCTCTTTTCTTATACTGGTGTCAGCGGTTTTTTTTCATTCCATACCCTTGCTTTCCTCTCCCATTCAATTTTTCTAGGGCATTATACTTATAATATAGCCACAAGGTAAAGCCAATGGGCTTGTGAAGGAAACTGCTTTGCAAGAAAGTGAGAAATTCAGGTTAATTGGATGCAATCAGGTCAAAATTTAGTTAATCTTTGAGTAGGTGGGCGTGTTAACATGAGGTTGTGTATGCATGCCCGGTCTGGGGGCTGATCCAGGCATATTCATTTCCAACTTCATGTGAATATTCACATTCCCTTGGAGACTGGGAGAGTGATGTGCATCTGGGGAAAACGTTAGGAATACAAAAGTGACATCTCTTCATGTCACAGCAGAGAAATTTCTTCTCTGGCAAGAGAACAAGGCTGTCAAATCCGAGAGTAGTGGTAGAGCTGTAACCTAATAGAGTAGAGTGAATGGGCAAATGGGGCACCTGTCTTCAGGAAAGGATGCTCTGTGTGGAGGGTAGAAGGATATTGCCTGCCTGGAGTATGAAGGGAGGGAAGGTTCCATTGGATATCTGTATTGATTTTTTTTTTTGTGTGTGATTAAGGAATAAATTTAGTCAAGCCATTTTATTCCGTTGCTGACATGTCCACTGTACTCGAATACATGGATGGAATTGGAAGTTTAAGAAATGGCTGCTGTAGTTCTGAGGGGAAAAAGAGCTGCTGAATCCTTGAGACTGGAAGGGACTCCAGGAGTGCAACCTCTTGATCAAAGCAGGGTCATCACTAAACTTGGGCCAGGTTGCTCAGGACCTTGTCCAGTTAGTTTTGAAAACCTCAAAGGACTCTGCACCATCTCTCTGGTCAAGTTCTGCTATAGCTTCACTTGTCTTTTGCTCCCCTCTTTCATTTAAAGACTATTTTTTCTTCTTCTCCTGCCATGTGCTACAGTAAAGAACCAGGCTCCACCTCCTTTTATGTACTGGATGGAAGGCTGTTAGGTCCCTCAAATCTTCCCTCCAGGGTGAACGTGCCCCAGTCCCTCAGCCTCTCCTTGCAAGCCAAGTGCTTCAGCACCCTGAGTATCTTGGTGGTTCTTCAATGAAGTTCATGAAGTTCACATGAAATTCTAAGTGACATGTTCTGTCATTTAGAAGAATTAACTCAGACCTATTGGAAACAAAACACTGAGTTTCTATGGTCAGATAGTGCCGCCAGGTACCATTAAAACACAGAAATCTCATTTAGGTCTGCAAGGCAACTGGCATGTTACTTGTCCATCACACAAGGGACCAGTTAAAACAATTTCAGTCCTTCAACAGTCTCAGGTCTCTCTCTCTTCAAGGCAGAAACCAGAGATATGGGTTCACAGAAATAGCCTGTGGTGGGTGTTCAAAAGGTGCTTTATTTGCAGTGTAGGCTTTCTATGACCATGTGATCACAGGCTAGAATTAATCATTTGTACATCTTTTCTGTTTTTAAGAAGTATGATATTTATGAATTGTAGGGCATTTCCTAAGCAGTCTGAATACTCGAAATACAATAGAAAGTCAGCAAGAGGAGTAACAAACAATTCCTAGGGAGAAGCCATTCAAAATTGCAAGCTGAGTCCCCTTTCTTTAGAATTATGTTTGGTTATAAATAATTTGTGATTAGTGTCTGTAGGAGGATACTAGAAAATGGAGATGTAGGAAATCCCGAAGAAGCTGGAAAGAGTGCACTATGGAGATGTAACCTGAAATTAATAAAAACCTTGCTTCAAAACTCAGAGATAGGATTTGCTGAAGCTGTGCTCAGTTCACATTTGGGGGAATCTCCAAAGGGAGTTAAGGACTTAATGTAACAGAGTAAAGGGGAATGCACCACTAATGAGGTAGGTAGGGTAACTGGTGGCCCATGAACTGCGTTGAGTGTTTGTGTGCTTCAAGTGATTGGGTCTGTGTCAGAAGGCAGAGGTTCTGGGTGAGTGGAGTTTCAGGCTGGGGTAGGAGGTGTCAATTGGGGTAACTTGGCTACACTCCCTCAGCAACATGCAGCACGTGGTGGCTCTTGGTTGTGTGGTGGCTGTCTGATGTGGTTGGCTTGCTTAAGAGCTTAGAGTTTGTCCATGCCCATACTGCAAAGCAAACCCCCACCTGATATTCTAGGGCTGCTGTGATGGACTTTGCTTTGCAGGGTATTGGTGGATTGCCATTATTGGAGTCATTTTGGTAGAACCTTCCAGACCACAGAGCCCTGGTGCACCCCCACTGAGTGTCAAGAGAGGAAGATCTCTGAGGCAGAGCCATGACTGCACGAGTAATGAGCTGCAACAGGAGATGGATGGAAGGAAATTGGTGCTGGGGCTGCCTCTGCCTTTGGGAGTCTCCTGCTCCTTGTCCTGTTGACTTGGTGATCTGAAGAGACTAGTTTGATCCAGGAGTGAGGTGACTTTGTGTCAAGGTGAGAGCTGGGTTTTGTTACTTGAGAATTGGAGCCCTGGTGCTCTATCCCCTCCTGGTAAGGCTCCTAAGTCCCCAAGGAGGGTGGCAGAGCATACAGGCAAACAGGTTTATGCAATGTGAGGGACTTGGTGTACCTTTTTTCCTGTAGCTTTGTAAAGACAGCCCCCAGGCCCCTGGCAGAAACACTTTCAAACATTATCTGTGGCAATCTAAATGCTCTGATTAGTTAATTCCAGCTATTTTCAGCTATTAAAGCCCTGCTTTCTTGCACGGCTTCGTGCTTTTTAATTAGCCCAAGCAAACCCGTGTGCTACAAAATCCTTTCCTTCATCCAAATGGAGGAGAGTTTTGTCATTTCTGCCACAGCTTCTCATTCAGAAACACAGAGCAGGATCCAGTAGTTGGCAGGCCTGAGAGCTGCTGGGAGGCTGTGCTGTTGCAGCCCGTTTCCTTGGCACAGGAAGAGAGGGATGAAGGGACCTTTTTGCTCCAGGTGTCTGCTCTGCTCCTCGGCAAGCATTGCTGGGAGACAGTGGGGACCAAGGATCTGTGGTACACATGTGCCATCTCCCCTGGGTGGCTCGCTGTCGAGTGATATATGCAGTGCCACAGGGAAGTGCCTACCTTGCTGTTGTAGTCCAGGTATCTTTATAAACCCCCCTACCTGCTACTTCTCCAGGCAATCCTCTCTCTCCTTTCTCCTCTGCTGTAAGCACAGATTTTCTGATAAGCGATACAATATCATCTTATTTTGTGTGCTCTCTGCTGTGCTACCCGTATTCTCTGAACACAATAGCACAAATTACTTTACATAACAAAGTAGGGGATTCAATGATAGCAAGAGCTGAGGGATGGGGAAATCAACCACTGAAAAAAAGAGATTTTTTTCCAGCTATGAGCTTTAATATTATTAAGAGTTAAATTGAATGGAAGATTGATTCTTACAGGCCAGTCCTAAAACAACTAGAACACCTTACTAGGGAGTGATATGGGGGGAAATTCAGATGGCTGTTTTGCCTGAAAGCAGGGACACTTCTATGATTTTATGACATAGGAAATGGCCAGATTCAGATCAAAATCATATCAGATCCATCTAGAAGAGCTGGGAGTGTAACTTCTCTTAAATTTTGCAGCATTTTTGTGGTCACGCCTATGTTTTACCCACCCTCCCTATATCTGTTTTTGTTATCTGTTTTGATTTTTTTTTTCTTTGAGATGGTGACCAGCACTGCATATAATAATCTGGGTGTTATCCCACATTTGAATTATAGAGAACTCAGTACAGTCTTTGTATTGTTTCATCCTGTTCCTCCTGCATTCTGACATCCTAGTTGCTTTTTTTTTTTTTTTTTTTTTTTTGGAACAGCTGCACAGCAAGCTGAGCTCAGCATTCAGCTGTTTCTATTGCCATCTCAATTTCTTTCTTTGGTAAGACAGTTATTTCATAGATCTGAAAGATGTGTGAATGATGTATGGTTTTCCCCTCTTTAGAAGCATTGTTTGCATTTACCAACATTGAATATAACTTATTATCACATTGTCTGTTTGTTTAGGTCTCACTTGGGTTCTTCCCTGTTCCTTCTGGTCTTGGCTACCTCAAATAACTTGGTGTTGTCTGCAATTTTGTCACTCACTGGGTGTTCTCATTTCTAGATAATAAGTGTGTTTAAGAAACATGTGACACAGCCTAGAAATGAATATATCCATCACAAAAGTAATTCACTACCATAGTACGGATTTTAACCCTGCTGGGGTTTCCACCTTAATGCCTTTGCTACCTTGTCATGTTTAAAATATTTGGGGGGGTAGTAAGAAATAATTTACTGTGTATTAAAAAAAAAAAAAGGTCTGGAGTTTGTCACAGCATGTTCTTCCAAATGTTTAGATACTCTGCTTTAAAGGTTATTTCATCCCATTTCCTGAGCCAAGCATGAAAACTCCTTTGTCTAGAGGTCTCTGGGTTGGGTCTTGAGGTGCTTTCCAAATGTGGCCCTACAGGTTTGTTCCTGAGCCACTTCTCCTCCTGACCCTTCAGTCCGCAGCAGTATTGTTACACTTTTAGTGCAGAAAAGGATGGAAAAGAGGCCAGAGCAGAAATTTTAAAAAGGGGAAATATTAAACTAGTTTCTTTTAAATGAACTGGAGATTAATGGAGCTATTCAAGTGCAAGAAAGATGATAGCTTTTCCTTGTACAACGTGAACAGTAAGAGTGTGATATTGGGGCCATGTTAGAATGAAGTGGGACTTAAGACAATATAGGGAAATGGGTCAGGGTAAGAGAAAATGAAAACGTGGATGAAGGTCACAGTGGAAGGGAGACTGAGAAACTGTTACAGTGATTAAAAAGGCTTCTGTACTAAATAACTTCTCCCATCTGTACATCTGAAAGCTGTACAGATGTGCAGCACAGGTTTACAGAGTCCTACAGTCCTAAATATACATCTTACCATGCCCACTAGAGAATGTCCTGAAGTACCTCATCTACTTGGATTTTAAATACCTCCAGGTATTTAAAACTCTACCACCTCCCTGAGCAGCCTGTTTCAACATCTGACTATTTCAGTAAAGAAATTCTTCTTAATATCTATTCTAAATCTCTCCTGGTGCAGCTTCAGGCCATTTGCTCTAGTCCTATAGTTATTTAATTGAGAGAAGAGGCCAACACCCACCTCACTACAACCTCCTTTCATGTAGTTGTGGAGAGCCGTAAGGTCTCCTCTTAGCTTCCTCTTCTCCAAACTAAACAATCCCAATTTCCTCAGCCTCGCCTGATGTTCTCCAGACCCTTCAGCAGCTTGGTTGTCCTTGTCTGGTTTCACTCCAACAACTCTGCCTTTACTGTAGTGAGGGGCCCAGGACTGAACACAGTATTCGAGATGCAGCCTGGCCAGTGCCAAGTACAGGGGCATGATCACTTCCCTTGTCCTGCTGGCCATGCTATTCCTGATAAAAGCCAGGATTCTGTTGGCCTTCTTGGCCACCTGGGCACACTGCTGGTTCATATTCAGCTGGGTGTTGACCAGTACCCCCCGGTCCTTTTCCACATTGCATGGAGTTACTGTCACTGAAAGGCAAGACCTGGAACTTGGCTTTATTAAACCTCGTGCAATTGGTAGTTACTGGGAGCAGCAGAACTAATGATGCCTCATGCTTGTGTCTCATCTCCTGCAACCTTCTCTCTCTGAAGTGGGACCCACAGAAGCACCGAAGCAGAAACTTGCTTCTGAAAATGGAATTTCTTGTGGGATAAGAGAAGCCGTAAAAGCCTCAAATTTTGCAGGTTGCAGCACCTTACTCCTGTTATTATGCAGAAGGATCAGAAACTGTTTGCTGTGGACCCTGTATAAACATAGGAAGAGCAGTTGGTTCCTGCTTTGGGTTTGTTGTTTAGGTGTACAGCAAGACATAATACTGTAGATCTGAAATGGGATAGTCCTTCTTCTATTAGAATGAGGTCATTACACATTGAGAACTCTGAGTTCTGGGGGGATTCTGGGAAGAGCAAAGTGAGAAAATCAGTGAAAGAATAAACAAGGCAAATGCCAATGTACCTGGCAGGATTCTGAGTTGTTTTTTTTTTTTCTGCAGGAATGATTAAAAGTGCCAATTACAGGTTGTTTGACTTAGCAACAAGTGAGGGGGGAGCCTAGAAGGAATTTAGAATAGAAAAAGATTCTGTCGCAGGGATGGTGAAGATTTGCTTTAAGACTGTAGAAATGCTGGAGGCTGATGGAGGAGGAAAAAGACGAAATATTTTGAATATTCAGAAGAGCTTTGTGCCTGTGAAGTTGTTAAGCTGATGAATGCTCCATGGCTTGTGACACTTGCAACCTAACTCAAACACACTAGAAACTGTGTTGCTAGGATCCTTCGAGTTGGAGCCTACAGAAAAAGTCTGTCTGCGGTGTGTGCCACTGTCACTGCTGACTGACAAATTTCTTGGAAGAGAAGCAGCAGCTCAGGCTCAAAATTAAGAAAGAATACAACAATTACCAGTCAGCCAGGCTGGAAGACCTATCACTGTTTCCTCAGCTGTAGCCAAAACCCACAAGTGTCCTAGACTTTGCTGGGTATCAACATCAGGAATGATAAAGGCTGGGAGCATCCTCATCCACAATGGCAGCAGTTTTCAGGTAAAGTAGCAGTCCAGAAGGGACCACTTATAGTTTTGTTCTAAAAAAAGGGGATCAAAAGGCCACAGGAGACTAAAGCATGTATGGAGATAGCAATCAAGAAAGGGAGTTTCCTACAGAAGGAGAAGAGAAGCTGCATCACAAACAAGGAGGAGCCAGGCAGGAGCAAGAGATGTCAACACTGAATTCCAGAATGATGCAGCAGCTCAATATTTAAGTCTGTGTTGAGGTCAGAGAGAATGAGCTGAGAGAAAAGCTCATGGTTTGGAGGAGATGAGATCATTTGTTACTGGCTCTGCCAGAGTCTGATCTAAAAACAGGTTGGGTCTGTGCTGTATACAAAAATGAGAGGTGACATTTCCCCCCCCCACACCACCCTGCTTTCCTGAGATGAGGGAAGGCTCCAAATTGAGAATATGTCAGGGCAGAGGTGACAGTATATAGGGGCTGCAAGTGGTGAGTGACATCTACCAAGGTGGCAGGAGAGTAATGGAGGAGAAGAAATTCAGAATTGCAACAGTGGGGCAGGGGAGCTGAGAATGGGGGTGGAAGGACTGGGAAGTGGTGCAAAAGGAACAAAAGATGAGGAATACCCTGAGGGATGTGAAAAGGAGTAAACAACATCCTGGGAGCACTGAAAAGCAGCAGCAGGCAGGGAGCAGCATTACTGAGATTTAGACTAATCTTACACTGAAAGGAAGCGATGTGTGCTTCATAATACTGCTGCTCATAATACACATGTGTAAGCTTCAATCCTGCATGCATAAGCTTTTTCAGTGATAAGGAAATTAGTAGCAAATTAATTGGGAATTGGGAGCACTGTTCAGTTTGGCTCGCAATCTATAAAGGGAAGTTGGTCAAGTGCCATGGCTGAAAAGGAGCTTGAAACCCAGAGAAGGCTTGGGCAATCGACATTCAGGCTGAGATAGAAAAAACATTGCAAGATATTTGGCTGCAAAACAATCTACTTATCCTGAAACTGGCTTGTGTCACAGCAGCAGCCCAGGGCAACACAATCTTGTAGCTGCATTTTTCCTGGATGCTGAGCTAAGCAAGCATTTCTCTGCCTGTTTATCTTACGTAAGAAACTGATATGAAGAGCATAAGGGTGCTGGGCATTTCTAGGGCTGGGCTAAGACTGAACTGTTGATCTTGTCCCTCTGAGAGTGACTGTTGTGGAAGGTGGCAGCTGTCTGAAAGATGTCTCTGCCTTTTGGGGTAGCATGAATCTAGCATGAATCATGGCAGCTGTACTAATACAGGCAATTGTCTTCATAAACTAAAATCTTAAACAGGGTGTTCAGCAGTGTTTTCTTGGCCAGATCTATGAAGGTTTGAATCAAAATGATGAGAGCAAACTGATCATGGAAGGGGAAAAGAAATCCGAATGAGCATCAGAAAAGTTGGTGCGGAAGCCCTCTTCATCTGCTGCAACTCATAGCTGCCCTCATGTGATGCCTCACTTCATGCTCAACTCAGAGACCTGTTATTTGTCTGCCTATGACCCCCTATGCTTAGGCACTTAAAAAAATCAAGCAGTAAATGTGATTGCCTTGATTATAAACGTCATCCAGCTCAGATGTAAGTGGAATGGCTGAGCTGGGTCTGGTCCAGTACGTAACTGCTGGTGATTAACCACTGCAGGGAGCATTGCACAGGGTGTCCAGATCTCACTGTAGGCAGGTGTGGATTAATCCCATGTGTATGGATTAGAGATTGTTGGAAGTGATGAGGACTTTGAGTTCTTCTCATGATTATAGCCCTGAGTATGGGTTTATTTTCCTACGGATTGCTTGATTCTGTATTGAATAATGTGGGGATATCCTGGTCTTGGTGGCAGAGTTTTTCTCTTCAGGCATACATTGACACTGGGGGTGGAGGTAGTAGTTCCCATCTGCCATGTTTGGGTTTAGCATCTTGACTGCTGGATGCAGTCTTTTCCAGTCATGGCAATTCTGTGATTCTAATGGCACTGTGTATCCTCTTGGCCCTGTGCTGGGAACACAGAAGCTCCCCAGTTTCCATTTTTATTTTATACACGTATATTGTTTTTCCTGTTCAGAGGAGCTCAACACCAAAAAGCTTCAAGTTGACTTATGCAGCACCCTGCAGTCATGAGCCACTATGCTGCTAGGTTCAGAATGAGCTGTCAAAAATGTATTTTGACATGTCAGAGGTCATGAAATATTTCTGAACATTCTATAGCAGCTGAAGAACCTATGCAACATCAGATAGAAAACCTCAACCAAGAATATGCTGTAGTGACAGTCCTGGGAGGAATCGAGGGTATAATGAATGTAATTGGTGCTTGTAGTGAGGGGAAGCATTTCTTTGATAAAAGGGACTAGAAACAGACCCAAATTTTCATATTTCCTTGCGTTAGGATACTGTTCCTATGCTAATGTTCTGTCTAGCACTTCTGTCATCTTTCTCTGAACCTCCTCAAGTTCTTAAAAATCTATCACAACCTGAGGTGATCAATGCTGCCTAGTGTCTGCAGCCTTCCTCCTCCCAGTCCTTTTGCATCTGAACACCTTGCCTAGGTGATGTGCTCAGCCCAGGAGCACTGAGTTGAGTGTGGGGACCTCAGCTCCCCTGCACACTCTGTGGCTGTTTGAAATCCTGCAAGATGACTTGGTTCAGCTTTAACACAGGCTTTCTAGGATGATAACTTTATTTTTATTGACACAGTGTCACCTATCATTGTGTTAACCATCTGCCTTGCTTGGTTATGTCTCACTCAAGTACCCAAGGATTCCTCTCTGGTCTTGAGAGGCTGTTTTGTCCTACACAAAATAACCTGTATTCTCTGCAGATCCTGTGACCCCACCAAGAGCTCCCTTCCCACATCACATATATTATTCAAGCCATCTGTATAGCACTCGCTTCTTTTACTCTGAACTAGTGCCCTTCTGCATCACTCCTGTTGTGCCCTAAACGCTTTCTGAAAATCTAGTGTCACTCATGTATCTTTTAATTCACTGCCTCCTCCTAGCACATTGTTACTTAATTATGTTGTGAACCATATTACTTAAGGGCTCGAATATTGTCACTTCTTTAATTAGTTCCTGCATGTTACTGAAAATGAAGCTGCTTTTGCTTGTGGGTGCTTGAACTACCTGTTCCAAGAAGCAATTGCTTAAAGCACTGAGGAGCTGTTCTGTTCTGTGTGCCAGCTTACAGGAGAATTCCCCCATCTTCATTTTGTTTAAATAGTGTCACTTTTCTTTCAAAACTGCACACCCAGTTTTCTTTAGAGCCCTAATGATAAGGTGCACCATGGAGTTATGAATGTATTACAACTCTTGGGGCTGTGGATTCACGCAGAGTTGATGGTATGATCTCCTGCACTAAGTTTTCCTTCTTAAGAGTTTTAAGCTTTATGAGATAAATTCACAGGGATATTTAAAATACTGCATTATTCCTCCAACCCTTTGACTTGAACTCACTTTTCTATATAACTCACAGCTGGGTATTGTAGCATCCCATTTGCTTTTTAGCATTTCACCAAGTCTCTGTCATTCATAGTGTATTAGTCATCATCCATCACCAGGTTTTCTAGTCCAACTTAATATCAGCCCGTTTTGAGATGTTTAAAGCTAGACTTGAAGGGTGAGAGGGGGGAGTGAAAGAAAAGATGAAAAGAGCAGGTAGTAGAAATGCTAATGTCAAACCATCCTCCCTTATTTAAGAGTCTGCCTAAGATGTGACTAGATCAGTTTTTCTTGCTCCTATCTCCTCTGAAACTGTGCAGGTTGTGAGGAAATGTGATTTCTGGACTTGGATTTGCCACTTGGTTTATGTTTTTTCTGCTGCAATGAAAGCATTCGAGTTGGAGTCAGGCTGGTGAGAAAGGACCTTCAGTAATTCCCTGTACTCCACCTTGCTGTGTAAACCTCCTAGGTTTTGCTCTAGGTGTTGCTCTGTGCCCCTGTTAGCATTAAATGCTGTGCTGGAAGCATGGCTGCCATCTCCAGGGTGTGGAAAATGAGGGTGAAGTCTCCTGGCCCATCCTACCACAGTCGTTCATGTCCTTCAGGCTGACCCTACCCTGAAGAAGGGGATGGTAGGCACTGCAAAGGGGCCAAGCCAGGGGAGGAAAATAAGATTTGGCATCCTGGGGAATAGGTTAGTTTCCTCCTGGGGGGAAGGGGAGAGGCACATGCCATAGGCTGCTAGCTTAAGCCAGTCCTTTGTTGTAGGGCTCTTCAGGGAAGAGGCTGATGGGACCTCCCACAGATTAATCTGGTTAAACTGTTCTTCACGGGGCAGATAATCTTTGTGTCAGCATTCGTGAGTTCAGACTTATGAAAGCTCTTCTGCAGCCAGCTGGGAGCTGGATAAATAGGGCAGATACTGCCTAACATTTTTCACCACTCTGTACAAACCTGCGAAACCCAAAAAAGAGAGGCAAAAACAGTGGAGGAAAAGGGACCAAAAGCTGTGTGTTTTAATTTGTCTGTATGTGCATAGTGTCTTGTGCACTGGGGACAACATTTGAGTTCCCATTGGTGCTTCTGGGATATTTTGCCCTGGAACTGGTTTCAGTTGGAAAATGCTGATTCAGTGAAATCAGCATAAATCTGTCATCCCTCCTCCCCCTGGAAACAATGTGAATGTTTAAATCAGCTCTGCATGTTGTCTTTTGTTTTTGTACGGTAATGTAAAAGTCAACATGGTAATGGGTGATAGTCAAAACCCTACATTGTTAGGTCAAAACAATGTACTTCAAACAAGTAGGAACAAAATGTATTTTTGAATATATTGTTTCAGGCCACTGGAAATTAAGGAGATACAGGCTTTTTATGGTGCACAGCAAGACTCTTGACTTCCAGCAGCCTATCCATGGTCTTAATGTCCAAAGGAACACTCAAACACTCAGTAAGGTTGTTTGTTTCTCTTTTGTGCTTTTTGTTTTGTTTTGCTTTGGGTTTTTTTTTTTTTGGTTGTTTTTTGGTTTTGTTTTGTTTTGTTAACAGTTCAGTTTTGATAAAGGCTGCAGGGCTGACAGCTCTGAAGTATGAACCTTAATGCATTTCTGCGACTCACATCTTTAAAGCTTGATGTGTACTGGCAACACAACTGTTTCTGAAGCTCTGTTTTTATCTTTATATTTTTCCTTCCAAAGCTTGTAATGTTTCATAGGTAGACACGAACTACATCCATCAACGCATAAGTTTTAGCTGTGAGGGGGATGGTGGGTTCTGCAGTGTAGCTCATGTGGTTTTGCACATCTTGCTGGCTCCAAGCCCACCCCTCACCCAGGCTTATACTGTGCTCAGGCTGAGTGTGGAAGCCCACCCGGACTGGGCAAATGAGAAGAAGCTGTGCATGGCCAGGAGAGCAGAGCCTGGGCTAACACAGGAACTTAATGCGGCTGCCAGGGTTTGCAGGAGAAGTCAGAGCAACACCGAAGAGGGACAGTGGCCTTTTGGACCCCTGTTCAACCCAGCTATCTCATACATTCGTTATGGTCTCTGCTGATTTTGGATAGGAGTCAGCTTGCAAGCTCATGTCAGAATAGGGACAAGCCTTCAGGGAGCAAGGCAGGGATGAGTTCCCAAGGGAGGAGGGAGGACCATTCATCCTCCTGTTCATCCTCCTGCCACCCCTGCAAGAATTAAGGCAGGGGCATGAGTCACCTGCAGGGACAAGCCTGAGTCAGTCCAAGCCCATCTTGCTCTTTTGTATGTTCCTGTTTCTGGGAAAGGGTGAACAAGAGAGGGCCTGTGATGGGAACCAGGCAGAGCATGTGGCTGCTGCCTTCCCCCTTCATCATGACCAAACATGCCAGTGGTCCTCTTTGGGCATAAGCAAATAAATATCTTGCCAGATATCTCATCAGTGTAAGGTTGTTCCCATAGAGTTGTGTCTGTACCACCCCTGTTCCTGTATCCTCCCCGATACCCATTCAGTGTGGGGCAGCTGGGGGGAAGCAGAGCACAAATTCCTTTCCAGATCTGGAGCACTGCAAGGAGAGGTACAAATAATGGAAATTGAAATGCAAATTCTTCTGAGTGAAGAAAAGGCCCCCATAAATCAGGAGTGACAGCAACACAAAGACACCATCAGGATGCGTTTGTACAATCAAGGGATGTTTCATATATCGGAGAGAACCAAGGCAGAGCCTCTGCTCCTGAAATAAACCAAATCCATTCTTTTTCTCATCAGTGAAGCAGTCTGAAATTCCCTGTTTGAAGAGCAACAGAAAAGATATTTGACTAAAATTTTATTCAGACGTGGCATGTTTTCTAATCTAGACAGGAAAACATGTTTTAAAGGGTCAATGAAAAACTAACAGTTCCTCTCTCCCTTACACATCCAGCAGCATGGATCTGTATTTTTGAATTTGTGGTTGTTTGCCTTTTGTTTGCTTGTTTTTAATCTAGATTTGATGATCTTCAAATAAATATTACCACTGCTGAGAACCTTCACAAATGACCCTTATAACATAACTGTGTAGGCTAGAAACAAGGTAACCTCATGGCAAAGAAAGCAGAAATGTTTGAACGGAGATGCTGTCCACAGGACACCAGCAAAAGAAGCCTGAGAGGACAGAAAGCTTTTTCCTAGGCTTGGACCTGCAACCACACTAAGATGTTTTTGCAGCTGGGCAAGTTGGAGCTGCTGTAGAGAGAGGTGAAATTTTCAGTCTGAAATCTGAAGTGGAAGAGCCGAGTGATTGAATTTGGTAAGCCCTGCTTACGATTTTAACTCGTCTCCACATCATGCTGTCACAAGCCCCTAATCAATCCAGCTTTTTCTATGGTAACTGATAAAACCCCTGTGTCTCACTATCTTCCATATTAGAGTTGAGAAAGGTCTGTCAGGCTTACCAGCTGGCTTCCCTACTAAACAGTGTGTGTTGCGTGTTTTTTACTTCCATTTAAACAATCCTAAGGAGCCTGGCTCCCATGAGTGTGAGATTTTTAACCCAGACCTGCTACGAGGTAGATTTTTTTTTGTGCAGTTTCAGTGTGTGTGTCTCAGAATCAGGTTGAGGATGTTCAATGTTATCTTTGCATTGCAGAAAATGTGATTATGTCTGTGCAAGTGGTCAAATACATTGGCTGTAACAAATTTGGGCTCTGCTTTTGACTGCAGCTCTGAGGTCTTGCCCACATGTAGCACTGGGTTTCACTGGAAAGACTGAGGCAGTTGTCATCTTCTATTCTTCTGTTCTTCACCCTATCCTTCTGCTGGAGGTTCCCGTCCAGCAAAGAGGGATGCAATGGCTTGCAGAGCGGTGCATTGAGATGTGTAAATTGGTGTAGCACTCTGCTGACTGATGGAGTTATGGGCTATTCTTGTACAAATATAGAACCCTTTTAGAAAACCATTGGGTGGTAATAACTGGAGTTGTCCCATTTTATATTTCCTCAAGTTGAGCCCTTATCTTCTGCTCTTCCAGCTGTAGAACTGTGGATTATGCAGGCAGGCTTTATTGACATGATTTTGAATGGTTTAAAACTTAAAATTGAGTTATGAAGGTTCTGTGTTAATAAAACCTTTCCATCACATCACCACATGCTCCACAGCACATTAAAAAGCGGCTGCATTATGAAGGGCTTGGGAAATTCAGATTTGTTTTCCTGCAGCTGTTTTTCTGTCCCTGCCAGGGTCAGGTGCATAATTTGTTATCAGCCTCACTGTGCTGGAACCAGAAAGAACCATCTTTGTTTCTAAAAGATGACCCATGATAGCTTCTCCAATGCTATACTTTTTTTTTTTTTTTTTTTTTTCCCCTTCCTTTCCTTTCCTTTAACTTCACTGTTTTGAGCCATTTCACAACTAGAAGGGGAGCAGAAGCACTGTGAGAAGGTGGGTGACTCCTTCCTATAGAAGAATGATTCTCCATCCTTGGATTGCATACAGGAATGGCTTTGTTCCCCTGGGAATGGCATGCATTTCATGGGTTCCTACTCAACTCTGTCCTAATTCCTTATCCCAGTCTTGTGCTGAGTCTCACCAGCCTGGTGGTGTCACTGTCTGGGAGGGCACTGCGCTGGGATGAGAAACGAGAAGGAAAAAACTGACTCAGAGTGGTCATACAGTGACAGGGTGAAAAAAGAAATTTAGTTCCACTCTTCCCCCAAAGAAGCAGACAGACACATACGTGCATGCCCACACTGCTCCCCGTTTGTGTATTGTGCAACAAATTAAATACTGATCCTCAAGTGTGCTATGTGCTATTGAGAGTAGAGGTGTGGTGGCTGAGATTTGGTGGGGTCTGGAAAGTGGAGCTGCAAAAGGTTTTCTGGCCCCACCCCAAATTCTCAAAGTCTTCTCTGTGTTGACACTAGTTCCCTGTCCCTGTGCTGTGGGCTTGACAGGTGGTTGCTTTACTCAGGACCTTGTCTGTGCACCCTGTGGGGGTTTGCTGATTTCAGTGGGGATTTTTTGGACCTCAATAGTGGTAGTTACAGGAGGAGCTAAAGGATCTACAGCAGTTCTTTCCTCAGAGCACAAAGTTTCAGTGCAATGAGGATTGGGAATAATGATCTCTTACATTAATTTTTTTAAAAACTAGGGTTGATTGGAAGAAAGTAGGGTAATTCTCAAATATGTGAAGAAAAGACCTCAAGAGAAAGATTAAGTTTCCAAATAGACATGACTGGCTCAAAATAGAGGACTCTGGCTGTGTAAAAATAACATGGATCAAATGTGTCATCAGAAACTCTAGATATGACAGGAGAAGAAACAAAACACTAACCAAACCATTGAAACATCTGAACTTTTTTGCTGCCCTAATGAAAGACCTATATCAGCTGCTGATTGCCCTACATATATGGCCTATATCCTTCTATATGTTACACATGCATTGGCATACTTCCTTTGAAAAGCTGCCATGCAGTCACCTATAACAGGGCCAACACAAGTCTATCATTTCTTTTTTATGCCCCTTCAAATAAAACCCTGCAAAACAGCATCCAGGAAGCAGAAAGGAGCATGAGGGAGAAGATGTGACTGTTAATGGGGCAGGAAAGGATCAGGCATATGTGTGTGTGTGTGTAGGTTTCACACCAATGGTCCTAAAGCATGGAGAGACAAACAGGATCAGCACAGAGCTTTGTATGTGACAGCACAGCCTGGCGTGACATTCGTCATTTGGAAATTTATGGCTTCATGAGGCTGAAAAGTATATTTGAAGGGTTGATAGAACTAATTACTCTGGAGAAATGAGCTGGACTTAAATAACAAAAAATATTACAATAGGGGTCAAGGCGCACAAAATATTTGTGTGGATTTGTGATTTTCCTCTGTACTGCCCTCCCCAGTCTTAGTGACAGGTGGGTGGGAAAGGTCCAGGGCAAGGGAATGAAAGCCTTATCAGCCTGGCACAGCATGCAGGCATTCAAGTAGGTGTCTGGCTCCAGATCTGGCACCCTGTTGCTGCCCTGGCCCCCAGCTTCTCCCTGGCAAGGGTCCTTCAGCCTATGGGGCTGCAGGACCTCGGCCACCTGGCTTGTTGGCTGCTGATTTTTTCATCCTCCCTGATGGCAGAGGGGCTGGGAGCAGACCTGGCTTTAAGAACAGGCTGTTCTTTCCGGGAAAGTGATGGGAGCTCTTTTGCACTCATTTTTCGAGATTTAAGCAGGTCCTCAATGGCTGTCTCCTCCAGGAATGCTAAGTTTGTCTTTACTATCCTGACCTACGCTCTGTTTTTTCTTTTCCTTCCACTTGCTGCCATAAATAATGTGAAAACTCTTTAAATGCAATGAAGCTAAGTGGCAAAAGAAGCAAAGCATGCTGAAGAGGAGGCCGTGCTTTACATGCCATGGAGGTGCAGACGCCTCCTACTTCCCTCTGACTGAAGGAACAGGTATAGCAATTTCTTTTCCAGAAAACTGATGGTGCAGAGGAGTTTTCTCCTGTTCCAAAGAGGTGCTATGGCAGGACCATCTCTCTTTTCCACCCTGAAAAGTGTTGAATGCATCAGGGAGAATATTTTGGCCCCATATCTGTCCCAGGCCAAAATAGACATCATTCCTGCACAGCACAATGTGCCATGGGAATGGTCCTGTGCAACAATGCACGTCCTGGCAGCAAAATGGATGGATGCTTGAGGCACAGGTCACTGCCATGACTTCTCACCCCTCAGACCTGTCTTTGCCACCTGAATGTCCTAGAAAACTGTTATTTTCTGAATTTTAATCATGTTTCTGTCACTGCTGAGGTGCCACAGGCAAGCTGAAGTGGTTCAGGCCAAGGGCTGTGGACCTACTACTGCTTGGAGAAGCATAGGTATGTGGGCAGCAGAGTATTAAGCTTGTAACTAGAGGAAGGGACTCAACTCCTAACTTCTCCCTCCTGAATTTCCCTACTGGATACAAGGGTGTCAGATCCCACAAGGTATGTGAATGCATCAGAGACAGCTGTGAAAAGATTGTGTAGAGTAGATGTGAGCTTTAAGCCACTGCTAAATCTATTTGGAAAGGGATACACTGCAGATAAGGCAGAGGACAATAAATTTGCAGAAGGTGATGGGTCTGCCAATTGCAGGTATCTTCAGTCTAGTAGCAGCTGGTATGTTATCTCTGAGAAGAGCATGTGGAGCTACTGCTGGGCCCTTGACAGAAACTTATTGGGCATGAAGCATCCATCCTAATCCACAAAGAATAAATCTATCACGTTACCTGGTCACTGGTGCCGACCATTTGCCAATGTCTCACCTTACTGAACTGGGCAGGTTATCAGTAACTTGGTGTCTCTCTTTGGCTTGGAAATCTACTGATCCAGAGGGTTTTGGAGGTGAAATGTCAGCATCATGGTGCAGTCATCCCTGTGGTGGACCTTTGCAGGCTTTGTGACCCTACCTTAGCCCTGTCCTCTGGGGCAGGGGGAGAAGGCTGGGTTTCATACTCTGTCCATCAACATTTGTAATAGCTGTGTCCCAGATAAACAATCGTCTTTATTTCATCTTTATGGTAAAGTTGCTTTATTGCTATAAGAGAAGTAGAAAGTAGGCTGCTGGAAATGAAGTACCTAAGTAGGCAGTATTTAATCAGTGTACATACTGTGGAGGGGAGGGGGGTGTGCAAATCTGAGGGTAGCTGACTAATTGAGAAGGCAACAAAACCTGCATGGGACAATGGGAATACAAATGATCCTTTGGTGCTCAGTAATTAATGTGACGGAAGACGGATGGCTGTGAGATAGTGAAGAGCAATCCAATAAAGGAGCAGCTCCTGCAGAGTCATAAAGAATTGGGGGTGGTTGCTAAAAATCAAAACAAAACCTGTAGTCTCATAAAGACTTTGAGGAGACAAAGGGACACACTTGGCATGGCGGGAAAGAATGGGGCAATGAGCTAAGCTGTAACTGGTAGGTCCAAAACAAAATGAGATTAATGTACAACCATAGTTTCTAACTGGAAACTGTACAGGGAAAAATAAGTTAGGCTGTAAACAAGAGGAAGAGGCATATATTTCCAGAGGCTGTCAAAAACTCCAGAATAAATTGCATAAAGTCAAATCTGTATGAAAGCAAATGGTTCACAGGAATACAAATGCTGTAATAACAATGTACTACTTGTCCTAAATTTCTGAAGAGAGGTGATGAATACAGCAGGCGGGAAGACGCAAAAGAGGGAGCTGCACTGTGTCATACTGATGGTGGAGATTTTTGTTAGTCTGTGACTTTAGCAACTTGTAGGAACTGGCTTTTTTGGAACTGGTCATTCTGTAGTGGTATGTGTAGATATTTGGGTTTACACAGCACACTTTTGTTGAAGGAGCTAGGAAAGGTAGCGAAATCTTCAGCAGATTGGAAAAAAGAAAGATGCATGAGTATCAAAGTGGACCTAGTCTTAATCCAGTGTAACTATGTGCTGAATTTTATCTTGAGAGCCCAGTGAAGGGGTTTGTGGAAAATGGAGGTAGAAAGCATAGGTTTTTTGGCTCCAGCTTGTCTGTATGCTGTGCACATGAACAGCCAGAGACTTCTCTGAATAGGTGGGGGGAGTCCTACATTTATTGTAATCTATAAGCAGTAATGTTCCTTGCTGCTATAAAGTGGAGCTTGGACGCTTTTCCCATTGTTCTCAGGAAAGATTTATGGGAGAACCATTTCTCCCTGTGGGCACTGTCCTCATCAAATGCAGTTGTAGCTGAGATGAGAATGCTCTTGGGTCAAAGGCACTGGAGAACAAATTGGGAAACTCTTGCTCAGTTCCCAGCTGTACTCCATGTCTCCTATTTGCCCCTGGCTAAATCCACTCATTTCCCTGTGCTCTGGCTTCTGTGCACAGCAGAGATCATAATGCATCGTTAGCCTGTCCTGTTTGGTTAGATTAAAAACACTTTGGAGCAGGCAACATGATTTACTGTGTGTTTATGTAACATTCTTCATAATTTGAATTTGATCTTGGCTAGTGACATCCAGGACACGTGGAGATACTTCTTAAATAATACTAATAATATTTTAATATTGATAATGCCTAGCATATTCACAGCATAACCTCTCCCTAAAACAGCACTCAACACTGTTGGCATCGTGGTGATTGAGCATGAGTCATGTTGGCTCTTTTCCCTGGCATAGTGCAATCTGTCAGCTATCCAGAAAGCTTGAGGGGTATAGTGAATATGTACTGCATGTCAGGAACACCTGAATTTTAATTCAGTCCCAGGCAGTGAATTACTGTGTCACTGGGTAATGTTTTGTCTAAAGAGGACTCTGATCTTTGGCCATCTGACTTGAGGTGGTGGGAGGCAGATGCTCGGAGGTTTGTAGCTTCACAATTCTTGTTGGCTGTGTTAGAAACGAAAATTATTGCTCCTGAAAAACAGAGTCTAAGAAGCTCATGCACTGAGAACCTGAATTAGGGGTCACTTTGGAAAAAACCTGCTCCTCTGCTGCTTGCTTTCTTATCAGTAACAAAGGGGAAAAATTTATGTACCTTAAAAGGTAGTATAAGTCAGTTAAAGTTAATGTATTGTTTTGAAGGAAGCACTAGGTGGTTTAAATAATCCCATTTTCACTGACTGGTCTTTGTTGCAGGTCTAAAGAGGAGGAAAGGAAGAGACAGTGCAAATATGCAAGGGATAGTACTGGCACGTCTGCTCATCCACCACAGGGTCCCTTCTCCTCCTCAGATGAGAAACTTAAATAATGAGCATCCCTCCCACCCCTCATAAGTACCTCTGTCACATAGACGTGTCAGGAGCTTTGTTTTCAGGAGACCATCCGTAACCCATTTATGTCCTCGAGGAGGTTCTAGCAGCTGCTGTGAGACTACGTGCTGGCTGGAGCTCTTAGCCTCCAGTTATCTGCTGAGACAGATTGGCTTTGTCATTTGCAATCAGTCCTTCCACCAGGCATGTGTCCTGCAGGCCATCAGTGCCAGTTCTTCCAGCATACCTTCTGGGAACGAGGGCAAAGGGGCATGGAATGCATACAGCTACAAGCCTTTAAAAAAAACCCTACAAGAAAACAACAAAGAAAAACAAAAAACAAACCAAACCAAAAATCAGTGAGGGGAAAAATGTGCATTCAAAGTAGGGGGTGGTGGTGGCATCTTGAAACTCTGAAAATTATGAGTTTTATTTAATTACATTTGATACTGAATCAAATACCAGGAGCTCATACTTGGCTCTTTCTGTTATTGCCCTACATTTTGCTTAGACTGAATGCAATTTCTTTTCTGTGAACTTACTGAGCACTCCCTGCACTTCTGAATTAATCTTTATTTACTTTGCTGCAAAGCTTTGTCACTGCATGACTTTCTTTTCTATACTGAAGCACTTGTCAGAAAAGCCTGCTAAGCTAAGCACGTGATTTAGTGATGTTGTATCCACTGAAAACCTCGCCTAGCTGGGAGAAGGGAGAAAGGCCAAGTGGCTTTATCCCATCTTTCTGCCTCTCTAATTCAGAACTGCTACTGGAGAAAACTGGATGAGGAGCAACATGCTCAGCTCCACTTTCTTTACCAAGTGATGTGCTGGGGAACAGAAATGCCCTGGTTTCTGCAGAGAGCAGAGCCGCTGCGCAGAAGGACAAGTGCTCCTTTTAAACTCTGAAAATTTCCATAATCCACCCTTTGCACTTTCATTGTCATCTTCACATTCCTGCAAGGCAAGGCAGCCTTTTATCAAAGGTGCCCTGAACTTGCTTCAGACATCTGAGTAGTACTTTCATCCCTGTGAGCTCAGCTTGGACTCGTGTGACCTTTTCCAGAGATGGGTGGAAAGTTGTGAAGAGTGGAAAAAGTGATCTGTAACATCTGAAAAACTAGAATGGACTAGAAAGACAACAGTGATAAACAGAGATCAGTACAAGAAAAGGGAGTGGAAGCAGGAAGAGAAGCAAGTGTTTGATAATGTTTTAGACCATTAGTGCGGGTGGGATTTCTTCTTGCCTGTTCTCCTATCCAGGGAAACAGCGTTGTATTTAAAGGCAGGTGTTTCCACCATCCCTTTGTATTTACTGTAAAGCACTAGGGGAAAAAAAAACCAAACCTCAAAAGCAACACCCAGAACCCATGTCTCTGTCTTTCATATGTTTGTGCTGTAGTCCTGGAGAGGTGACCTCCAGTCCTCTGAACCTGAACAGTGACAGCCATTTTCAGGAGGTTCAGTGAAATATCCACTTTGTGCCCCACAGGCCAGTCCCCAAAGCTCACTGAGTCTAAAACCCACAGTAAGAGGAAAAGCCCTACACCTACAGAGCATCAGAAAGGAAGATGAGAAAACATCACTTTACTAGGAAGGAGAAAGTTGTATTGGAAATGGAAGGAGTCATCCACACTTTGTTTTAGACTCTGGCACTTTGCAGCCAGCTTTGCCCCTTCACAAATGCTTTGTTTTCTCTTGTTTGCTTTATGAGCTACCAGAGAGCTTATCTAGTTGGCCTGAGGGGCAGAATGCAGCCTCACTAAAATCAGTGGGAGGCAGGGACCTCTTTGCTGTAGAAGGCCCCATAAAATGTTCTTGTGCATCCTTAAGGGTCTGCATGTCTTCCAAAATGTAGCCTTTTGTTCCTGGTTTCTGAAGAAACAGTTATTTCTTGCTTTGTACTGTTTCATTCCAAACATTTAAGAATTGCTTCCATTTGAGTGGGGGAAGGAGGGCTCTGTAGAGTGAGAGATACCAAGGCAGAAAAAACCCTGCAAAACAGAAAACATTAAGAGTATAGGGAGGGGAAAAAGCAACGCCTTCAATTTTTTTACTTCTCTTGCTTTCCCTGCCCTCCCAAATCCATTGTCAGTAGTTCTTTCCTTCATCCTTTCTTGATGTTTAGAGACACAGACACTGTTATTATAGTGCTATTTTTATCTGGTGGGTATGTCTAGTGCACCCACCCAAGGTAAGGACACCATTCAGATATATAATGACATGAAGGCCAAAGAAGGGACTGTCTATGCCAAACATAGCAAGACTGTTACATCAGTTTAAAAAGTGCTAGGGAAAACTTAGATAACTTTGGATGGTGTTTCTGGGAGGCAGGGCAGTAAAGCACAGAAGCAAAGAGGGAAAAGTTGGAGAGATTTTGATTTTTCCTTACAAAGCAATTTGCATTTTTATACTTTGGAAGGAAATATTTGCCAAGTAAGCTTCATAACATCCAGATAAATCGGATAAAAAAGTCAACAAAAAAATCCCACCACAGGCAATGCTGTGATTTGAGAATGGTGACTCCACCAGCCTCTCTGACTGGTCTTCTCAGTTCCTTGGGTGCTCAGTGTGTCCGTGAGAGCATTCAGCATGATGGCACATCAGCATTCAGCTGCCCCATTCAAATTCAGTTTGTTTTTGTGGAGCACATGGTTAATTCAAGTCAGTCCTGGGCTGTCAATGCCTTCCTACCTTTGCCCACCAAGTTCAAGTCTTCTCTAGAGCAGAGGTCCAACTCAGTGCAAAAACAAAGGCTACCTTGTCTAAGGGGCCTACTTTGCCATGTCTGTCAGTAAGAAATTGCCTTCACAGAGTGAAATCTCAATTAGCAATGAGAGCTTTACCATTTTGATCTCAGTTTTGTTTTCCAGGGGTTTTTCCTCTGATGGGCCTTCTCTGGTGCCTGGTACCCCTATGGCTCCATCTGCAGCAGGAAACAGCTGCTGAACCTACCACTTTGGCTAACAGATCTTGGAGCAAAATTATTTCATCTGTCATATAGCATAATAAAATACCAATCTGCAGTCCTATCACCTCATGCTGTGACCTCTTCGAAGCTCCTGATGTGAAGCCAGGTCATGTTTTGGATGGAGATTTTCAAGGCAGATGCCAAAACACTGCAGGAGGCACCATTTGGGAGTCAGCAGGAGGTGCAATTCCTCAAGCCAATCCTCAGCTGGTCCCACAGCATGGTGGAGTATTGCTTTGCTGGCAAGTAAGGCATGCAGCCCCAGTTCCAGCCAGATGAGGAAATTAAAATCTCT
Organism: Calypte anna; assembly: GCF_003957555.1. Taxonomy (NCBI): domain Eukaryota; kingdom Metazoa; phylum Chordata; class Aves; order Apodiformes; family Trochilidae; genus Calypte; species Calypte anna. The sequence continues at coordinate 51,548,010 of NC_044244.1, read as the reverse complement.
TTCTCCGGGAACAGTCATTGCTTCGAATGCCCTGCTCAAGTTCAAACTTGGGTAGTTGCTTTCTTCTGACCTAAAAAAATATTACTGGGTGTTTTTTTTTTTTTTCTAGACACTATTGTTTTCATGCTTCATATAGTAAACAGCTTTGTAGGAATTTTACACACTGTTAAATAGATGCTTTGTTGCACTCTTGAAAGCTAGATGTAATTTGGTCATTATCAGTAGAAAAGCTCTGGGGCCCAGCTGCTGCATGCATGAGGAAATGATTAACTGTAGGGATGTGTAGTAGCATCGATGAAGATGCATTTTATATGTGAGATATTTGAATATTTAGACGTGAGATCTGCACACCTTTTCTGAAGAAAAAAACTGGGTTTTTTGAGAAGACCAAGGTAAACGCATCCAGGTGGTATGACAAGAAGACAGCATTCTTGGAATAACTCATGCTGCCTTCAGGACTGGCAGGCTCTCCCATGGTCACAGTAGTAAAAAGCATCATAGAGAAGCCTTGCTTTGTTTCTGTAGCCTCTTGCTTGACTAGAGGCACTTTGTGGCCTGTGAAGTCCCTATGTTAGGGCACAGCTCTCTTCTTGGCTGCTTATGGAATATCTGAAGACTCTTCATTGTGTTAATGCCTCTGTCTATATGCTCTCAATATCTCTACCTCTACTGTACATTTTTCCTGCTAAGTGCTGTATTTCAATCTATTCATTTTGGTTTTGCTGGACTTGAGAGTTTAGTGGACACAACTTGCAAATCTGAATAAGTCATCATGGAAAGGGTTTTGAGATATGAGAGATTTGGTTTCTGTAATGAAAAAACAATCCCAAACAAAACCCAGCATTCCAAAAGTAATCTTTGTTTCTTGCCTAATGCTGCAGAGGGATATGAGTTACAACTGACTTAATTCTTGTTAGTATCTAAGCTAAACCTGAATTTGATGTTATGTGGCCAAAATCCTGTGTGGCATGGCACAGGACCTGCTCTCTGAGCAGTCTTGGGAAGTGGGATCGATCGAAAAGGCTGACCTATGGTGCCTTTTGTTGGTGTTTATCTGATTTAACATGGATACGAATGAGGCTTTTTCTTCTCTAATAAATTCATTCTTGATGGAAAGTCCCTTCCAAAGGGCAGAAACATAGAAGTATTGCCAAGCTCTTAAAATCTCTCTACTGCCTCCCTCTTCTGCAATTTGTTCTCCTGCCTCCCAGTAACAGCATCACAAGTCATGCAAGGCTTCCCTAGTGCCTCTCAAATCAATGTAACAGACTTCGGCAGTCCTTTCCTTGGCAATATTGAGAGAGACTTGAAGACCTTAGCAATGTATGTGTCAGCTTTCTAAAGTTCAGGTGCTGTTGTTTTGTGAGAAGAGTGTATAAATGATGATGTGATGAAAGGAAAGGAAACACATACAAGACATTACATTGCCATAGGAAGACCTAGAGCATGTTGACCTTGAGGACTTGTGAGGAAGCTTTATAACCTGTCCTCTATAGCTTGGCCATCATGAAATCCTAGCATTGCATTGCTGGGTATTGGCATTTAATTTCCAGTTGATACAGAACTCAAAAATCAGGTCAAAAAACACGGACTTTTTTCTGTAGTGTTGAAGCATTTCTTTGCCCTAAAAAAGACAAAGAAGAAATGTTTCATCTGTTCCTCAATAGGATTTTTAAAGCTTTTTGTTCTCAAAGTTTTTGATTGTTTTGATCTATTTGAACACAAACACATTTTGAAATGTGTTTTCCTTTGAGTGAACCTCACGTGTTACATCCAACTTTTTCCAGTGTGTTACCTTAGCAGATTGAGGCTGAAGAGGAAGAACCCTGTTGTTTCCATCATCTTTTTTGTAGAAAAAAACCATGAAACTCCTATGCATTACCATAGGATAGGGAAAAAAGTAATGAATGGTGATACGAAAAATTTGGGAGGGGGTGTGTGGAATTCTCACCTGTGAGGGCATCTGCAATAGCCAACAGCAGTGAGGAAGAGAAAATAAGCACTTCTTTCTCTGGAGCTACTTGTTCCTCTGACCTTTGCAACACAAATCACTCCTTCCATTTTTAAATAAAATATTAACTGTCCTGCTGCAGGTACAGCATCCTGGCAGCTTCTTGCAGGAGGGTCACAAAGCAGAGGAAGAAAGTAGGGAAGGAACACAACACTGCTGTTAGTTCATTTCCAAAGGAGGGAGAGAAAATGCAATTGCTGCCAATCAGAATCACGGGATGCAGTCATTTAGCTGAAGGGAAGCATGGTGGGATGAGAGGGATGTGGAGAGGAGCCCGAAGGGGAAGCAGAGAGGAGTGGTCATGTAAATGTGATGTGTCACCTGCAGGGTGCCCACAGCTGTGCCTGCCTGGTGCTGGCTCTGAAGGGGAGGCCTTGAGCTGTGTGTGCATGGATGGCTGGTGCTCGGGGTGCATCACATGGGGCTGTTTCCAGTTCAGTCACTGAACTGCCCTGCTTCATCAGGCTCTTTTGTCTAGTTTGGGGCAGGAACAGGTGCTGCCATGACCAGCCACACCATGGTGCTGGATTTTTCCTCTTGTTGTCAGTGGTTTGTAGTCAAGGAACTTCTACTGTTAAACAGATCTGAAATATTGAAGACCTGAACTGGCACAAGGTAAATGCTAAAAGTGGTTTATAGGTAGTAACAGGATTGTCATGCTTGTAAAACGTAAATATTTTCTGTGCTGTTAGTAGCACCAGCCACTGGGGTGCTCTTTATGTACCCTTACTCTTGAGCTAATGATGGAGGAAGGGAAGAGGAGGAGAGGGGACCCCAAAGTGTTTATTTTTGTTGTATTGTTGCCAATAATAAGATGCTGAGATTGAGGCTGATCCCAAGAGTGTTAGGCAGTACCCAGATTTTCACCTGTAAACATTTATATCCCCCAATACAGTGTACCTTCTTGCTTCTGCTATTTGTCATTCAGGAACTGAGCCCAAAAAGCTTTCCTGTCTCCTGTCACTCATTTCTAGCATCATCTTGCCCTACACATGTTATCACGCCCTACTGCAACATGCTCAGAGAAACCCCTCCACCTTAACACCCCTGTAACTTGTGGTTTCCTGCACTGGATCCATCCCAGATGGTTTTGGGTGGATGATTGTTGGTTCTTGGTGTATGCTGGTGTTGAACTTCCTTCTTGAGACTCTCTGCCTCTCAGACTTACCCTGTGCATTGGAAAACAAGATAGAGGGTCAACAGATATTTGGTGGCTGCCTCTGGTCAGCAGCTGGCCAGGCCCTACCTGGGGCTTGGAGGGACAAGGATGGCATCCATCAGCAAAGCAGTTTTACTGCCAAAGGCAGGCACCATCAGTGGTTCTATAGAACCACTACAAGGAGAGTAGATTTCTCTAAGATATTAGTAAGAAATTATTTTCCTTGAGGTTGATGAGCCACTGGCATGGGTTGGCCAATTTAGGGCTGATCATGGCCACAGGTTGTGGCTGCCCCCTCCCTGGAAGTGTGTAAAGCCCAGTTGGATGGGGCTTGGAGTAACCTGGTCTAGTGGGAGGTTTCCCTGCTCCTGGCAGAGGGCTTAGAACTAGATGATCTCTATAGTCCCTTCCAACCCAAGCCATTCTATAAAATGTGTTTTAGGTATAATATAATTAACCCAGATATGGATATTGATGCCACAAGACAGTGCCTGAACCCAATAGCTTAAGAGGACTTATATAAGGAGAAGGCAGGAAACCTTCCCCCTTTGTTGTTTTTCCTTTTTCATGAATGCTGTGATCCCTTCTTCTGCAAAGGCTTGAATCAACTGTGTGCTGTCACCATTAAGGAACAAAGCTCTCTTTATGGGCAATTTATGGCATATTAGTTTGTTGCAGATATTCTGGTACATTCCTCTGGAACATCTTGTGGTGGCCAAGAGAGAGGATTTGACCACAGGCATTGTTTCCTATTAGTTTCTAAAACCAATAGCTTGCAGGGAAAGGTGCTGGGAGTAGGGCCATGGGAAGGGAGAGCTGTAGGAGGAATGGCTGTGGCACAGAAGAAGAGCACATACATGGGTTCACTTGTAAATAGGAGTTTAAAACTTTGAAAGAAGTTAATTAATAATGAAACTTTTGACTGAATGATGCAGATTGTGAAGATCGGCTTTGCCAGCAGGTGAAATTAATTACAGGCTCAGGCACAGAGAAAAGAAGGGGGTGAAGGATGAGGGGTGGGGGAGGCATCACTGAAAGAAAGATGATAAACCTGGCTGCAGGCTGTTGCCGTGGTGACAGAGGCTGTTGCTGTGGTTGACAGCGGTGACACATTGAAGACAGCAGGTACTTTTAATTACCCCCTCCACCAAAACAAGCAGGGAGCAACCCCTCCTGGCTTGGGGCAGGAGATGCTCTGTTTTTGTCCTCACACTTTCTTCCTCTTCACTGCAGGTTGGAAGTGCCTTGTCAGGGTCCCTGCCTGCTCTGAAAGGAAAACCATGGGGTGGCAGCTTTTCCTAATGTCACTCTAATAGCCTGGGAGCAGCCAGTGATTCAGCAGTGTGCTTGGGAAGCCTGGCAAACTTTCAGAGAGCTGGTATCCAAAAAGCAGGGGGAGGAGAAATCAAGTGCAGCAGGCCACAGCTTTTTGAGAAAGATGATAAGGGCCTTGTGCATTTGGCCCAAATTGCAACATTTTTGGGAGCACTCACCACAGCTGGCTAAATTTTGTGCTCTGATGCCCTGCCAGCTGCCCAAAGGTACCCTGCCATGGTCTGCATGATCTGGGAGGGGAGGTACTGCCAGGGGAGCAAAGGGAGCACGGGAGCATCCCAGCCACCCACACACTGCTGCTGAAATGTGTGCACAAAACTGTAGATCTGTATGAAATAAACCCCTGACTTTGAGCCCCTTTGCCTGAGTTTGGCTGCAGTCAGAGAGCACTCCCAGCTTCTGGGTCTCTCATGTTATATCTTCTGTGTGTTTGCTGAAGAAGAAGTAAAAAAAAAAAAGCTTCAAAACCACTTTCTGCTTTTCATTTTTTATGTATTTCATTTCATCCAAAGCACTGGTTCAGTCCATACCTCTCCTGTCTGCCTTATGCCCAGGGAGAAAGGACTTTTGCAACCTTTGGCTTAGCCTGCACTGAAATTCTTTTAACCCCTCAAAGTGTCATTCAGCAGTGATCTCTCTCTCACAGCTTCACTGCTGCGGCCTTTCCAGCAGTTGTCAAAGCATCTGCTGCAAAATTGAGAGGCTGAAAGAGCTGGGAGTGCTCAGCCTGGGGAAGAAAAAGCTTATTTATGTATATAAATAGTTGATGGGAAGAGTAGAGGAGACAGAGTGCTCAGTGCTGCCCAGGGACAGGGCAAGAGGCAATGGACACAGCATGAAACACTGGATATCCCATATAAACCTAAGAAAACACTTTTTCATTGTGTAGGTAGTCAAACACTGCAGCAGGTTACCTTGGGAGGTTCTGGTGCCTTTGTCCTTGAAGATACTCAAGACCCAACTGATGGTGACCCTGAGCAACTTGCTGTAGCTGATGCTACTTTGAGCCAGGGGATTTGGGTAAAATGACCTGAAGAGGCCTCTTCTGACCTCAGCCCTTCTGTGGTTCTGTAGTTCTGTAAAATGTGACACTGAACAGATTTTGAAAAGTGTGGAAGAGAGTGGCAGTCTGATGTGAAAAGTCCATGGCAGCTAATGGAAACCTCTCCAATTACTTTCCTGGGGTTCTGACCAGGTTGTTAAAGAAACAGGCAAGAGAGAGAAAGGTGAAGTTGTGTTGTGTAGATCTTTGAGGGCAAACATTTTACTTACACCCTTGTGATATATTGCTCTCAGAAGAAGGCCTCTGGTTCTGAAGCCTGCACTGAGGGTGCATTACTTTGTACAGCACTTGGGATTAATTTGGAGAGAAATAGTTATAACACACTCTTGAAATCACCTCATAGCACGATTGGCACAGTAGAGCTGGTGGCCTGCTTTTGTCTGATTTTGCAGCTGAAGGGAGCTCACTGAAAACCAGGTGAGGGGGAAGAGAAAGAATTAATAATCTTCTAGATCAGATTGTGCAGGTTAGTCATGAATCACTGTCAGAGAATGAGCACAGAAGAGTTGCTCAGAACAAACCATACATGATGAGTATATTTCAGAAATGACCAGAGATACAGACCACCGTTTTGGATTAATTTCTGCCAGAACTGAAAGTAAGTGCACTCAGTGAGTTGTATTTTAAATGAGTAATTTCTTAGATCTGTTATTTTAAAATAAATTTAAAAAACCCCAACCCAAACCAAAAAAACTTTGTCTGAAAATGGAAACAGAGCAGATATGTTTATGTGAGGTGTATTTAAAATACCTAAGAATGATGGCTCTGGCAGAAGTTGAAGGTCCATTCTCATTAGATCTACATTACTCCTTTGCAATGCAAATGATATCACAGAGACATGCCTGTTGTTAGAGTTAAAAAACTGCATGTGAGTGCTTGGGTAGTTGTGTTGTAGGTCCAAAGGCTTTTTCAGGAGGAGAAGGATGGTCAAGAGGCAGGTTAGAGGATGGAGAGAGAGCACAGAGAATATCACACTAATACACCATTTTTACCCTCTTCTGTAATGTATAAATGAAGTAGCACTTGATGAAATCAAAAGCCAACAAATTAAAAATAAATTGGAGGAAACAATTTTTAATGTAAAGTGTAATTAGCCAGCGTGGCTCATGGCTGCCAACTATTATCAAAGCAGATATTTTAGTAAGATTATCAACAAAACATTCAAATGAATAAGCAAAGCATCTGCAGGGACACCAGTGTAGCTGAGAAAACAATTATAAGGGCTATCAATCCTCATGCTTTAGGGCATAAACTCATCACCAGCTGGGGTCAGATACACAATTTCCCCCCATGGTTACTGAATAACTTAATTAGGCACATTGTGGAGTCCTATCCAGCATAGGTCACTGCTGGAAGCAGAATAACAGATTAGATGGACCATTGACCTGCTCCAGTAGGGCAACTCTTTATTTCCAAGTTCCTTTCATAAGGGAAGACTTCTAGCCTTGTGTGTTAACCCTTTCTCAGAAGGACAGTAATGACTATGTGTTCATGAAGCCAGCTGTCCAGTTTGATCCCTAGATCATAAAGATATCTGATAAACATGAGTATAGGCCACCATGAACCACCTCCTTCATGCGTTCTGAAGATTCCATAAATCAGCTAGGGAAGGGACTTGGCAAACCAAGAGGAGAGGAGTGAGCATATGTTTAACTAAGGGCAATGAGTTGACTTCTGTAGTTTGATTTGTATTTTTTGACCATAGGCCTTAATGCTGTCTCTATTTTCCCCTTTTCAAAAGAGTTTTGGCTTGACCAAGGAGGAGAGCAGGGAGGAACTGGGGGGGGAAACATAAGACTGGTAAATTTGCCTGCCAACAGTTACGTCTCTTAATCTTCCTTGTTTTGTCACTTCAAGCCTAAATCAAGCTTATCTCAGCCATGAGACTTTTACAGAAGTTTTCCTTGACTCTTTTTCACCTGGTTTGAGTGTGTCAGCATGATGGTGATTTTGCTAAACTGTGTCACCCTGGGGATGTACCAACCGTGTGAGGACATGGACTGCCTTTCTGACAGGTGTAAAATCTTGCAGGTAAGCAGACTTTCTTCTTGTTGTGATGGCGCCCCAGTCCAAGTGAGAAATTTTCACACATGCTTACCTTCAGCATGTGGGCAACACCTTCCCAGACATATTGGCAAGGATGTCCCTGGCAGTATGCTATCCTGTTGTAAAATGACAAGATCTTGCTTTTAGGAGGGGAAAGAGTGAGAAAAGAGATAATGAATGAATCTGTTAGTGACCATGAAATACAGAAGAGTTGCTCACCTTCCTGATCCTGTGCATAAACAGGGTTTTCCTGAAATAGACAGCTACAAGATACATAGCTAATCCAGTGAAAAATGTATAAGGTTACAGCATCCAGGCAGGAGAGAATAGCAGCTCCCAGTGCATTTGGCTACTCTGTTGAAGAGCAAGGGTACTAATGGGTCCATAGGTAATGTGGAGTTCAGGATGCCCAAAAGGAGAAGAAACAAAAGGTATGCCAAGAAGGGTCATGGGTATATCCAGTCTATGAATACACTAGCTGAGCTTCCTGATACCCCACAGAGAAGGTGACACAGAAAAAAGTTGTCACGTATAGTATAGGCGAGGCTGTGACATTCGGATATCTGAAGTCTCCATCTGTGACTGGTATGTGCTGTTCAAGCCATGCATGAAGCTGCATTATGCTCTTAGCTGAACCAGTTGCTATGGGGTGAGGAAAAATTCCTGCTGGGAGTCCCTGGAAGGATGGTATTAACCCTGGATAGGTTTGGATCTGTTGGTGCTGAGCCAACACTGCCTTCCAAATCTATGTTAGAAGTCTCTGAGTCTACATCAATTACTTCACCTGTGGGGAAAAATAACTATAAAAGCCCCTTGCTTACTTGAGCAGCAGGAATCTTTGATGACACGGATGCACGGAAGAAGCTTTTCTGGCCCTGCCTCTAACTCATTTTCAGAAGTATTGGAATTTGTATTTATCTCACATTCTGCATTTCAAAGACAAAGCTTATTAAACATGCTCTTTGGTTTCTGATTGGCAGGTATTTGATGATTTCATCTTCATCTTCTTTGCCATGGAAATGGTCTTAAAGATGGTGGCCTTGGGGATCTTTGGCAAGAAGTGTTACCTTGGTGATACTTGGAACCGCCTGGATTTCTTCATTGTCATGGCTGGGTAGGTCAATAATTTCTGGGTTTATTTGTTCTGTGTTTGCTGGAGTCTTGCATGAAACAGAAACAATGTAACTGAGGGGAAAGTTTCCACTCTGGCACTACTCCAGTACATATGTCAAACTGGAATCAGACCTGCTGGGGTTAGTAGTCTGTGGAAGAAGCAGTAGACAAGATAGCTTAGCTCCCTGGCTAATGTTCAACCATCTATCTCACACAGCTTCAGTAGAGGGTGTTAGAACAGCTAACCCAGAAATATTATTATTATCATTATTATTATTACTATTATTATTATTAATGTCTGAGTGGAAGAGATGTGTAACCTTTACCAAAACAAAGCTTGCTTCTCCATTTCCAGCAGCAGTGTTTCAAAGGTAGGAGTGTAATTTTTGTAACTCTGGGCTTTTGTCTTCCTATTGCACTGGCTTTACCCAGGGCATTATTGGTACAAGTTGACATTTCAGTGTTTTTTACTACAAAGTTGCTATGGTGAAGCTCTCATTTCACCTCTGCATGTATGAAGTGGAAAGCCTACCAGGATTTGCCTATTATAACCCAGGAAAATGGCTGTCTCTGCTACCAATAGGCATGTACATTTTTTTTAATTTGTCTATTTTCAATTAGATTGCCTGGTAATATAATAACAGTTAAAAAAAAAAAAAAAGGTAAGAAAACAAATGATGTAATATTGCTGTTCTTACAGCAAAGAAGTGTGAATGTTTTTTCAGAGAGAAACCCCCACTTTCCTCTTCCTTCTCCAATAAAGGAATTATTTGCATTAATACTCACCTGGAATACTCACATTTTACTGACTGAGCCAGCAGTGAGTGAGCTCGTATTGCAGAGTTTTCCCATGCAGTGTGGAGCAGCATTGACTTTATATTTGCTTTTGACACAGTTCTTCTATAGCAAGACTCCGAAGTCATTCCCTCTGAGATTTTCAAAGTAATTTCAGTTGTAAAAGTTTGAAGAGCAACTCTCAGCCTGCTTGTGCATGAAAGGAGGACAGGCAGATGAAAGCTGGAGCTTTTTCTAAATTAACACAACATGCATGAGATGGAAAGACCCTTCTTGTGGCTGAGCCTGCTGTGATCAGCATCTGATTTAAAGTGGCCCTGTGTGGGGACCAGAAGGCTAAGTTAAGGCATGTGATGCGCGGTGGTGAGAAAAGCCAGATCATTGCATGTTCTCACCTGAGCTCCTGGTGGCAAAATTACTGGTGACTGGATGCAAGGAAAGCAAGACCCCATCACAGCAGCCTTTGGGGAGGAAAAGAAAGAACAGGTGTGTTTGAAAGAGGGACCTTGCAGCCCACGATGCTCCTTCGTGTGGGTGAAGTGCTACATTATGCTGGAAAGAAGGTTCTTCTCCAGATTTGGCACAGGATCACTGTTGTGTAGGGTAAAAGGCTTGGGAACAGGGAGTCTTCCTCTGCCTGTTGTACCTTGCAAGTATGGTATTTGAGTGGTTCTGTATGGAGAGATGAAGAAATCAATGGGGCACTGCTAAATGGAAGAGGGTGGCCTCAATTGCTTATTCCATGCAGAAATGGAATGGAATTCATGGATTCATGCTACCTAGATGAGAAGGGAGTAAACCTCATTTGCATGTTTCCCTCTGTTGCCACTGCTGGCAGAAATTTGAGTAAAAACAGAGTCTTTTGTGCATCTGATAGCAGTAGTAGGAAAAAAATCTCATATCTGAACTCCTTTCAATGCCTAGGAGACTTAGAATCAACTCCTAAGATATAAAATAATCAGTGTGGAGGTTTCTTCATTTCAGATCCAAAACTGAAAGAAATCTGTTTCGTGATTTCTATACAATTGTTCTCATGAGGTGTCAGGCTGAAATGATAGTAATCTCATTAGAATATCTGATCTCAAAAGACTTCTGCTAAAGAAAGATTTTTCTATTTTGTTATATAGAACTAATGACTATATAATGTATTTTGAGTTATAAGAGCTTGTGGTTATTAATTCATTTTTCTTTGAAATTCATGAAAATTGTCTGCACTGCTTAAATCAAATCCAAGGCTTAAACTTACCCTTACATACAGGCTGTAGGCTTTTATTTAACCTCAAATTTAAGCCCTAAGCTTTATCCTACTAGGTCCCACACCTGGATCAGGGATGGCTTCAGCTTACTCTGGGTCCGTATATTGCCTTAGCCTTCTGACTAAGACAAGACATCCTGCGTTAGCATGTTTTCTTCATGCCTGTGAATTAGATACTGATCAGAGGCTAATTAGTGTTATCTAAAGGGTTTCTCTTTTTCATGGTTCTGGACTCCCATTGCCTGCAAGGCAGGTCATAAATTTATTTCTCAATAAAGCATCCATGATGTTGGCAAGTAATGCATTGTTTACAAGATGTGCAACTCCTCTCAATTGCAAGAATAAGGACTGCTCTTCCCATTGCCTTTTCTTCTCTTCAGCCTTCCCAAATAAACACCAGCCAGGCAGCAAAGGTTGGAAAATTGTAGCATGGAATAACAAAACGCAGGCAAAGTTCTGTATTGTTGGGTGTTCCTGGGCAGCTGAGATACCTCCATCTGGCTGGCAGCACGACAGAATGTTTTATCAGAGAGCATAATAACTATTTGCTGCTATTGCCCAAGATAGTGTTTTTGTTACATAAACCATGTATTCAGGCATCCATTTGTAGTCTTCTCCTCACTTCCTTGGAAAGCCAGAATCCATAGTTTTAGTCATCTGAATGGAAATGTGCCTCGTGTGCCCCTGCCCTTCTTGCCCTTGCTCCCCACGCAACTGAGCAGCTCAAGGAGGAAGACTCCATTGTCACTAAAAATGTTCAGTTTCCATGGCAATATGAGCTGACATCACCAGAACTTTCTCCTCTCTCACACACTCCATCTCCCAACCATGTTCATCACATTTTTGGGTTTTTTTTTTCAGAAAGGATTAGAAAAAAACAGAACAACACTCCTAAGTTACCAACCTCCTATGTTGTTCCCCTTGGAGTTCCTAAAATTGAGGGAGGGAGTTTGGGTTGAAGAATGCTGATGTCCTTGAGCACACAGGCAGCTGGGGTTGCAGACTCAGCTTGCCAATGCTCCAGTTCCCAACTGCTCACTGGTGACAGGAAGGTTGCAGGATCCCAGACATTTCAAGCAAAGTGTGCTCATCACCAGCTGTCCTGGTGGCACTACCACTTCCCCTGTGTTTGCGATTAGGTCTTGTCTGTCATGGTTGCTTTCTGGCAATGATGGGTGCATTTGGAGAGCTTGATCTGAGATAGCTTCAGAGAGGAGCTTCCTCAAGTTGGGAGCCTACTATCTTTTAGAAGTTGAACAGTAATGTATTGAAATGTGAACACCAATCGTATTGAATCGTATTGAAAATGTCATCCAGTGTGTATACATGTGTGAATTTAAAAGAAGAGTCACTTATTTCTGGATTAGCACTCATCAACTTTTGAATCCAGTTCTCTAGTTAAAAAAAGTGAGCAATTTCTCCTGCTCATTCTATGCTATGAGGCAATTGTGTTCATGTGGTTGGAGATGATGCCACTGTCCCTCTGGGAAGGATGATGCTCCCTTTACACGAGTCTTTCCTGAGGGTCCCCATGCAGGGAGTGAATTCATGCAACTTTTGTGGGCTTTTGGGCATTAATTTCACTAGAGGAGTGGTTGTTCTGCCTCTCTTGAGCCAAGTGTTGTAATTAGCAATCTGTGGTGAGAATTTTGTCTGTCTGACCTCTTCAGTGGCATCCTGTCAGCATGTTCTGGTATAAAGTTTACTTGTGTAAATAGGTAGGTAGGTAGGTTAAGGGGTAGAAGGCTTCAGTTCATGGCTGGGGAGATGACTGTGATTACCAGTGTGTGCCAAAAACGTGTCCAAAATTTTCCCTTAACTACTTTCTAGTAGTGACTTTCTGTTTTGAAGTCCAATGGTTGAGGAGGGGCTCATATATCTTTCAGAGAATGCCTCATCTTTACCTCACTCCATTATCACACTACAACTTGCTAAGTATATCTCATAAGCTGTGGTCAAACCCCATCCTGACCTTGCCTTTGAAGAGAGGAATGAGTGGTATATTTTGGCATTTTAAGATACACTTGCAGTGTTTTTTAACATTTTTTAAAAGTTGTAGACATCAGACACAGGACTCTGCATAGATGCTTCAGTAGTAATACTGTCTCTCTTTTTCACCTTGAAATTCCCTAGTTCCTGCAGCCAAGCATTGCCATAGCTCATTTTAATCAATCACAGCATCCTCTCTTGTCAGTTCACTGAGCTGCTTTCTCTATTGGCTCCAAGCTTGGTGACTGGGACTATTTTCCTCTCAATCCCTTCTTCTGAAATGAGAAAATCCCTTCCTATTAGTAGGAACAGCAAACTTTGTTCCCAGATGTATGCTATTCCATTTGTTCATACTGGAATACATATTATTTGCATTTCCAAAGCAGTTCATGCTGTTCTATAGCACTGACTTGTCTTCTTCATTTCTTTTCAGTTCTCCTAAAAATATGCTTCAGCTGCAAAATCCATAAGTATTTTTCTTTTTTATTTTTTCTTTTTAAATTTTCTGACAGGTTGTGATAAATAAATAAAGAACAGAATGGTAAGAATCGTGCATTAAAGAAGTACTTCTACTCTCAGATGAGTCCCTTTTTACTGTTGCATGTGAAGTTTATAACTTAGCCATTTTTTCTCCTGCTAATGTATGACATGATGATTTCATATCATTCCAGCCATATCAGTGTAATTACTTGTGTGAACCAGACTTGTCATCACACAAGAAATAAGAGCCACTTAGTTTGATGATGTCTGTTTTTCTTTAAACCTGTGTTGATGATGGTTAATTTTATTATCCACCTTTAATCTGTAATCTATCAAAGCTGCATATTGATGATTTCACTTCTGTACTGTGATCAGCATCAGTCCAGTCAGCCTATTGTGTTCACTGTGTTTCTAAAGTACTGGCACAACTTTAGAATTTCTCTGACCCTTGGATGCTTTCCCAGCTTTCTGACACTCATCAAAAAACATCAGTACTGGTCTAGATCATTTTTGGTCATTCTGGTTTTAAAACTCTTGGATAGAAACTGCCCAAGCCTACTTATCTTAGAATATCCCTATTTTGATAGGGATGACCTAAAATACTTGATCACAGCTGGAGCTGAAACTAGCTCATTACCATCTATGGTACACATACATCATCCAGCCTTCCCCGCAGGACTTCTTTTTTTAATTGAAGTTTTCTGGCTTTTTACAGTGTTCGTGACAATTTTGTTTTCTTGTTCCAGTGATTAACTCGTACCATTGTATGTGCTTGTTCAAGTCTCCAACAAATTTTCTGCAATTTCCATCTCCTAATTTGTATTCATTGGTACCAACTTCCCCTCCCTTGCTATTGCATTGCTGCTTTTGCTTTCACTTATGCCGAATTATCTACCTCGCCAGTTCATCTTCTCTCTCTTGAAGCTTCTTGGATACCTGATAAATATTCCTGACCACCATTTGTTTGTCATACACAGTTCATGAATTATAGTCTTTATCCTGATCAGTCTGATGCATGGCTGTGTCTTTGTGCTTTCAACTTCACGAATATACTTGATGAATTAAAGAAATCATATCTAGGACTGCTGATGTCCTTACTTCATTTGTACATAACATATGTAATCAAGTAGTCCTAGCTTTAAGTTCTATGATTAAAATAAAAAAGAAAAAGATAAAAAGATAAAGCATTTATTAGACAACCCTTTTATCTTCCATACTTAAATGCAATTTTCTTTGAGTGGGATGGCATATTACTGTAAATGCTGGGAAACTGCAAGGAGATTTAGGTGTCCCTAATGCATGTTGTCCAACTCTTGCAAATGGATAAGTGCAGGGTTTTTCTCCTATGAATTACAGACCAATACCAAAAGAGCTTGTCAGCCTCTTTTCTAGTGTGAGCTAGAAATACATAGGATCACATTCATAGGGTCATAAATAGTTTGGGTTGGAAAGGACCTGGTGAGGTATCCAGTCCTTGTTTCTTATCAAAGTTCAGTTCTGCTCCAATGGTTTGTGAGAGATTAGGGGCTCACAGCTGCTGTTAAAATTCATCAGTGTCTTACCATTTTTGCCACTTCCCACACAGTCCAATCTTCTTGTCCAAAGGAGGGTCAACAACAAACTCAACTTAGGTTGCTCAGAGTTGTCCAGTCAAATCTTGAAAACCAACAGAGACTGCACCAACTCTCTGTGCCTCAGCCCCACTCCTGATTTATCTCTGTAGCTGGTCTGAACTTCCCTTCCCTGCTTGGTTTTGTGTCTGTTGTGTCTTGTTCTCCTGTCAGGCACCACTGTGAAGAATCTGGCTTCCTCTCCTTACTAATCTCCATATAGGTACCAAGGAGCTGCTGTTGAATCCCTCCAAAATTATCTCCTGTACAGTTGAACAAGCTCCCATCTGCCAACCTTGCTTCATAGGGTAAATGCTCCAGCCCCTCAGCATCTTGGTGACCTTCCACTGAACTTTCTCTGGTTTATCAACATCTCTTGTATTGGGAGGCCCAAAACTGAACGTGCTATTCTAGATGTAGTCTACCAAGTGAAAAAGTAAAGGGGGTGATCCCTTCCCTCATCTGCTGGCAGCACTCCTGTTGCTGCAGACTGGTATGCCATCAGCCTTCCCTGCATGGATTAGGTGCAGGACCTTGCATTTGTCTGCTGAATTTCATGAGGCTCCTGTCAGCTCACTTCTCTAACCAGCAGGAATTCTCTGCTTTATACAGCAGAAAATTAATCCATAAGTATTCACTTCGAAATTGTCACTGATTCTGTACTAGAAAATGCCATTCTGACAGTGTGTGCTACTCCCCCTCCCTTTCTGTCCACTTGAGTCTTCCTAGCTAGGCTAAAATCATTGATTTTAATATTCCTTTCATGCAGATCTTCCCACCAGGTTTTCTTAATGCTATTTAGGCTGTTTATGCTCATAAAGTGAACAATTCCTATTCTTTTTATTACTCAGGCCCCTGGCACTGGTGTACAGATGATACCATTTTTCTCCTCTTTACATCTTTTAGCGTCTTGATTAGTTTCATTCTAGACATGGAGGCTCTATACAAATTAACTTTTTTCCTAATTTCATCACTTTCCCGTTTGGTCTTTCATTTAACAGTCTCCTAGCTGTTCTATCTCTCAGTTCCCTAAAAACTAGTTCTTCTAATGAAATGCTGCTTAATATTTATGCTTCTCCAGGGGTAACCCTGTGTTCTGCAAGTCTCCTGCTCAGTGTGCTGGCCAAGCCAGCACTTCATTAGAAGATTACTCCATTATCTCCTTTTCCTGTTGGGTAGGATGGGCCACTGAGGAGCTCAGCTCATAGAATCATAGAATGGTGTGGGTTGGAAGGGACCTCAAAGATCATCAAGTTCCAGCACTCCTGCCATGGACAGGGACACCTCCCCCCACTAGACCAGGTTGCTCCAAGCCCCATCCAACCTGGCCTTGAACACTTCCAGGGAGGGGGCAGCTACAACTTTTCTGTGGCCAACCTCTTCCAATGTCTCACCACCCTCACAGGAAAGAGTTTACTCCTAATATCTCATATAAATCTGCACTCTTTCAGTCTAAAATGGCTCCTCCTTGTTTTATCACTCCATGCCCCTGCAAAATGTCCTTCCTGTAGTGACTTGAGGTACTGGAAGGCTGTTACAAGGTCTCCCAGGAGCCCTCTCTCCTCCAGGCTGAACAACCCAAACTCTCTCATTCTGTCTCTGTCTAGAGGAGCTCCAGCTCACTGATCATCATCATGGCTTTCCTTCCTCCAGTAGGTCTATGCCTTTCTTGTGTTGGGGACACCAGAGCTGGACATGTTACTGCAGATGGGGTCTCATGAGAGCAGACTAGAGAGGGAGAATCACCTCCCTTGACATCCTGGCCACACTTCTTTTGCTGCAGCCCAGGGTATGGTTGGCTTTCTGGGCTGCAAGCAGACATTGGCAGCTCATGTTGAGCTTTTCATCAACCAGCACCCCCAAGTCCTTTTCCTCAGGGCTGTTCTCAACCCATTCTTCACCCAGCCTGTAGCTGTACCCATATGCAGGACCTTGCACTTGGCTTTGTTGAACTTCATGAGGTTGGCATGGGCCCACCTCTCAAGCCTGTCAAGGTTCATCTGGATGGCATCCCTTCCCTCCAATGTGTTGACTGCCTCACACAGTTTGGTGTCATCAGTGATCTTGTTGAGATTGCACTCAATTCCACTGTCTGTGCCACCAACAAAGATGTTAAACAGTATCAAAAGATGGTAAGAACTGAAAGATGTTAATGGATGAATATATACATTCATCAAACAAAGATGTTCCCAGGTGAATATTTCTTGCCCATTTTCTTCAGAAATTGTTTGGTATCTGTCGCATGTCATTATAAGAAAAAGAATTCATTTCAAAACACATCATCATAGGTTCTGGAGGTTTGAAAACATTTTTAGTTTGCTTTTTTAATATAATTTCACTTATACTATGGCAGCACAGCTGTCCTGTGACATCTTAATTTCTTCTCTAAAGCATCCTTTCCTTTCTGAGTAGATATGCAGCCTTTGAAGAGGGTTTTCTAGCACCTTTGTACAGCTGTAGCCCTTTAGATTGAAGAGAACATTTCTTCTTGCCCCTCTGCCTTTTGGCTAGTTGCTTCTTCAGGAGTGCTTTATTCAGCTTCCACATTTGGAGCCTGGCTGGGAAGTATTTCTGTTAACTGAGATGATGATGATTAGTAGTAGTATCACCTTCTCTCTCTGACAGTTATATGATATCCTTGATTTCTGCTTCCCCTAATTCCTTAGATATTGCACCCTTTCTTATATAAACCCTGAGGTGATGCTGCTTCCCAAATCCATCTGAGCCTTTTTTCCAGCCCTGTTCTTGCCAGTGCTGTCCAGCCTCAATGTGTGAATGTCTAACCAGCAACTCTCTCCCTGCTTGGAAGCCACCAGTTTGCACTCACAGCCCCAGAGTTATTTCCCTGCATTTCAGCCCAGGAAAGGAGGCTGGAAGCTTTCTGAAGGGTGAGAGTTACCAGCACCACTGCCTCAAATTCCCACCCAGCCCTGGGAAACAAAATTGGCACCTCACAGTGCCCTTCCATGCCACAAAGATGCTGCTTAGTCTGAAACACACTGATTTGCCTTAATTTTGCAAGATGGGTAAGTGTGTTGCCAATCTTCTGCTTTCTCTTTGCTTTTAATTAACTACGGTCCTTCAGGGACCTGGCCAGCATTTGCATAGTTATGACTTTAAAATCTCAGGCCATTAAATACTTATTAACAGCAGCGTAAACAGCAGAATGCTCAGAAAATCCTAGTTAGCTAATCTTCGATGCCAAATGAAAGTTTCTGTAAAATTATGGCAAGTTAAATAAAACTGTAATAAATACAGCAATTAGGTGTTTCAAGCAGTGATCAGATAAAGATGGAAACCAGCAAGCAGCAGGCTAAATACCATCCTAACCAAGACAGAAATATCAGAATCACAGCCCTCCCCCCCAACACGCGCTCACTTTTTCCTCCTTAATGATACTAATTATTTCATTTGCTTTCTCCTAGTAAAACTATCCATAGATATGCACCATATTGAAATGAAAGGAGTCATCAAAACGAAATGAATCACACCAGAGAAGAATCAAAACAAGGAGGCAGTGATACCCTATGTGTGTTTGTTATGTGTAGTTCTCAATTATTGCCTCTGATTTTTTTCTTCCCTAAAAGCTAATTCCCTACCACACAAATTCTTAGCTTAAAGGAAAAAAAAAAGCAACACCAGCAGGTTTGCAGGACCAAACTGCAGACACCCTTTTTACCTCTTTTTCTTTTTCTACTAAGCAATGAATTACAGAGCTCAGAGCCCTGTGTTCAGACTCCTGGTTTTCAAAAGTGAGGCCCTGTCGCTCATCTTCAGTCATCTGAGCTTGGCAAGTCCCTCTGGCTTTCTTATCACTGTGTGAAAACCTGCTTATGTCTTTTCATATCATGTCTCTGAAACTATTAAGAAACTGTGATGTTTTCTCTTCGTACGCAGTTTGGAGAGAAAACTGAGTGTTCAGGAGTGTGAAACAATCACATTTATGATGGCAAGGGACCTGTCTCACAGGATCTGGAAGCTTTTGCTTGGAGTGCAATTTAAAAAAAAAAGCAAGCAAAACAAAAACAAAAAAACAAAAAAACAAAAAAACAAACAAAAAAAAAAGCAAAAAGTTCCATACTGGTGAGGGGGGATGGTTGCAGATTATTTCTTTTTTAAAAAGAATACTTGAATCATAGCTCCAGAGCTGACTGTGTAATTACAAATTGATCTATCAGTCCCTGAAGAAAAGTCTTACTTTTCTACTAACAGAATTGTAGGATTTCTAATAATTATCTTTTTTTTGAAAAGTGAGAAAAATGTAATTTTTTCATTCTTTGTTTTACCAGCAAGGATTTTATTTTTCTTTTCCTTCTGTCTTTCAGCTATTATGTCAGCAGAGAGTTGTCTTTTTGGAGCGTGATGAGCTCTAACTTTAAAAGAGATAAGTAGCACTACTTAGCTGAGTACACTGTGGTTTGCAGAGCAATTTAGAGGTCTACTGTGTAATGTCTGACCACATCCCATATGATGTTATTCCATCATTTCAATGGTAGGTGTTGAAAAGAGTTCAGCCCCATCTATCATGGGTACATTTTGGTGCCCAGGAGGCACCAAACTGGGCAAAATGTGTGCAAATGCCTGCATGAGCTGCTCTTCCAAGCGTATGTCAAATGAGCTGGGAGCAGGTTCACTGCTGGTAGCTGCTCTCGAGTGCTGTATCCACTGCACTATGGAGCAGCCCTTGTCCATGTAGCAAAATATGAGGTTCAGTCAGTCGGGGGCCAGAGCATCCATAGAGACAACATTTTTAAAAGAGGAATCCACAGCCCTGATGTGCCTGAAGGGCTGTGCCTGCTTAGCACACCCCATGGGGCTGGTACCCTGTGCTGCCTGAAGCCCCTGCCTCTTCCCAGTGCAACAGGGAAGTTTGTGCAGCTGTGAGCAAGCAAAGGGAATGGGGGCATGGAATGCAACATAACTCTCTGAGCAGGGAAAAGGGAGTATCTAGAGAGTTTTAAATTTCTGCCATATCCCCTGGGACCTTTGGTGTGGGAAGTAAGGATGTGGCTCCAGATATGGTCAAAAGGGCTGGCACGGTGAAGAAATCTTAAAAAATAGGTCCCACTTGGCAGCCCTGGAGTCCTGAAATGACAAGGAGAGTGTGTTTTGTATTTTTCTCTCAACTGGTACAGTGTGTCCTATAGCTGTAGACCCAGGGTGGAAGCAGTAGACCTTCTCTCTTGCCCAGCACCTAGGCAGGTCTTGTCCAGATCTCCTGGCTCTGATTCTGCTGTCTCCAGATGGGCTTGTGAGAGATTAGATTAATCCCTTACAGGTTCCTGCCTGCTTACAGCTCTCCTTATGTACAAGCCAGGGTACATCCAGTTTTAGCAAGGGCACGCAGAAGTTCTCCTGAATGCCACTTGTGCCCCACGCAGTGGCTG
This sequence comes from Calypte anna, assembly GCF_003957555.1. Taxonomy (NCBI): domain Eukaryota; kingdom Metazoa; phylum Chordata; class Aves; order Apodiformes; family Trochilidae; genus Calypte; species Calypte anna. The sequence goes on along the minus strand of NC_044244.1, from coordinate 51,527,767 downwards.
TACAGCTGTGTGTTCTTCCTCCTGCCTCCTTGATGTTGATCCAGCACTGATGGTCCCTGATAACCCAGCTGTCACGGGCACCAGCAAGTGGATTTTTCTGCTTGCCCTCCCTTTTTTGCACAGCACAGATTCAGCTACAAAAGTCCCTGGAAGGAGCCCAGCAAGCCACATCCTCCAATTCCCCTGCCCTCTGCTACATCTCTGGCCAGAGAGGGCTGGGGCTGGGGGGATCAGAGACTGGATGCTCAGAATTGCCTTTCATTGTGAATGGCTCATTAATATCAGAAGGGATCTATGGGACCATTTGAGGGGACTTATGCAATGTCTGGTGAGAGGAGCAGCTTTGCTCCTGCTTTGCGTTGTGGCTGCAGTCTTTGAAGACAAAGCAGAGGCAGTGAGACATCCTTCTCATCCTGGTGTGTACTATGGAGGTTGGAAGATTCAGGGGAAATCAGTCTCCCACCCTCACCCCACAGACTGCAGGTGGTAAATTGGAGCTGTGGGATGGCTCATGGGGCTCCTGTATCCAGGGGGATGGACACCTTGGTAAATGGAGATACTTCATCTTTTGGTGCCAATATCTGATTAAAAAATTCAGATAGAGAAAACTGGCAGACTTAGTCTTATGTTTTCCCTATGACTCCCATATTTTTTATCTCTGAAGTGGCAGAAGTTCCAGTTTGTGGAATTTGGCCAAATCAAGGAACCAAGGACAGAAAAGCATACTCTTGTGGACAGAAGACATGTTATGTCTCATCCAGTCATGGTATTTGGTACATATTATGCTTAGGCTCCTGACATAGCTGAGAAGCTGCAGGAATTCTGAGCAGAAAGCAACCAAATAATCTCCTGCCTCAGACATCCTAGGTGCTCATAAGATGCAAAGACTAAATAAAAGTTAACAGGCAGGAAAATCCTCATTTTGCACGGACTCCTAGCAAGCCTGAAATTACAGCTAGGAAGTCAGAGCCATGAAGTTTCTGGCTTCAATGCCAAACCCAAATTTGTTTGACAAAGAAATATGAGTTGATTAGAATGCAGTTAATTAGATTTCAATTGAATGACCCTATCAGAGAAAGGGAATTAGTCAGCTTTTGAATTTGACACAAGAATGTTGGCTTTTGTCATAAGGGAAATACTGCCTCGGTATTTTTCACGAATGCTTCCAGAATATACTTTAAATATTAGTTTTTGGCTGCTAATTTTCAGCAAATAGAAGTTAAGTAGCTAAGATTAGGAAAGTTAATAAGTATTTAATAAAGGTATAAGGAGATGTAAATATGAAGAGGTAAATGGTAATGTTTGAACTGTTTTAATCATGGATTTCATTGAACATAATTGCGAGAAAGCTTCTAGCCAGACTCTGCATACATTTGTTATCTTGGATTACATGTACAACAAGATAAAATCTTAATTTTCTGGGCTTCTTACTTGGCTATTATATTCTTGCCATGTCTATTCTAAATAATCTTAGTTTTTAGTACTCCAACCTGCTGGTCAGTCTGGCAGAGAGCCATGCTGACCATGCATTTCTGCTGTTGCTGGGCATCGAGGATCACTCTTCTCTCCTGAGTTTCATTGCTGCTGGCAATGTGGAGTGTGCCAAGACAGATCTAAGCCCACTCTCAAGCTCACAGGTGCAGAGGAGCAAAAGAAGTGCCAAGCTGTAGCTGACAAAACTCTTCTGCTGTTGCCTTCACTGCTCTCATGGGCAGTGAAGGTTTGTGATGCTGGTGGTTTGCATGCCCTTCTTGTTCCAGTGTGCTCCCTGTCTGCTCCAGTGGCTTGGCAGGGGATGGACAGACACCGAACCAGTGCTCTCTGGACGACAGGGTCAATGTCCTAACAAATTGCTTGCTTGTTCCCCATGCTAGCTTGTCCTCATCTCTGTTAAACTCAAAATCTCTTGTGTGTTCAGCTGGGCAGACTTATCAGGGCATAGGCTAATGTTTATCAGCACGGCAGACTAAGTAGGAGGAGGCAGCAGGAAAATCGGCAAGAAAAGGGATAAAAGTAATTAGGAGGAAGATGCAAGAGCGAAGAAAGAATTGGTAAGGGAAATGAAATACATGAATCAAAATGAAAAAGATTAAGGAAGAAAAGGTGAGGAATAAACAGAAAACCTGGAAGCTGAGGAAAATTGAGAGGTGAAAATGCTGAAGGTAGGTATGAGTTAGAAGGGATGGTAGGGAGGAGCTGGGATATCCTCCAAGTGGGGAAGGGGGGCAGAGCTCAAGCAGAGAGGTGTTCCCTGCCAAGAGTCCCCCTTGTCTCTACAGGATGGACCTCATGGTGCTAAACCCAAGACTCCTTGTCCCATTTCCCATCCTGTCAGCATTCCTGCCATGCATCAGTCTTGAGCTGCACTGTGCATTTGTCAGCCCCCTCTCCTTCTACAAGAGTTTCACGTGGAAAGTTTTGAAGAAGAAAATCTCTAGTGAGGGAAGAAAAATTACTGTATAAATTCAATTATCTTGACAGCTCAGTGCTCAAATTCCATCACAGATCAGGACTCTCTCTCTGATCTAGCATAGTTCCAGCTTCCTAACCTGCCCCTGCACTCACCCACCCACACCAGAGGACGCAAAATACTTTAGCACTGGCAGAAATGATCTGTTGTGTCCCCTGGGGGAGCTGCCTTCCCTCCTGCCCTGTCACGGTAAGGGGAAAGGGCATCTTGAAACCAGGACAGGCTTTTCTTCCATATCCCGAGCTCTAAGTGCCCCTGGGACTTAAAGAAACTAACGCTTTTATAAACAAAACGTGCTTCAAGAAGCCAAGAAAGAGTCAGCTTAGATGAAAGGTGGTCAGATCTTGGGGGCTATCCTTGTGCTTGGCACTGAGCTGCCACAAAGCAAGGATGAGGAGCCTGGGAAGCTCCTGGAGTTTAGCAAGGAGGAAATTGGTTTGTACTAGCTTTCATGTTTTCCTGCTTTTGGCTTATGAACACTCAGCAAACACAGGGTTCCCTGGATTGTTGGTGTGATAAAGATGCAGTCATGGAAGGTTACGTGCCTGCCTGAGAGTGCAAATAAGTACTGTGCACCTAATTCACCATCACAAGATCTTGAGACTCAGACTTAGGAAAACGTAAAACTCTTGACACAAATCTGCTGCCAGTTTCTGGCTGACCACTTGTGAGGAGCCCTTTTGACTTTCCATCAGCCTGTCACCATCTCCTCTCGTGGCAGTAGGAGATCAGGTACAGTCCAAACCTACAGGGAGTGAAGTGTCCAGGGTTTCCAGGCAGTGGGGAGCAAGACTGGCTGGAGAAAGATAAGAGCAAAAACAGATGGGCTGGCAATCCCTGAAATGCTGCAGATGCCCAGAGACTCCAACAGAGATGCATGGAGATTCCATTTCATTAGAGCAAGGAGGAAACATTTAGACTCAATAGTTTTTATCTACACAGACACTATTTTTTTGTTTTGTTTTGTTTTTTGTTTTTGTTTTTCTGTTAATCAGTGGAGTTTGATTTTACCCTGCTCACCTGCAGTCTGTTGTGGTCTTGTCATGCTACTTTTGTGCAAAGAGAAGCATGAGCATAATCTGATGCTAAAGCTGTCCCCAGAAATGAAAAGGCAAGAGTGAGCAACCCTAATGCAAAAGTGCACTGGAATCATGTTGGTTTGGATATGGTTTGCGTGATGGCTACAATAGGCATAACTCATCCTCAGGGATTTAAGCATCCTGAATGTGTCTCTGTTGTTACTGCCAAGACCAGGAGGCTTCAGGAAGAACCATAGGCAGAAGGGGTCTGTTAAGCAAGCTGAAGCCCTGGGGCCTGCTAAGGCTGAGCTCATTTTTGTTAGAAGTTGCTCTCTGCAAAATTTAACAGTTGCCCTGCTCTGACCCATCCTTGGGAACAGCCTGCTATTTTCATTTGCAGATTGATTGACTGTTCAGCTGGTTTAGGGTTTTTTTTTCCAGCTAAACTGGAACATAATCGCAGCAAATCTGTGGCCACCAAGGGCTGCAGGAAGCTGGCTCCCTGGCTTTCTGATCTTTACAATTGCAGCTAGGGTAGCATTCATTTTGCTTTCAAAGGACCCACACCCACTACTTTGACAGTTATTAATTTTCTATTGACACACAAACTGTGCTACATAGATGGGAAAGTCAGTCCAGGTAGGAGAGGGCAGTTTCATGCACATTGTTAAGGTTACTCCCATTGCAATGCCAAAACTTGACTAGTTTGTAAACAGTGTTTCTCTTTTTAAATGAATTTTGCATGGCTGAATCTAAGAAAAGGTGTCACCTCTGTCCACTGATTTATCTAAGCTCTAGGCCTGTGCTATTACCCAGTGCTGTTTCTGTAAAGTTTGTAGTGTTCTTCAGGACTTCTCATTCAGTCGCTTGCATTTCAAAAAATACCACTTTTTGAAATGAGATGTATTTTTGAGCTATTTTCTTATTTACATCTGACAGAATATGTTTCATGTTGTTCTGCTACTGCTCAAAAACAGTTTTTTTGTTGTTGTTGTTGTTGTTGCTTTCAATGGTCTGGCCTCAGCTCAGTGCTCTTGGGGACATGGCTTTTTTAGGAGAGGAAACAAAGTTCCTTCAAGCTTGGAGATGTTTATACGTCTGTGCATACACCCACCCCCTATAACAGGCTGCAGCATAGGGACTCCTTCAGTCATGAGTCTGCCTCTACATGTCCAGTCTCTATGCTATGAAGAGATGTTTACCTATGTCCTGGGAGCAATACAGCTACATCCATACAGTACTTTGCCTGTAACCATAGTTCCAAAATTTCATCGGGTCTGCCTGACTCTGAAACAACAACATGCTGATGAGGAAATTTTACTTTATACTTTTGGAGCAAGGTTGATCCGTGCTTTCTCAAGTCCCTTTGCACTGTGCTAGTATGTCCTTTGTGTGATGACCTGTAGTCATGTCTGTGCATTTCTATCCACGTGAGTTCTTCCTTTCACAGCCACTTCCCAAACTTCATCTGACTGAATCTGAATCCCAGGCCTCTGCCTGTTACTAATGCTTTCTGTAGCCTATCTAAGTATTGCTACTTCGTTTGGACTGATTTTTTTTGGGTTGCATTTTTTGGGGCTGCGTGTGTGAATATTTTGATTATCTGCATGAAATACATCCTCTCTCCTTCTGCACTCTTTGTATGTGGAAGTGACAGCTCCAGGGAGGTAAATGAATGCCACTGCATTCCAGAGAAAAGAATTATTTCATGCAATTACCCTAAAAGTGCATGGGAGATCAGAGTGAAAGGAATGAAGGAGAGAAAGAAAAGAGAGCATGAGAGAGAATAATCACAACACTTCAACAGGTTTACCCAATTGTGTTTGAAAATCTATCACTCTGACAAATCCCCTTTCTGAAAGGTGTAGACAGATAACTAGGCATTTCCTTTTCAAGGTCCTTTTGAGTGAAGAGGGTGATCAATAGAAGGATCAGTACATTTCATTCAAATTTTGCTCAAGACCTGTCTCTGATTTTTCTTATAAATGGGCTGTACCCCATTTCCCTTTCAACATCCTTAGGCTCTCTGATTTATTCCTTGATGTCTTGTGGGCCATGGGATTTTGAACTTTAGGTTACTGGACTAGTGACTTGTAGGTCTTTATATAAATTATGAAGTTTTTTGTTTAAAAAGTTGTGCAGGAGCAAATGGCCATGTCCCCTGATCCCTCCCCGTCTCTTGAGCATGTTGAAAGACCAAGGAAAAGGGAACTTTTTTGTAGCTTCTTTATTCACATTTGAGAAGAGATTCAGGAGAAACAGTTTCTGTCCTGCCAACTTTGTCACCCTCTTGATGCCCTCTGCACGTCAGCGTCACCCTGGGGAAGCTGGTGACAATAGCCCATGTCTTCCTGGAGGCCTCATGCACCTATGTTCACTGAAACATGCAAAATGTTTTGAGATTCTCTGTTGGAAATTGCTGGCCAGGTAAAGTCTAGTCTAATCCAATTTCTCACCATGCTTTTCAGGAGGCAAGCAAGCTACTGAATATTTGCCATGCAGGGTGAGGACAGGAGCACTAGGCTAAGGCATGTTGGGCCAATGCTGTAGTCATAGCTATTTGCACATTGAGGTTATTTAGGGAGCATGCTGTTGAGTTAGGAGAGCTAAAGTCTGGCATATGTCCTAAAATTAGGTTTTTCCACTTTTGGTTGGTGTCAAAAAGGAGCGATTCACAGCTATGGGAGAAGCTTTCCCACTTCACTGAAGCCATTGCTGCTTCATGTAGAGTTTGCTTCTTATGTGAGGTAAAACAGGTTACCTGAAACTGCCTCCAGGGGCCTCATCCTGCACTGTGAGATGAGGGGAGCATGAGGGGTACCCTGCTATGCTGCAGGTAACACTCAGATACACATCCCCCCTCCTCCTGGCCCTGTGGGAAATGTCCACCCCCTGTGCATGCTCCTTGATGGGGAATCTGCGTGCAGCTCCTTCCCCTCCTGACAGATTGCAGCAGGTAAGTGTTATCACAGCTCCTGGCCTGCAGCCACGTGGCAGGCTCTCCTTGCTCACTGCCTTGCTCTGGACAAGCTGAGTTTTCTCCCAGAGGAGCCATGGGCTCTGGTCCTGGTTTTGGATAGCTCCTGGACATTCCAGCTTTGCTGAAGCTTCATCATTCAGGCTTCATCCCATGAGTTCCAGAAGCACTTCAATGAAGAAACGATGACTTTGTGGCTAAAACCAACATTTTGGATTGGTTTAGATTTTCTTTTTTTCTCTCTCTCCTTTTCTGCAGGATGGTGGAGTACTCTCTGGATCTCCAGAACATTAACTTATCTGCAATCCGTACTGTCCGTGTCCTGAGACCCCTGAAAGCTATCAACCGTGTGCCTAGTAAGTCATACTTCACTCACACCTATTCAGCTTGGGCTGTAGGGAGTAGGTGAGCTGTAAGGCTGTGTGGAGTGATGTTCTTCAGGTGGGGTTCAAGTGCAAACTGAGAAGATAATGCTGCACAGTGTATCCAGGCTTTTCCTCATCATGGGGCCAAGAAGTGTTGTCAAACAGGCAAAAAACCTACACTCTCCCAGCATATTGAACTGATCATCTTTTGTGCAAGACCACACTGTGATGGCTCAGGAGCTGAATAATGTGCAATAAAGGAAAAGGATTTTTCTTGATCTTACTAAAGGATATCCCAGGTTTGATGCTGTCTACAACCTCATAAAAGGGGGATGTGCGTGAGATCTGGAGAGGGATGAGCTGGGGGAAGGTGGGAGAATTGGTTTGCTCAGGGTTTCACACATCCTTCTTAGATCCTCTGATCTGAAAAATTTTCACACCATTACAGCTCAGGGTGTGTAGCACTGGCCAAATTTTTTTCCTCTCCTCTTCACCCTGTGTTTTGTACTCCCTCTTTTGTGCTGACTGTCCCTCTTCTGAGCTGGTATCTATGAGCCAGGCTGAGGCACGGGGCTGCATGTGAACATTGATGTATCAGCAGCTGAACTGCTCACTGATGCCTTTCAGGTCTGAGACACAATCCCAACCTCATGTCCACATGCAAACCAGAGAGGAGCTGCAGCCCTGGGGCACATGCCAGGCACATGTGATGCTCCTAGAGTGTGGGGGTGGTCCCTCCATAACCCTCACTTCCTCCTTTCTTAGAGGAGGGGGACAAGACCAGCCTCTTCACTGGGCTTTGCAGTTGGGTTCAAGGGGTTGCCAGAGCACTGAAGTGGGTCCACTGTGTCTCTCTGTTCCTGGCTGTTCCCTGTGCAAAGACAACAGCTGCTGCCAGTGACACTTTAAGCATTTCTTCCACAAGTTTTTCTGTCTTGCAGAGTGTCAGAAGTCTCTGCTCTTCTCCAAAATCTCCCTAATCAGGCTGTCTGCAGAGGCTAAGACCTTGCCAGAGCTCTCCTTATCCTTTTCTCAAGCTGAAGTGGTTTTCCTGTTTCTTTTCCAGATCTGAGGAAGTTTGCACAGTCAACCTCCCAGTCTGCATCATATGTTTTAACTTGTGACAAAGTCACTTTTGCATTGCCACCTGTTTCTTAAACATGCTGTGGAGGTGGATTTCAGGGTCTCTGGCTTCATGCCAAACCCTTATAAAAAGAGGTTTTGTCCCTCTTCCTGGCTATATTTTTATGTTTGAGCAATAGCCAGCGACAAAGGTTGCTAAAAAATGTGCTAGAAGAGCTGAGGGACAGTGTGCCAAACATGGCAGGAGAGTGCCAGGCAGAAGAGCAGCTGGTTTTGAGCACTGAATGCATATCCAGACACATAACAGGTCCATCATGGGGTGATAAAGATGGGAGCCAAGGGCAACCTTTTGGCTATTGACTGTTGACAAAAACAGCTCCCCCAACCTGCCTCCATCTCTCTGACCCTTCTACAGAAGGGAGAGGGCTGGGAGACAGACACAGTCCTGGCTATGGGCATGCACCATGACAGTGGGTGGGCATCTCTTCTAGCATGGAGGTGATCCAGAGGTTGTGCATGGCAGGCTTGCACCTTTCAGGATGCATACAACTGCTCATGTGAGGGCAACAGCATCCTCATGTTGTGTAGCACTCTCATCCCTGCTTTGTAAGGAGTCTCATGAGTCTGTGCTCAATGACCACTTTGAGGTTCATCCCTGTTGTCAGGAGAGACTTAACCTGGGTGGCAAGTGGGAGCATCTTGAATGATGTCAGATTGACTCCTGCAGGCACCTGCAACGTTAATTGCTGGATGCCAGCATTCAGGAGAAAAGCCTGACTGATGAAAAGTCGAGGTCTTGTTTTATTCTTATTTATCAGCTGGAACAGCTGGAGTTGCCCCTCACCCCCACCGTCAGGAGCTGCCCCTAGGAGGAGTGGTGTGAGCAGCATTAGAACTGGCCCACCAGCAGGGATGTGCTCCATGCATCCATGAGGAGGCACTAGGGACACATTTAATCATTCCATCTGACCTTTGCAGGTCACAGACCCTTGAATTTCTCCTGGCTGTCCTGGTTGTGATGCTGCCTGTCTGCTCCTTTGATCAGTATAAAATTGTACCTGTATAAAATTGTTGCTGTTTTTATTTCCACTGTGTGGTTAAACCTTTGTTTCTTTCTTGATACATAAATCTGTGTTTATATGTCCAGAACATTTGGAAAGAAAGACATCCTGCCATTAATTTAAAAAAAAAAAAAAATCAGATTCTTTGGGAGAGGAAGCACTGACTTGAGGGCAGAAAACTGGCAAAAAGGCTGTAAACAAGGGCTTGTGATAAATGGGAATGAGCTGCGTTAGAAGAAGGTGCCTAGTGGGGTACAGCAAATATAATTAATGGGGCCTTTGGCCACAAATATTTTTTTAATGTCTTTTTAAAGTTCTTTATTACTGATCTGAGGCAAAAAGAAAGTCTATTAGTGTGTACATCAGATGTGTACTGATGGAGGATTTGCCAGTGCTAGCAAAGACATAGGGGAATAACATAGTGGGAGGCAGAGACACTTTGAGGTCTAGGTGAGAGCATGAAATATTTGAGAAGGGGCAGGGGAATTTATCCCAAAGGCAGATATTTGGACATGATCAGAAAGCTGTGATGGTACAACGTAGCCTAATGTTTGCAGGTGGCCTTTTCAAAGGCTTCCATGAGGGCACCCAAGTAGGGACTGATTTTCACAGAGGAGTCTGACTGTGTGGGCTGTATAATGTCAATTTATTATCAGGAGAATGGACAAAGTGAGAGGAACCTGAGTGATTACTGCATGAGCAGAAGAGGGCTGGAGTGCCTGGGTAGATTATTTAGTAACTGAAGAACAGTAATGCTCTAATAATCAGCTAGTGTTTGAAAAGTCCACATAGTGAAGTGAGAAATTTCTGGAGAAGTTAAGAAAAAAAAAAAAAAAAAAAAAAAAAAAAGCAGCAGTGATGCCAGAAAATTAGGAGGGAGGAAATTCAGAATGACTCTAAGGAAACTGTAGCAACATGGTAAAGGAAAAAGTATCGTCTATTAAATAACCTTATTTTATATTCTTGGCAGTTAGGCAAGGCTGAAGTTTAGACACCTCAAAGTGAATACAAATTCTGAATTCTGCTTACCTGTATTCCTTCTAAGACACTGCTGAAAGCCCTTCCTTACAGTCAGACTTGCAAGGCTTTGAAACAACATCCCACAAGGAGCTGACAAATACTATTCATGTGTGCCATACTCACTCGGTGTAGTGTAAAGTATGCATAGACTCTTCTACCTGAATCATGATAGACAAAGTAAAGGCCACCCTGTGTAACCAAAAGGTGGCAAATGTCCATTAAAGGACTTCTCTACCCAGTCCCTAATTTAGACTATAAACCTCACTGCTGTGGGAAGTCTTTCCAACCTCAAGTCAAGAGGCGTTATGTAAGTAAAGAAATTAAAATGGGATTGTTCAAAGCATGAAAGCTCTTGTGGAGACGCTTCTAGGTTTCAGACCTCCCAGTCTTCAGGGTTAAAGATGATCTTTAGTTGCTGATTATCTGCAGCTGATTGTGTTTCTTGCAGTTCTCAGCAGGTTGTTATACTGGCCATTTTGGATTTCAATTCTGGATGAAAAAGTCTTGACTCTGCCCCACCTGATCACTCCTCCATTCGCATGTCACCTTTGGATTGTGTTGGAGAAAACATGAGACACCCTAGTCTTGTAAGATGTATCACACATTCATTTGTATTCCTCCTTATCTCTTGTACTCCTGAATACAGCCCCAAGAATGCTGCCTTTTGGGGTTTTGATTGAAAATGTATGAAACAAGAAATTGGAACTCGTTCTGGTCCTAATACCACGCGATTCAATTCCATGGTGGTGAGCTGGTGTGACAAGGGTCACCAAACAAGTGCAAAAGGGGAAAAAACACCCTCCAGGTACCTCCAGGTACCTCCAGGTACTTGTCAGAGGTAGCTGATTTCTGCTTTGGGCATGTCCTTGTCCTGGTCGCAGGGTGAAATCCCACAGCCATTTGCTGTTATCATCCTTTTGAGATCCTGTGGCAAGTTGCCATGTGAAACGATGCTGTCTCTGATGCTTCTTTTCATCCCTTCTCATGGTAAGGCACAACATTTAGGGGCAGGCTGGTTTTGTTTTATTTGTGGCCTCTTTTGAGCAGGGAGTCTGTAGATATTGCTGATCATTTGAATTTCACTTCTGTTGTTAAGTTTTGGGTTGGTTTTTTTGGGGTTTTTTTACTTTTTTTTTGCATTGGAGCAGAAAATGTTCCTTCAGGTTACTCTTTCTTATCACATGGGTCTTATGTAAAGAAGAGTTCTTGCATTGTGTTTGACGTCTTCCAGATTCAACTTAAAATTTAGTAACTGATTCAGCATTAGGAAGCAGATTACTTCAGCTGAGCACACTGTACGGAAGTGAAGGAGTCTGTTGCAGAGTGTTGCATAGCAACTTTATTGAGTAGAGAGAGTATATGCATGTGCTAATACTTGGCACATAAGTGCAGTAATACTTATGTGGTTGTATAGGCATTAGAAATACAATGTTATATCCGTATTACTAGCTGTGTAGGAAATAGAATTTCAGATTTGTGGGAAGTTCTGCTCTTTCTAAATGTGTTTATTTTCTCAGAACAGGAATAAGTATTTCCCATCCACTTTACTATGGTTTTATTTTGCTTAAATATTAAGTGGTTGGTTTGACTTTTTGATTTGTTTCCTATGCTTTCTTTTGACAAAGAGGTTTAAGAACAAAAAGACCTCAACCATATAATTCTAGAAATGTTGCAATATAACATTTTGATTTTATAAAAATGCTTTCCTCTTCTCTTGTTCTCCTTTTCTTTTTGCTAAACTGATGTTTCAATAACTATCGCAATACTGAAATGTTTCCATTTCAATGAAATAGTGATTTTTTGCTGTTAAAAGCACAGTGTAGGAAAATTTTGGTCTGGCTCTACTTTTCTTTATTAATTACTCTTATGATAGTACCATGGGTCCAAATAGACAGGAGTTTTCTACTTTTCTTCTACAGATCTCAAAGATATAAACCAAGGCTTGCTAGTTTAATTTTTCTCATGTTTTAGACAAGGTAAGCGAGACCCAGTGAGTGTCACAACTGGCATCTCCCAACTCTTAGCCCCGCATTCAGCTAACTGGACCAAGGAACCAACACAAAACCTGTCTTAAGCAGCTGAATCCTGGACTGGGAAAAGCAGATGTTGTGTATTTATATGCCTGCCTTAAATCTGTATTCCAGGCTCAACAACCTGTGTTTGGTGCAGTAACAGTGCCTCAGATGGAGTGGTCTGGCTATAAACCCCACGCTTGGCACAGGGGAAAAGTGATGACATTTACTTCTCTAAATGTGTTTTTGAAGAACTAATTTCACTGATGAGCGTGTGTGAAATTAGCTTCTGACTGAGATATATTATACTTTAAAACAGTCTCATTTACAGCTAGATCAGGCAAAAAGCAAGCACATCTGACAGGCACAGTCCTGCCTTAGCAGCTGGAAGTGCAAGTGGATTATGAGATTCCTCTTGTAAGACCTTTCCTTCTCCCAGGGTCTTTGCTTCAGATACCTAAGTCCTTGTGAAAGAGGACTGTCACTTGCTTGTTCTCTTCCAGGGCTGAGACCCTTTCAAAAATGTTTTCTTCCATTTGACTCTTTCAGAAGTGTTTTCCTGTCACAGCTTTATTTGTGAAGTGATAACTGAAACTTAGATACTGTAGTATTTTCCAAATATTTAAACTTACCCCATCCACAGTTCTTCATATAAGCTGCTCTGTAAATATTTATTATCACATCTCAATGACACAAAACATACTTACATGCAAGCACATATTTATCCACAGTCCTGAGCACATTTGTACAGGGGTAAGGATGATGTTCTCTTGCAGGATGCATATACAAAAGTCAAGAAAGAGGTCAAAAGCCCTGTTTGTTCCCTGGTCAGGCTACATATGCATTCAGAAAGTAATTCTCTGCTGCGGGCAGGTGGGCAGTGAAAGGATGGAAAAATGACAACAGGAAATGGACTCGACCACATTGAGTTTGGTCTGTATTCTCCCTTCCCAACCCAATCTCCTAGCCAGGTGGAGAGAAGTTTGATTTATGCCTGGAGGAGGCATAAAAGGATGGAGCATGTCATTAAAGAATGTCTTTCCTCACAGAGGGAGGCAGATCTGAGATGCAAGTATAATTCAGAGCTGCTCTTTACTGTATGTTCATCTCTTTATCCTGTCAGCTGAGCCCTAACTCAGGTGTGTGCAGGACACGGAACCAGGGTGAGGGAGAGCAGGGCAGAGTGAGAATCAATAGAGAGAAGAGCAGAAGAGGAACAGGGTTTGAAGGAGAAATGCACAGCAAGCAAGTGGCAGGCTTTGTGGGGCTGATCTACCTCTATGTGTAGGATGATACAGAGAAAGTGGAGGTGGTGAGAGGGAGAGAACGGAACTGAAACAAGGGCAAGGACTAGTATAACAAAAATCTATTGACTCTCAGATAAATACTCTGGCTGGGTTTGCAAATCAGTGCTGCTCTGGGGCTTTTTAACAAACTGAGCGAGCTGTAACAGACAAACATCTCAAAGTGCTGGAAGAAGTCTTCCATCTCTGAAGACAGGCTCCAATTGTATTTATTTGTTGTCTGATGTCAGTGCTGTTTTTCGTGTGTGTTCCTCAGTGTGCAACACTTGTCACGTGCTTAAATGGGTAATCAAAGTAAATTTGAGAAAAAACCTAAAGACAAAACCAAAATTATATCCCCGTGTCAGTGTAGTATCATGGCAGGGAGCTGGGAGACACTGAAGTGCAGGAAATGTAGACACAGTAATGCTTTGTTTTGTACTTTACTGTACTGTCAGTATTGCTGAGTTCCCCCTTTTTTGTGGTCACAGATCATGGGAGAAAGTAATCTTTGCCTTTCTGAACCTGTCTGCTCAGTTTCACTGTTGTTATAAAGAAGTATTCAGAAGTTACAAATTGTATGCTTGTAGGTTGTCAGATGGGCTTAAATCCACGAGATTTGAAAAAGGAAAAGGAAAAAATATCACTGGTTATTTTTGCTTTTACCCTGCTTTTCAGACCTTTAGACCTGTGACTCATATCTTGTAGTCCTCTTCCCCTCTCCCCTGCCCCTATGATAGTGTGGAATAGAAGCAACTTCAATTTTTCACCGTGATGGGAGATTGTCAAGTCATAGCAAGATTTCATGCCTTAAGGTTTGTGCCACGCATCCCAAGATAAAAATCACAAGAGTTGGCAACCACACTTCAGAGTTTGTATTATTGGAAGTAAGGCAAGCCTGGAAAACAAAACAAAACAAAACCAAACAGTTTAAAAAACCAATCATATAGAAACATTCACTGGAATCTGTGTTTCTCCCTTCTCCTCTAGGGGAACCTGCATAGCCAGAATTTTAAAAATCCTCAGCACCTCAGAGCTCCCATTGTGGCAATTCTGCTGTTTGTTCAAATAATCCCAGCTTCCAGTATAACACAGCAAACTGGAAACCCCAGCCACATATTTTGCTGCCTAAATGGGAGCTGAGCTGTTTTGCAGAATCTGTCCCATGGGACCTATCAAGCCATGGATACCATGGTAATGTGAGCAATAATGACAGTGTATTATGGGGTGAAATATAATGTCATATTACACTAATGCAAATTACACTTTGTGTGTGTGTGGGCAAGGCAATTTACAACCACAACCTTAAATTTCTCATTTTTTATGTATTTCAGGCCCGATTCTCCTCTTCACACACATTTCACCTAATGTCACATCACTGCCTGCAGTAGAAAGAAACATGATTCATGTTAGTGACAGCAAGAGGAAATTAGCTCCCTTAAATCTTAACGAGAAGTTGCATTAACACAGTTTTACATAATATTTTTCATTATTCTGTCCTACTTACGCAGCACTAGAAACATGTAAAGAACCTAGGGGTATTTATGGAATAGAGTCAAGTGGCTCACAGCCACAGCACTGGATTTACCTTTTGTCCCCAGCACTGGGCAACTCCTGCGATTCTGAAAGTAAAGCTGGTGCTGTATGTTTTTAATAGAGTTCTCACTGAAAGTGAATGCAGTCATCCTTGCAGTGATAAATGGGGAAAAAATGATGATCAGTGAATGAACAACAGTAACAGGTGGTAGTAGGTGTTGCTTATTAGATGTTCAGTATTAGAAAAAAGAACAAAATGACAGCAATCCCCCAGAGAGACACCTCTCTAAGAAATCATCTGACACCTGGCATCACTCTCCAAGGCAAAGTTACTTAAACAGCCTAAAGCTTATAAGGGGTTAATAGGACAAGAGAGTGAAAAAGGGGGCTTGTGACTGAGACCTTGACCTGTTCCCATTTCTGTTCATGTCATAGATTATGTGGCTACCAACTGTGCTATAGTGGCACATATTGAAAGTGAGTGCCTGTGGTGAAAAACTTTCTGTCATGGACCTTAGCTGGGTTTACAGCATCCCTAATAAAGGTGCAGCCTGATGCAAAGCTGAGGTGTCTCCTTCTTTTGGGATCTCAGCAAAACTTGGGCCAGGGCTCCCCTTTTTTCAGGAGTAGTCTGCATTTAAGTTTCAAGGTAAGTGCTCTGGATTTTGCCCTCATTCTTGAGGCCATTGTAACCCTGGGGTCATGTCTACAATTAGGAGGTCTTACTGCTAAGCTTGTTTCTTCAAAGTACTTGGCATCTCCAGCTGTCATAGCTCTGGCTTCTGGTCCCTCTGTAGGGCTAATGAGGCTCCAGCTCAGCAGGGAGGAACTATTTTTTGTACTGGTTCTTGTGTGTTTTGGAGAAATCTGCAAAATAGGAGGACTTGGAGCTGCTGTTTAGACCACCTGTCTTCTGTGAAAGACTTGGAAAGAGTAACTATAGTCTGAGCCTTCAAGCCATAGTTCATTTTTGGTGTTAATTATGAGAAGATGATTTTTATTTATGAGAAGATAATTTTCATCAAATCATAGAATGTCAGGTTGGAAGGGACCTCAAGGATTATATGGTCCAACCCTTCTAATATAGTTGTTTACATGATATGTCCCAGCAACCCATCGAGCTGAGAATAAAACTTTCCAAGGTGGAGGAATCCATCACTTCCCCTGGGAGACCACTCCTATGTCTGACTGTCCTCAGAGTGAAAAATTGTCCTCTTGTGTTTAAACGGGATCTCCCTAGGAGCAACGTGTGCCCATTGCCCCTTGTCTTGTACATGTCACTCCTTGTAAATAGCAAGTTCCCTCTACTAAGTCCTCTCTTCTCAAGGCTGAACAAACCCAGTCTTCTCAGCCTCTCCTCATATGACAGGTACTCCTGTCCTCCCTTTTCCTTGACCTTCATTTATATCTCTCGTATTATTCTCTAATGTTTGGTTTTTGTTTTTATTTTCTTTCAACATCTTGATATTCTCTTTAAAAAAAGAATCCCTTATGAGCAGATCTTCATTACCCTGTGGCAGAAAGTTGGCCTGTTTCTCTGTAGGGTTTTGTCCTGGTTTGGGCCAGGATAAAGGTGGTTTTTCTGTTTCTGTACTTTTGCTTTTAGCTAAGTCCCTTGTAAGTAGTTGCATTTGCTGAAATTAACAGCAAGTTTCTCATACAGTGTGTGTGCTTTTAGGACTGATAACACTTGATGTTTATAGTTACTGCTAGAGACTGGTATGCAGAGCCAAGGACACAGAGGCCCCACCTGAACCCTCCTTTAGGGAGGAACGGACAAGATAGATGCCAGAATTGACCAAACAGAGTATTCCATCCCATATACGTCACACTCAGTATAAATTTGAGGCATCACGTGGGCCGAGCCAGATCTTTTCCTGCTTCCCTTCCTTCACCCGGCATCCTGGAAGGATCCTGTCCATTCGTCTGCCTGTGCTCCTGATCCGTGCCAGCCCATATCTGTGTGTTCCTGCCTCCAGTTCCCGACTGCTGCCGACTCCAGGAGTCCAGCCTGGACTTTCCCAGGGCTGCCCTACAGCCTCGGTGGTGACGTGAGAGTTATTGGGGGAGAGGGGGGAGGAATGTGGTTTCCATTTTCCTGTATATTTGTATATATTTAGTAATTTTACCTATTTATCACTACTGTTTCATTAAAGTTGTGTAGTTTAGTTTCCAACCCATAAGTCTCTCTCCCTTATTCTCTCTCCTTTCTCTATCAAGGAGAGAGACAGATTAATAGAGAGCGTCTGTTATTCGGTTTAATTGCCGGGCCAGTGTTAAACCGTGACAGGTTTACTCCACATCTCCAGCAAAGCAATGCAGCAATAACTACTTACAGTGTGAGCCAGTCCAGGCCTCCATGGAGCTTGTTGCTATATACCATGCTAAAGGGAATTGTAATTTTCAAGTTTGCTGACAGTTCTGTATGGTAAGTTTCTCTAGGAGGGGCCTATTTTACCTTGATGTGCATCTGCCATTTGATGGACAAATAGGAAGGAAAGCTCTTAGGGATTCAGAATATCGAGATTCAGCCACAGCTCTGTCACTTGCAACTCTTTGGTGGTGTACTGAGCATCATGTGCAGCACGTGTTCATTTCCTCATCTTCCCCTCAAAGAAAGCATCATGTCTTGGGTTTCATTTGCACTCTCTTTTTGGTGGTTGTGTTAGCTGAGTATGTGTGTGTGTAAGTGGTGTATTCTTTTTCCTCCTCCTTTTCTTTTTGATGCTTGTGTTGCCCTGACATGATCCATCTAAGCATCTTGCTCTTGGAGTGAAAAACAATGTGGTCTGTTCTGGTCCCTGGCTCCCAAGGGAATTGTTTCTACAGCCTCAGAGCAAGCTTGAGAGAGTTCTTTCTCTTACATCAGTACACTTTAAACCTCCTCTGGAAAGCTCTGTTGTTCCAGTGGGGTGAAGCTCTGACCAACAGCTTTTTCCAAGAGCCTTAGTCTCTTTTTTGGCTACGTGAGGCTTAAGCTAAGGGGGTACTTTATAAAGGTGAGGACTGAGGACAATTAATGCTTGACTTGATTCAGTATTGCACAGAGATCAGATCAGATCTCATGATTCTGAGAAAATTAACAACAGCTTTTTTGTACAGGCTGAAGATCTATAAATGCTGGAAATGTCATGCTTTGATATTTTGTGTGGTCAAGCTGAGGAGTGAAAAAAAATTGTATAATTGGAGTTTAGGTCATCAACAGGCTGAGTGGGATGAGGTGTCCCTGAGCCAGTCAGAGATGGTAGAAAGCTCTGCTTGTCAGCAAGGCAAAGATGGGGTGTTGGAGGAAGTTAGTGGTGCTCCTAAACTATGGCTCATGTTGACAACCTGCAAGTGCAAAATCCCTCAACCCTAAACATAACCTACAAACTCACCGGGAACTTAACAGATCACTGGGAAGACTTTGCTTGCCTCTGAATGAGGTCAGTGTTTCACATTTGTGTCTGGGGCAGCTTTTCCTCAGCAGTGGAGCTTGCTTAAGACCTCTTACTACCTCCTGCTGTCAAGTGGACCTGTTTTTCCATAGGGTGCATTTAATCTGGGTCACGCCAGCCATCTGGATGTGCTCTCTCACATTGGCACAAAGCAGGGGGTGATGATTTGCACCGTGAACGAGGCTGCCTTTGCGTCTCAAGGAGAAGGCATCTGGAACTGCACGCAGGGCTGCTCAGTTGAGCTCCTCTTGCTTACATGTGTGCTGGCTGGAGAGGCCTCGGCTTGGAGGAATTCAGCAAAGGGGAAAAGAGGAATCTGAGTGGTGAGGGAAACTGTGGGTTCAAATAACAATGAACTTAGCGGTGCCTCTACTGTTGTGCACACAGCTGATCGGTTTCTTTGCAGCAGTGTGGCCCCAGATTTTAGCTGATATGAATGAATGCCATGTGTGGAGTGACAGCTAAGCCTGGGATCAGCAAGAGACCAGTAAGGAAGGCCACAAGTTGGAGCACCACCTTGCACAGTGCACATAAACTAAGATTATTTTAACTACAGACACTGGCTGAAAAAAAAAAAAAAAAAAAAGGTGCATCTCTGTGTGTGCTTTCTGTAGAAATACAATCTGTCTGCTGGAATGGTTCCTCAGTTCTAAAAATTCCTGTAAAAGGAGCATGCGCAAGAAAAATCCTGCCAACCCCAAGCTTGCTGGGTGGACTGCCATGTGTCCTGGGGCAGGGGAGGAAGGAAAAAAGTCATGCTTGGACAAGTGGCCTGGCTGAGAGACAGAATGATGCTTCAGTCCCTGTGCTCTGCAAAATGTCATGCCAGCTGCAGTCACAAGTGCTGATGGGGAAGAGGTTTGCTTTTACTCCATTTAAAATTACAATTGGTGGCTTGGCTCATGATGCAGATAAGCTGGGTGCTGAAGAATTGTGTTCTTTTCCATCTGTTTTTCTCCAAGCAAGGGAATTATTACCTCAAACCGCTATCTCCTTTTGACTCTGCATGCATCAGCTTTGTCCCTTGCTGTAGAGGTGGGAAGGACTCAAAAATCCTCAAAGGTGGGTGAGGTATAAGAAACCAGAAAGAAGTCTTTCTCACCCTCTCCTGGGCCAATCCCCTATTCAGATCACAGGGCGATTAGTGCTAGGTAGTGAATCAGCTCATGTCTTGGTCTTTATTCTTTGAAAAAAGCAGGGAAAAGAGGGCAAAGTGATGGAGTGATGCCAGGCAGGAGCAGGTGGCGGTAAGCAGCTGGGCACACCTGCACCGGGCAGCTGGTTCCACCTGTCTAGAGTTCATCCCCTCCCAGCCCTGCCCCAGCTGCTCAGTGCTGCAGCCATGCTTTCCCCAGGGCTGGTACATGCTGGGCTGTGACAGGCCAGGCTAATCAGGGTTGATGGCAAGTGTCTGGAGGGAGCTACGGTCACTGTAGCATCCGCAGAGTTTGTCAGGAAGGGCCTCTGGATTCCACCAGGGCAAGGCAGGGTATTTGCTCTGTCTGAACCCAGGAGGGAGTTCAGTGACTTTTCTTTGTCTTCTGCCTTTGC
Organism: Calypte anna; assembly: GCF_003957555.1. NCBI lineage: Eukaryota > Metazoa > Chordata > Aves > Apodiformes > Trochilidae > Calypte > Calypte anna. Next base: position 51,507,953 of record NC_044244.1, on the reverse strand, counting down.
TCAGCCCTGTGCCTCCCTCTGACAGCTCGCTCCCCATCATTACTCTCACTCTCCCACCACTTCGCATCTCTGCAACACACTTTACCCTCCAGGCTCCCCTGCTGTGTTGGAACAGTGACTGCCTCCCTGTTGAGCTTGTGGCTTTACTCCCGCAGGATGCTCCTACCAGGAGTAGTCCTGCCAGCAAAGTCCCATCAAGCCCACTACCCCACCCTTGCCCAGGCGCATGGGTGAGCAGCAGGGAAGCATTGCCTGAGTGTCGTTTTGTGAGGATCCTTCCTTGGATGCCCACAGCTGATGTTCTTCTTTTTCCTACTTTTCCCTGGTCTCCTCATTAAGGTGAACAGGGAGGAGAAAAGGCCTTTCAGAGCCCACACCTGGCACTCATGAATATTTCATGTTTCTAGCTTTTCTTCCTCGTGAAGAGCAAAACCTTTTCATATTTGATGCCCTGGGAGCCAGTTTGGTCGCTGAATGTTGCTTCATCAGAGCTCTCCATCCCTGTTCTTTCTCAAGACTCCCTGGCCCCTCTTCCTTTTTCTTCTCGGGGACTGTCTCCTTTTTTCAACTGCTGCTTCAGAAAAGGTTATTGTTCCTTTCATATTCCCTCCTTGCTGTGAGCCAGCACGGTTTCTGCTCTGCTGATGGTAAAGGAAAATCAAGGATGTGGGGAAAGGCAGCAGTGGAGAGGAAGGCCAGGAGATGTGTACACAGATGCTGTGGAGAAGTGCAGAGGCAGGGAGGAGATGTAGGCACAGTGAGAGAGAAGTGAAGGGGCAGAGAAGGCAGAAGGTAGGAAGGAGGCACCAAGCAGGGTTTTGTCAAAGAACTGGCTTTCTAGCACCTTCCAGAACTTGTCATGCAAGGTGCACCTATGTTGCTGTGGAAGGGGGCTTGTCCAGATAAGATCCCTTGGAAAAGAGAGGTGTCCCAGTTCTCCAGGGTAGGATTCTCCCAAAGCTGCCCTGACAAATATGCCTTCTGCACATTTCCATTGCCCTGCAACTGTTTTTGGAACTTTGTTGTCTCAATCATCCGGATCTGCAGTAAATGGTCATCCTCTATGCTTAGGCTTTTCAGCTTTTCTCCCTCTTTCCCCAGTATTTCATGAGTGCTTGAGGATCCAGTCACCATTTGCAACCTGCTTCCAGTCAGGCCATGCAAACACACTGCTCTGTGGGTCCTGCCTCAGTGGGACTCATACCGTCCTGCTATCAAAGCATTAAAATACCTGGCAGTGAGGGTCCTTCCTTGGTGACCCATAGCAGATGCCCTACCATGGTTACTGGACCATTCCATCCTTTCCTGGGTCCAGGAGACTGTGAAGCCCTGGATGTGGGCAGATCCATGCAAGGCTGCCAGCTCAGGAGGGGACGGAGGAGGCTGCAAGGGCTTCCCCCAAAGTGCCCATAGGTGCTGGCAGAGGTGCAGGAGGGGCACTGCTAAAATACCACAGCAGAGGATGAGGCTCAGGGACTCCAGCATGGACACTGCAGGCAGTAGGGAGGAGGCTAACAGTGGAGAGAACAAAGGTATTGAGCTTGTATTTACACTGTACCTTTCATGTATGTGGGAATAGTAGTTGAAGTAACTCCACTAACTGCCTGAACTCAGCAGAGTGGGCCCATTTGATAGAAAACTGATGCCCTGGGTGAAAAATATGCTCCTAGCACAATTGCTTTGCAGTTTAGGGCAGGAAGCAAAAGTGGCTTTGCATAAAGTTAGGTCATGGATTTGTCTTAGAGATGGTTAGCCCATAGGAGAATTGCAATTGATGTTTGGGTGTGTGTAGCTTCAGCATTCCTGCTTTTGGAAAAGCCAGTGTACATATCACAGTCAGCATCAATGGGCAGAGAAGGATAACTGCTCAACTGAGTGATTTTTTTAAAAATGAAAATTGAGTTTCATTTGGACTTAGGAATGGAACCCACCAGTGCAAAAATTCTTTCTGATCTGAAATAGATTTCAAGCACCAGGGCTACCTGTCTGGCATAGAGGCACCTGGTGCTTCCTGAGTTGTGGTCCCAGGTACCTCAGAGGGCCTGTCATGAGGGTTGTGGCTATGAACCTGCAGGTATGGATAGCACAATTCCATATCATCAGTAGCTCCTGTGGGAGTCAAGATGGAGAACTGCTGGGCAGGCAGACTGCTTCCAAGGTTTGCAAATTCTGACACAAAAAGTGTGTTGTCTGTAAAATTCTGGTGGGAATATCTGTTCTGTGTTTCAGTGTAAGGGCAGTCTCATTCTTCCCATTAGCTCTGCTCTGAGATGGAGCCAGCATCAATTGATCTGAAAAACATCACCCCCTCTGGTAGAGCTGCTGGCACAGGTTCCTGTATGCCTTGGTCTTCCCTGTTGTACTGACCAGGGCAGTTTGTGAGAACTGCTGAGCTTCTACTGTGAAGCTGCTTTAATGCTGGGAACACACTACACTGTAGAGAGACTGTGTGGCCTTAAAGCATTGCTCCAGAGCCTGGCAGGTCACAGTGACAGGCAGCAGGTCACTGTGTCTGTGCTATTGGGCTTTGTGCAGTGAGGGATCAGAAAGCTATCAGTGACTCACAGCATGTCCATGATCCCCAGAGAGCAGCTGGAGCTACTTGCCTGCACTGCTGAGTTACAGATGTGCTGTCTTGAAACTGCCTTAACTGGGGACTATTGATGGAGCTGGATGGCCAGACAAGAAAGGCTTAGCTGCTGCTGCTCCACAGCCTGGCCTTGGAGCTAATACCATCATTCCTTGTCCTTCATGGTCCCATGTAGCCTTCATTAAACATCTTTTCGTTCTTACATATCATACACCCATGAATACTGCTCCTTTCTTTCTCCCACCCTCATCTATCAGCAGAACATTCCCTCCAGAGCTAAACCCCCATGTCCAACACCAGGTACCCTTTTCCTTCTCTCTTCAGTGTGTGTGCATCCGTGCCTGCATGCCTCTTCGGGCACTGCTTTCCTCTCCATGGCATGAGCAGCTCAGGGAATAAAGATAGACAGTAATGCACAGCATCGTGTGGCTAATTACTTGATGCTGGGCACACAAGAGGGATTAGCTTGTGCCTCAAAGGGCTGTTGGAGAATCCTAATCTTATCTTCCCTTCCTCTTTTCCCTACTGCTGCCATCTGAAGTAATGAACTGGTTATAAATACCTAATTAGCTAATTATTTGCTGGCCTACATGGAACATCTTCAGTGAAGGAACTCCCTGGGCCTCCAGGGGAAGGACCTCCGTGGAGTCGAGGAGAGATGACTGTATGAGATGTGCAATGGGGGTAAAGGCAGTGTGGTGATGCTCAGAAGGATTTCTAGACTTCTGCCTTCCCTAGAGAGCAGAGGAAAAGTCATTAGATCCACAGAGAAATGAGCCTATCCTTACCCTTACTTATGGCTGTGTGAGCCGAAGAGCTGAGGGAGAAATAAACCCACAGAAAAAGTTCATTAGAAAAGTAGAAGTAATTAAAAAAGGTTTTGGGAAGCAGTTGCACTGTCCAGATGTGCTGTGCCAACAGCATTTTGGGCTATGCCCGGTATTTGTGCTCTCCAGCTTTGCTGAGTCTGAGGACTAGCCAAGAGAGGAGAGTGTGATCTCTGCAACTGTCTCCTTATTAATACTGTCACTGAAAAAAACCCCAATTTATCCTAGGTTGTGAGTGCTGGAGAGGTTAATCCCATTAGGTGGGCTGGTCTTGGTCTGTCAATGCAATTCACAATTTGCAGCATGCAGTTGTTGAACTAGGATGACTTTCATCCTGACTCATTTGAGGATGGGGCCTTTGAGCCCCATGAACCATTGGTACAGAGTTTTCACTCTGCTGCCCTTCTGGAGGGAAGGGGAAGGGAGAAATATCAATCAGGTAGCTGATAGTACCAAAAGTCATGTTCTCTTTTCTTCTTGTTGCTGCAGACTGGAGGCCTTGGGTTAAGACACAACAGAATCACAGCATCTCTGCTGGCTGCTTGTCAATAGATATTATGACAAGGAAGGGGAACAATTGTAAATCTAGGCAGGTTTAGGCAGTAATTAGGCAGCATTCTGACAGAGTGCTTTTACCTTCTTGTGGCTTTTTTGGGGGGGGGAGGGATTTATGCGTCTCCTAAATTTTCCTTCCCTTCTTTTTCTTCTTTTCTCTTTCTCTATTTTCTCTTTTCTCTATCTCACACTTGCTCCTTTTGGCTCTTTTCTCCTCCTGCAGGCATGCGCATCCTTGTGAACTTGCTCCTGGACACCTTGCCCATGCTGGGGAATGTTCTTCTTCTCTGCTTCTTTGTCTTCTTCATCTTCGGCATCATCGGGGTGCAGCTGTGGGCTGGGCTGCTCCGCAACCGCTGCTTCATGGAGGAGAATTTCACAATGTGAGTGTCTGGGATATGATGTCTCCTCCCTTTCTTCCAGGGATGTTTCTCTTTCCCTTTCCCTGCTCTCTTGCCTTCTGCTCCCTGGCTCTCTGTGTACTGCTTGCTCGAAAAGGCTGCAGGATGATAGCATGCAGAATGCTGGCCAAGTCTTGTAGTGGAAATGAAGGGAGGGCAAAGGCAGATGGTTTTAGTCTTTCTTCACAGTCCACAGATGCCTGGAATCATTTGGATTTGGCAAGGCACAGGTTAGCATAGCTGCCTCCTCCAGCCATGCCCAGGGGTTCAAGATGCTTCTCTTGTTCCCAGAAAGAGTTGAAACTCTGAAATAACAGCCATGCTCTCTTTGTCCTGAGCTTGCTCCCTCTTCAAAAAGCAGCAACCAGAGGGGTCTTGCAGAAGGCCAGAGTGCCACCTGATCCTTCCAGGGATATCTTTGGCACCTCTGAGATAGAACTATAAAGCTGAAGTCACAGTTTGGACAGAAGTGCTTTGCCTCCAGAGGCTTTGAAAGGGACATGGGGAAATTGTTGGAAAAACTGAGGCGTAGAATTGCATTTGAGGGGTGCTGTGGGAAGGGGAGCTACAGCTGGGTCAGCAGAAGTGGGAGCACCTGAAAGCAGAGAATGGCTGCTTAGATGGGGGAAAAAAAATAAAAAATGGAGAAATGTGATCACAGTTTGGGTAAAGAGAGCCTTGAGCTACACAGGAGTTGATTAGAGGTATCTGAAGTTTATTCTGGGGGGAACCAGGGGCCTCACCTTCTCAGAGGCTGTGGGGTAGAAAAGCTCCTGACTGCCTTGAATTCTTTGATTACTCTTCTGGGGAGAAGAGAACCAGTTTCAAGGCACAGCTCCTCCTGTTGACTTTCTGGCTTTAGCAGTTCTCAGGCTTTTAAAACCATCTTAAAACCATATACTAATCTCAGATATCCTATCGGTTTAGACTGCATAAAAAAACCTAAAGCTGTAGATCAATTTAAACTGATTAAACAGTTTTGAAGCTTTAGATCATCTCAAGTTGGAAACAAAAAAAGTGTGAAAATACAATCTGTAGAACAGCAGTGAGGTTGGAGAGTAGGAGCTGTTTAAAGCAGCTATTTGCTGCGTTTATATATTCCTTGAGGGAAAATGAGTGTTTAGAATGGTTGTCTTTTATGTAAATCAGGGGTAGTACTACTTTAATGTAGTGTAATTTTATCCATGCAGAGTTGATGTAACCAAGTGAATAGAGGCCACAGACTACAAAGTGAACAGATACTAGAAAATCTTTTGCTCTCCATTACTAGAGAAATTAATTCTGCAGGCACCCAGTTCACCAGTGGTGTGTATGTATTACAACAGATCTTTGTGGCTGAGTCCAGCTTTGTTTAGAATGAGAGACTTTCTTTTCATCAACCCCTTCCCTCTTCCGATGACACTTAATGAAAAAGTTTGCATTCATGCAACGTGAAAGCTGTGTATTGCAACACTGCAAGGAATGCACCAGGTAAAATTTAATGGAGAATTTTAAATATCCACCTTTCACTTCCCTGATTGTTAGCTCATCTCCAGCTTGGCAAGCATAGATGATTTTAATTATTCATGCATTTGGAAGGTGCTTGCATTATTTGGGTAAAAGCACATGAACTTGTCATGAAACATTGCACCCGTAATGCCAAGTGTCAAGGAGGAGTCAAAGTTAAAGCCGAATCAATTTTAACTTTGTGTTATCCAATTTTAAGGATTAGCTGTACAACCTTAATTATGCATGAACTGGTTTGGTTTTTTTTAGAAGTACAGAAGGTTCACTGCCAAATGTTATAAAACATGTCTATCAATGGTTACATACATGAGCACATCACAGTAAAGCCTGGTGAACTTCCTTAATATCACTGCATCTGATTTAGCTTTGATGCTAATGCAGAGAGTGATCAGAATGCAAATCTCTGCCTTCCAGCTCTTCTTAATCTCCGTGTAATCAGATTGTGTAATTTGGTTTGGGATGATCTGATGTCAGGCAAAGCTCTGAAAAATGGGGACTCACCCTGGAAATTTCCTGTTTTCCAGAAGCTTTGTTTTCCATTCCCTTCTTTTGAGGCAGCAATAAATCTGTAAATCCCTTACTTAGAGCATTCCCTATGTCAGGATGGGAGCTCCCAGATCCACCAGTGTCACTGATGAGACTGTGGGTTTTATCCTTGCAGACAAGGTGACATTGTCCTGCCACCTTATTACCAACCTGAGGATGATGATGAGATGCCCTTTATCTGCTCACTGTCAGGAGACAATGGAATTATGGGCTGTCATGAGATACCCCCACTGAAGGAGCGGGGCCATGAATGTTGTTTGGACAAGGATGATTACTATTACTACAACTCAGTCAGGCAAGAGTTCAACATCAGTGGGATGTGTGTCAACTGGAACCAGTACTACAATGTGTGCCGTACAGGCAACGCCAACCCACACAAGGGTGCCATCAACTTTGACAACATCGGATATGCCTGGATTGTGATATTTCAGGTAAGACCATGTTAGCCTCATAACAAGGATCAAACCATTTTTATTTTTTCCTGCTCAACCTTTCTGTGCTCCCACGATGGTTTCTGCAGGGTGCAATACAGCTGTAGAGAGAAAAGGGCCTGGTAACTACTCTAGCAAGAGAGACAAGAGTGCACATCATGAACCATCTTCCTGAAGATGGGGAGAGACACAGAGCCATAGAGATATTCCAGGCCCTTGCTGAAATGACCTACATCCTTTGGGCTGAATTGTATCAGCTTTTTTCCCATCAATCCAGGTCATTATAGCGGAGGAGCCTTTTTTCTTTTTTTTCCCTTTTCCTTTTTTTGTCTTTTTTTTTCTTTTTTTCCCATTTTTTGTCTTTTTTTGGTTTTGTTTTGTTTTTTTAAATGCCCAGTGTGCATTGCAGATGGGAGCTAAATTCCACGCCTTTTTTCTTTTCCACCGGCTGTACCCAGTGTCCAGTCCAAGGGGCACAGGAACCTGCTGCAGGTTTCCCTTCTGCTGTGATCCAGGGAAATGAACTATTTTAATTAAATATTCCTGCCGTGGGCTAGCGTGATCTCACAGGTTTTGACAGTATGCCAGTGTCACCAAGCAGTACCATGCTGCTTTTCTGGAATGGAATATGGCCTCCTTGAAATGAATTGTTGTTTCTCACCTTCCTTGGGATACAACAGCTCTGCCACTATTTGCTTGGAACACACTGAGGAGTGAACTCTGGAAGCTCACTTTCTTCTTGTTTCTCTTACTGTTTGTCTTTGCAGGTGATCACACTGGAAGGCTGGGTGGAGATAATGTACTATGTGATGGATGCCCATTCCTTCTACAATTTTATCTACTTTATCTTGCTGATAATTGTAAGTATAAGACTTGATGACTCCCAGAAGTGTTAGCTAAGAGCCTACAAAAAGAGGTGCTCAGTCAACACAGATACCAGATAAGCAAATGGCTTCACCTGGATTTAATCTAGAAATCTCAGAAACATAGCTAGTTGACTTTCAAATCCAAAAGTCAGTGGAAGGATCACATAATTGTTAGCCTGGTTATTCTCTTTCACTAAAAAACAGTTCTAAGGATTCATTTCTAGAGACAGACATACATAGTGTAAGATATTGTCCCATCCATAGGCCTTGTTTCAGAGTAAATTCCCCAAACCAGTAGGCCTAAAAGTACAGAAAACCATTTCTGTATCTGCTGTACTATTTAGTCTCTTAAAATGTTTTAAGCTTTTGAGTCATTCTTGATCCATGCTTTATGGCTTTTGGCAGCACCTGGATTTCTCAGATTCATGGTCTCAGATTCAGATTTTGTCAGATTCAGGGTCTGTCAGGCTGAATTACTTCCTCACCATGAGATGCTGCTCCAAAAGTGTCAGCAATCCAACATGAACTGGCTGTGTAAGATCAATTGTGGCTGGGGGGGTTATGGAAAGAGAGAAATGTGTCCATGATGAGAACTTAATAAGCACTTTATAAGCCCCATAGATTTATACAACTGAAGTTTCAAGGTTACTTTGCTTGAAAGGACATTTGTTGTCAGTGCCTGGAAAGATATGTGAGGAATATGATGCCATTGCCTCTTCCATTCCTCAAGCATTCCACACATCAATGCATTTATTTTTGGAGCTAATATCCTGTTTCTAACAAGGAATAATTTTGTTTTTATGAAACCTGTTGCACTTTTTCCACATGGGGACCAAATTCAAGAGTAGAATGGAAAGACATAGGATGAATTATGGGAAGTATAAAATCTGTACACAACAGTGCAATTTAGTTCTAAGTGGCTTAACCAGTAAGGAACTCAGTGTGTTTTTCCAACTTGTACATACATTTGGATGGGCTGTTGAATGGATCTAGCTAAGACTCTGCTCTTTACCTCCTACTTGTTCTATTTGGCCTTGCCATCCTAAAAATAGGATATCTAGAAGCAGTCACCAAGTAGCATGAACATACTCACCTGGCACAGAATCTAGTTTAAATTCAAATTGACATGCAGTGACTCAAGAGCAAACAAACTTTAATCCAGTTTCTGTGAGCTATTTTGCAGCTTGTACATATGGAGAATGGCCAAAATTATCTACTGGTCCATTTGGGTCAGAGAACTCACGAAAAACCTGGATCTCTATGGCATCCTTGAATTCTCCCTACCTTCTGGCCTTTTACAGCCACAAGGGAAAGACAAGGAGAGAAAAACAGAAAGATGACCTACTCCCTGTGGGCTGAATCATGAATAATGACAGCAGAGGTGAAATACACCTTAAGTAATGCTGCTTTTACTTTAAGACAGGAGAATTCCACGGAGTGACAGTGCAGAGGTATGATTGCAAAGGATGGGAGGGGAATTCCCCCCATGCTCTGTTTCCAAAGACAAACAGAGCATCCACTGCTTTTTGTAAGTTCAGAAAACTAATATTTCCCATAAGTTTTTTTCAGATCTCCCATGATGCAGTATTTATTACCTACTTGCATTTCCATTTTCAGCAGCATAGTCAAGATGCTCAGATTGGTACAGTTGAGCAGTTCAGCACAGAATTTACTCCTTGTCTTAGACTCAGTCTCTTCCAGAGCCAAGAAGGACTGTGCAGAGTATAACCACTGGGGTGGGCATGCCTGATGGGTAGTTCCAACAAGTGCCCTTCACTCCCTGCTCCAAACTACATAAATTCTGTCAACATGTTCTTGTTTTCAAAGCAGGAACCTTATTGCTGGCTCACCTCGTGTGGATTCCCAGAGATTCAAACTTTGTCTCTGAATTTGCAGATGCTGAAAACCCTCAATTAAGCACTCCACCTGAGATTTTGCTGTGAAGTGTCATTGACATTTCTAGACACTCCCTCCTCATTTGCAGAAGCCATGTAGGTTTATTTCCATCAAACACCAGAGCACACAAACCTCAGCTTATTCAGGGAACTTCTCAGAACAAAGCAGCCATATGTTAGAGGGGATATTTCTTCTGCCATTGGTGGACTTACATTAAAAAGTATTTAACCTTTCTGTGTTACCTGCTGTGCATTTGTAATGCATCTTCTGCAGCACATAGCAACACTTAGCAATGTGAACTTGCTATCACCTGGTTTCATTTTCCTCGAGTCTTATAGAAATGGTGATCTGTCTTCACGTCTCATGTAGCACAGTCCTCCCAGCCTTTATTCTTCCTTCCTTCTCCATGGTTTGAAGGCCTAGGTTTCTAGGCAGGATAACTCTGACAGTCATACTTCAAGCCCTGACTTTTTGCTTTTCCACATACATCCTAGCCTTGGCTCAAGCTTGCTATTCTGGGGCTAGATCTTCACAGCCTCTTTGTTAGAGCTATGCTTGTGTCCATGACTTCTCCTCCTTCCCTCACAGAGATATCTTCAAACACCTTCAGAAGGGCATTAACTGCTGCTGTTCATCTGGCAAGAAGCAGCCTTCACCACCTGGGTATATTACCAGGATGGTTAGGACTTCTGCACAGATGCTCCCTCATAAGAGGAAGAGCACTGGTACTCAGAGTGGCCTTGCAGAACAACCTGGTAAAAGCATTTTATGTCTTCATTAAATTGCAAAGAGTTTCACTCTCTGTCAGAGATCAGGGAGGGGATGTGAAGGAAGGACTTCTTTCACCTCCTGGGTCAGTGTTTCATTTGAGCCTTCCTGCTTGAGGTCCACCTCTCTCTTTTTTCACCTCTCCAGCTACTTGGCCACTTATGTGATTCCTGGACTACAGAAAGCTCTCCTAAACTCTCAGGCTAGCACCCACATTGCAGCACTCAGTGTCCTCCTTGAAGTGCTCAGTGTTTACACAAGTATTGATATCAACAATAATAAAAACCAAAAAGGACAAGCAGGTCAGCACCTCCAGGACCATCAGATTTTATTAGATATTGCAGAGACAAGGATTGAATCTTAGGCTGAACCAGGCCAGAATATGCTTAATCAAAGTACAGCTCAGTCTTAGGGCTCAACAGGACTGTGCTGGGGCTCCAGATCAATGGTCTTCTGCCTCCCTCAGGTGCTTTGTCTGACCCCATGTCAGAAAATTTTCAGTCTCCCCACTCATCTCACTGAGATGGATCACTCAGTTATGAGCTTTTTGTGACCTTTCCTGTTCTTCTGCTAGCCAGGAGTCAGAGTCAAGCTTGACAGAGCCTTCGAGTTTATGGACTTGCTTGTCATCTTCAGGATTAAACAAGCTCATTTGTTTTGCTTTTGGTGTTCATAACTAAGAGGCTAAAGGACTGGGGGTTAGTTATCATATTCAGCCCTTTCACTTTTCACCTTTTTGGCTATCTGGTGGGACACCAAAGCAAACAGTGGTTGTGAGGACAGGGCTTGGTAAAGTAAAATCTGGACCCCTCTCTGGATTCAGCCCCAGACTCACACTGTAACATGGCGAAGGCATCTTCTTGCCCTCAGCTCCTCTGCTTGTAGCCTAGCGAGAAGTTGTCACAAGTCTTTATCACTTGCTATCTGCGGACTTGTTGGAAGTTGGAAAATACCAGGCAGTATCACAATTAGCATTCCAGAAATTCTGGCACAGCTGGTGTCAATCCCCCCAGCCTGCCTTGCTCAGGGTAAACTGAGGGGAACGACTGACTGGGCCAACCGG